>NC_091436.1:161916506-162233479 GCF_964237555.1 Oryctolagus cuniculus | reverse complement strand
TCACACTTTCTCAAGTTGTGTAAAGTTCTGTAGATTCTATCTACGAAAATATATCTTGAATCCATATCTTCACATCTCCACCACCACCATCTTCATTTCTCGTATATTTGGAAGAGCCTTCTTTGATTACTCAACAGAAAATAGAATTTCTATGCGTATTTTTCATAGCAACTTTACTTTTCTTTCATAAAATTCGTCCCCATCTGCAGCGACATATTTTTCTGTGGGGTATAAGTGTGTTTTCTCTGCATTACTGGTCTGTAAGTTTTTCTCACCTTAGTTTCCCCTGCTCCAGCCCATAGCTCTCAATATTCATTTGTTGAATGGATGGATGGATGGATGGATGAACCCTGCAGAAAGTACTTTAAGTATGTTCTGATCACCAAACGGACTTTGCCTCAAAACCTTTGTGCCAGTTAAAACCTAATTGTCCAAAGCAGACAGAAACAACAATGTGTTTTTTTTTTTTTTTTGACAGGCAGAGTGGATAGTGAGAGAGAGAGAGAGACAGAGAGAAAGGTCTTCCTTTGCCGTTGGTTCACCCTCCAATGGCCGCCGCAGCTAGCACGCTGCAGCCGGCGCACCGCGCTGATCCGATGGCAGGAGCCAGGTGCTTCCTCCTGGTCTCCCATGGGGTGCAGGGCCCAAGTACTTGGGCCATCTTGCACTGCACTCCCGGGCCACAGCAGAGAGCTGGCCTGGAAGAGGGGCAACTGGGACAGAATCCGGTGCCCCGACCGGGACTAGAACCCGGTGTGCCGGCACTGCAAGGCGGAGGATTAGCCTGGTGAGCCATGGCGCCGGCCAACAATGTGTTTATGAGATTAACTGTGTATAACTATCTCTGCTTAACAACTTACATGGATTGGCTTTAAGCTTTAGGGCATATTTCCTTTAGATTACCAACATTTAACATTTTTTTTTGTATTTATTAGAACAAACTCCATATTTGTAAGCTATGATTCTCCACATTTTTATTCTCATAAGTTGGGAGGTGATTATTAAAAACACATCTGGATCCAAAAATACACACACACACACATACACACAGAGTACCATTTAATGGTGAATCGTTTCCTGTTTAAGTTTTGTAAGAGACTCCATTTTTTGGGGTCTCCCCCTCTGTTTTCCTAGTATTTGGCCCAGAGTGGGCTGCCGTTCTTAAGCTCCTCTGGGTGGGCGCAGGATCAAATGGAAGCCAAATGGATTCCCTTTCACAGGAAAAGACAATCCTGACTGAAGGTGTTTGTTGATTAACATTGAAGGAATCTGGAGCTGGTTACCCCATGGCAATGCCCTCAAGGGATGATTCATGCTTTCTGGCCACTAAGATTCCTGCCCCAATATTTCAGTTAATTCTCTAAATCTATAAACTATAAGCAATAATCCTAATACATCTATTTCTCCTTGCTGAAGCTAGATAGTTAATTTCTGTTGCTGACAACCAAAGAACCTAGCTGAAAAAGCAAAGACAAAATATTGCAATCATTGTTTCTACATCACTAATTATAGTAATAGCCAACATTGATTAAGCAGTTACTGTGTACCACACATTGTTACACTGTTCAAGTAATTTACATATATAATATAAAATGCGTTCTAACATGAATATGCAGATTTTTATAATTATATTGGCATTGGAGGACAGACACAATAAAAATCTCATAAATAAAATTGCCACTAATCCAGAGTTACTGACTAAACACAGTCTAGCTCTTTTTATTTAGAGAGGTTTTGATAAACAAATGAAGAGAAAACAAGATTATAGGAGAAAACAGCTAATGTAACTAAGGAAAAAATCTGTTTCTAATTACTTTCACAGCTTCTATTTGCATACAAAGGACATAGACGGATTGCATATTCATTGTCATTATTACTGAGAATTGTGTGTTTGGAGCATTGTAAAGATTCATCAAAGAATATTTCTGACTTCAAGGAACTTCAAAGCTAGCAGCAGACTAGAAGGTTGCCCAACACAAGCAATGATAAGAAGGGCAAAACAGAGTGTTTAACATATATTCTGTATTGCACTGTTCACACGAACAGTACCGGGCAGGCATTATTATTCTCTACGTCACAGATGGAGATTATGAGGCTCGGAGAGGCAAGGCAACTTTTCTAAAGTCACAAAACTAGTAAAGGTTGACCCATGGTTTATCCACACTACAATGGGAGTTGTGCAACAAGCAGAATAGGTTAAGGGTTAGAAGAGCACAGAAAAGGAGAGATTTCTTCTATCCATGATGTGAAAAGCCTTCATGAAGGAGGTATGAACTGAATTGGAGCTTGGGAAGATTTTCAATTGCAAATGCAGAAATCCAGGTTGGGGGAAGAACATGCACAAACGAGTGTCTAAGAAAGGATCAATGAGTCGATGTTGGGAGTCATAGATACTCTAAGGGAAATACAGAGAAATCACAAGAAATAAGTATAGGACTAAATCTTGGAGGAACTCAAAAATTGAGATTAAAAAGTAACTTTTCTTTATTGAGTCTCTACTTTGTCCTCTCTTCATCAGCATGAAATTTGAAGCTACTCTGTATACTATCTTGCATTTTAAAACATCCCATTAAATTAGTCATTGATTCATGCTGACCTTCACTTGTGCAACCATATTTGGTTCCAATAAAACCTAAAATTGTCTTGCTCATTCATTTCTTTCCTCATATACCCACTTACTATGGGTAATTCTAAAGGTTTCCGGAAAAATGGAATTAAAAGATAAGTTTACTTTGCCAAAATATTTTGGCACCAAATTGTCTTTTACTTCCATTTCCACAAACACTTTGATGTCCAGTTCATAGGTGATATTCCAGTTCGCCCTATGGATGTATACATAAGATTGGCTCTCTCACATCCAGGAGCTGGGAAGAGTTATGTGCAAAGCAACAATTGTAAGAGAATGCGATCCGGCCGGCGCCGCGGCTCACTAAGCTAATCCTCCTCCTGCGGCACCGGCACACCGGGTTCTAGTCCCGGTTGGGGCGCCGGATTCTGTCCTGGTTGCCCCTCTTCCAGGCCAGCTCTCTGCTGTGGCCAGGGAGTGCAGTGGAGGATGGCCCAGGTGCTTGGGCCCTGCACCCGCATGGGAGACCAGGAGGAAGCGCCTGGCTCCTGGCTTCGTCGGCCATAGCAGCCACTTGGGGGGGTGAACCAACGGAAAAAGGAAGACCTTTCTCTCTGTCTCTCTCTCTCACTGTCCACTCTGCCTGTCAAAAAAAAAAAAAAAAAAAAAAAAAAAAGAACATGATGGTGCATAAACACTGGAACAGGATGCTGCAGGAGTGCAGAGAATGCAGCTGCCCACGCAGCTTCATGAAATGATCTAGCTGCCAGAAAGCCAACTGGCCCAAAGAGGCAACCCAAACTCAGTTTTAACGATGCTGTGGGCCCCCAGCTGTTGGTGTCTCCAAGCACTTTTCCTACAGCAATGCAATGAGCAGAGCTGTGGAATTTAAAGTTTGGGAAGGAATGTTGAGGCTGGGCAGGGCAAGACCGTGGAAAACAGGCCAACATGGTATTTGTGTAAACCTGTAATAAAAAAAAAAAACCAAACCTGTAGTCATGTGTGACTCAAACATTTAGGACATCCTTCTAATTTTAAGATTAAATCTTATTTATTTATTTGAGAGACATAGAGGAAGGAGAGAGGGAGAGAAAGAAAGGGAGAGAGGGAAGAAGAGAGAAAGAGAGCGAGAGGGAGAGAGGGAGAGAAAGGGAGGGAGGGAGCAGAGGAAGGAGGTGTGGAGGAAGAAAGGAAGAAAATACGAGAGAGCTCCCATCCGCTGGTTCACTCGCTAAACGCATAAAGCTGGGGCTGGGCGTGGATGAAGCTGGGAGGGGGAACTCAGTCCAGATCTCCCAGATGGGTGGCAGAACCCCAGTAACCTGGGAGGGGGAACTCAGTCCAGGTCTCCCAGATGGGTGGCAGAACCCCAGTAACCTGGGAGGGGGAACTCAGTCCAGGTCTCCCAGCTGGGTGGCAGAACCCCAGTAACCTGGGAGGGGGAACTCAGTCCAGGTCTCCCAGCTGGGTGGCAGAACCCCAGTAACCTGAACCATCACTGCTGCCTCCCAGGGTCTGCAGGTAGGTGGGTGAGTGGAGAGCTGATATTTGCAGATAGATGGGTGAGTAGATGACTGGATAAGCAAATTTGTATGTCTAGACATCCTCTCTTCTTCCAACTTCTAACCTTTCTTCTTCTATCTACTCTAATCTGCATTCTGCCCTGTGACTCTTCTGAAAATAGTTGACAGTTCAGTGAAAGCTTTTCAGTTCTCTTCTTAATTGTTTATACTTTTATTTTCCAAAATAACGAGAAAAACAGAAGTCTTCACAAGTGAAGGTTCCTGAGTTAATGACTAAGCGCCTGATGGTGACATCGTTATGCCTGAGTTCATATCTCATCTCTACCACTTGGTAGCTGTGAAATTTTGGTGAATAGCTTAGTTTTTTGGTGTCATAATTTTCTCATCCATATAAATTAACTGATAACGTAATTTCATCATAGGGTTGTTGCATAGATTAAGTAAATTAATACTGAAAAAATGGCATCTGAATACAGTAAGTGATGATTAAATATTAGTTATTATCTATTACTATTTCTGAAAAAAAGCTTATCCAAAAATGTACACCATAATTTAATCAATATAGGTACAATAAAAATAAGGTCTAGAAGAGGAAAGAGAGATACATGTACATAGTCACATGTATACATATGTTGCCTAGTTTGTCCATGAAAACGCAATAAAAATAGGAAAAAGTAGTATTTTAAAAGTAATAATATTTCATTTAGATATAAAAATAATTCTTAAATTTTACAAATTTTCTAAATCTACAATTCCAGATTATATCAATAAAAATTGGACATTCATAAAGTGATAGTGAAAGGTGAACAAGACTTAATTTCTCATCTCATATTTTAAACAGATAATCAGCAACAAATAGTTCAAAGAAGGGTTTAGATAAATAAGGTGTATTTCATCCATAAATGAGAAAAGGACACATGCCTTCCCTAATCATAAGATTTTTTTCACAAATGAAATAAATTAATTGTATTTTTCTCTTATATGATTGTTTTCCAAGTGTCTAGTAGTATTCCATTCTCTCCCCCCTTTCTCTCTCTCTCTATTTCTCTCTCCCTCTCTCTTTTTACAGTACCCCAGAAACCATGGATATGAGTGAATGAACAAGGCAGAAGGGAGAGAGGTGTAGATTTACATCACAGAGCAAACAACCCAATAAATCTAGTTAAATGTATCTGGAAACAGTTTTCCTCTTTCTTTTAAAATATATTTTTTGAATGGCAGAGTGACAGAGAGAGAGAAAGAGAGAAAAAGAGAAAGATTTGATTGATTGATTTTCCATCTGGTGGTTCATTCTCCAAATGGCCACAAAGGAAGGGGCTAGGCTGGGCCATTATCATTCTTTGGCAAAAAGAGCTTTCTGGCTATTCTATCCATGTTCAGGAAATGATATTGTCTAAATAGTCAAATAGCTGTTGAAGCACCAAGACCTAAAAACAGCTCTTTTGAGAGCAGAAACAGAATACTATTTTAAAGTAACTCTCCCATGCTGTGGCTTTTTGGCACAAGAGCTCCTGCCATTAGCTCTGTTAAAAGTGAATGTGGCGAGGACTGGGTAGGATGTAGCAATGGAATGGTTAGAATTTCAAACTTCTCTCCTAGACTGCTTAAGAGAATATCCTTAGCCAAAACTGCTGAGCACAGAGAAAATACTTTGCTGCTCTTTAAATCACCCTAATCTTGAAAGCAATTAACCGTGCTTTGATAATTGAATTGATTTTTCCTTCCTCATTGAGGAGCACTGACATCAACTAGGGAGCTGAAAAAAATCTTCTGAATATCATTAAAAATTAGCTTTATTGAACAGCTTAACATAGATTTCCAAAAAAAAATTTTTTAAAGCAAACTTACGAAGCTAAGGAAAAATTAGGAACATGAAACACAGTCAAGTGTGCTACCACAGTATAATGCCATAGTTCAAAACAAACGAATAATTCTGGACATTTTTTAATAAAGGGAAAGGGGATTTTTCATCCACATTCATATAGAACTCAAAAGTCATTCAGCTGATCTGGTCCAGACTTTCCCAGCATAGTGCCTTTGGGTTGAGACAAGCAAAGGCAAAGTGTAAACAGAGTGATACTTCTTGCTGACTGTCAGGATGGTTAAAACAGGCAGTGCTACCTGGTTGCCCCTCTTCCAGGACAGCTCTCTGCTGTGGCCAGGGAGTGCAGTGGAGGATGGCCCAAGTGCTTGGGCCCTGCACCCCATGGGAGACCAGGAGAAGCACCTGGCTCCTGGCTTCGGATCAGCGTGGTGCGCCGGCTGCAGCATGCCAGCCGTGGCGGCCATTGGAGGGTGAACCAACGGCAAAAGGAAGACCTTTCTCTCTGTCTCTCTCTCTCTCACTGTCCACTCTGCCTGTCAAAAAATTAAAAAAAAAAAAAAAAAACAGGCAGTGCTTACTAAACACAGCATTACTGTGAAAAATACGTAACTGTCCACGGAGAAGTTTCATTGTTGCACTGGCTTGAATCAAGTGCCATGGGAATGATTATGATTTTTGTAAGATTACAGGGGCCATGGAGAACAAGGATTGATGTAAAGCCTTCCCACATTCAGGACAGCCAAGTCCGTTCCTAGGAGCGATGCTGGTCATGGAAGAACCACTTTTGCTGGATGAACATGTGCTTCTTAACTCACTCTCTTACTGGCTGGGTTGGCTGACATCCACTCAGAATGATGTATGGTGTTCTGTAAAAGTGTTTTAAAGGCTGCCTTGGTTTCCTATCATTGTTTCCTAACTAGACTTTCTTCTGATATCAATTCAGAATTCTATTGATTCAGAATTTCATTGCTTCAGAATCCAGAGAATTAGGACGCTTCAACAGCCAGACTTCTTTGTCATGGAAACATATGATGATGAATCATTTTCATAACCCAGCCAAGAGGGCCTGAATAAACCATGAAATTCCTTATTGATAGACAGCAGAGCAAGATCTTAGGGTGAGTTTTGGCATTGAGGATATTTTTAAAATTTGTTTTCCTTGAAAATTTGTAATCTTCAGATGGCATAAAGTCCTTACTCATGGTATTCAAATAACCAGATTCCCCAATGCCCAATGATTCCAGACAGATGATTATTTGCTGATGAATGTTAGAAATATCACTCTAAAATGGGCCGGCGCCACGGCTTACTTGGCTAATCCTCTGCCTGTGGCGCAGGCACCCCAGGTTCTAGTCCTGGCTGGGGCGCCGGATTCTGTCCCTGTTGCTCCTCTTCCAGTCCAGCTCTCTGTTGTGGCCCAGGAAGGCAGTGGAGGATGGCCCAAGTGCTTGGGCCCTGTACATGCATGGGAGACCAAGAGGAGGCACCTGGCTCCTGGCTTCGGATTGGTGCAGCGCAGTGGCTGTGACGGCCACTTGGGGGGTGAACCAATGGAAGGAAGACCTTTCTCTCTGTCTCTCTCACTGTTTAACTCTGCCTGTCAAAAAAAAATAAATAAATAAAGAGATAAAGAAATATCACTCTAAAATGGAATTGCAAGGCTATTGAGTATGAGAGTATACATTAAAGAATCTAAATCACCAAAATTTAGGGAGAGGGAGAGAGAGAGGGAGAAGGATTGATTATTTCCTCCATTATTTTAATTTTATAAAAGAAAGATAGAATTTATGGAGAACTTTTTAATAGGAGGAATATTTGAAGAACCAAATAAAAAAGTTCAGTATAGTCATTTTAAAAATAAATTTTTGTATTAATTTAAAAATTGATTTAGGGAGCATTTATTAGGGGATTTCCTCCATGCAGCGATAAGCTACCCAAAGACGAGATTAAAAAACAAAATAGGCATTCATCACATCCTAGTCTGTGCCAGGTGCTGTGTAGAGTCACAAAGATGTGAGTGTTAGGTGTACTTACTACCTGGATGATCTTGGGATGTTACTTAACCTGACTCATATCACATCAGCATCCACAGATAAGCATAAAATAACCTAACCTATAAATAAGTATGGTACAACCTTGTAGGACTGCAGAAAGAATAAAATGGGATGATGCATCTAAAGTGTATCACATAACAGCTAACATCTGAGACCTAACAAATGAAAGTTAACATTACGTCATGGAATATATTCACCTTAGCAACGCCCCCTTCTCTGTTAGCACCACCATTTTCTCTACTGCCTTAGTCCTCTATTCCATATCAGAGTTCACAGTTCAGTATTTATACCATCTGAAAAGAACTTGACCTTGACTTGACTTTTCCCTTCAGCTGCTACTCCATTTCTCTGCTTCCTAAGAGAGGGGTAGCCAGGCTCCAGTGGTGAGCTGCAATTGGGCTAAGCAAATAAGTAGATCTCGAATTTGACACACAGTCACAGAGTGGCTCTGACCAGAAGGAACGAGGCACACACACGCGCACATACACATGCAGACACACCATAAATACACGTACACAAAATGGTGAGTGGGATGGAAAAAGATTATCAGTAGTGTTGAGGGTTGAAAAATGTTCAAGATGTAGACCACATTACAGAAAGCCTCCTGGATCTGTCAATTAGGAGATCATGGATGACTATTGATATTTCAGTTAAATAAGGAGAGAGTTTGAAGAAAAAAACAGATAGCTGTCATTATTGCAGTAATTCCTCTTTTCCTGTCCAGTCTTAAGTTTAGCTTTTTCTCTTAACACCTCACTAAAACTGTTCTCAAGGTCACCAATGATTTCCACGTTACTAATCCAATGGTCATTTTCCAGTCTTCATCCTAGGTCATCAGTAGTGACATTTGATATGTGAATGGAATGGGAGAGGGAGCGGGAGATGGGAGGGGTGTGAGTGGGAGGAAAATTATGGGGGGGGCATTGCAATCCATTAACTGTACTTTGAAAATTTATATTTACTAAATAAAAAATTTTTAAAAAAGTTGATCACTCAATAGCTCTTAAAATATGTTCTTTGTGTGGCTTTCAAAATATTATACTCCCAGTTTTCTTCTTAATCCGCTGACAGTTCCTTTTCTGGCTCCTCCTCGTACCTCTCTCCCTTAATGTGAGGCTATCCCAGGATTCAGGCCCAACCCCCCTCCCCCCATTGCTTCCCTTCCCCTGCGCTCTACTTTTCTTTTTTTTTTTTTAATCTTTTATTTAATGAATATAAATTTCCAAAGTACAACTCATGGGTTACAATGGCTTCCCCCCCCCCATACCGTCCCTCCCACCCACAACCCTCCCCTTTCCCACTCCCTCTCCCCTTCCATTCACATCAAGATTCATTTTTGATTATCTTAATATACAGAAGATCAGCTTAGTATACCTTAAGTAAGGATTTCAACAGTTTGCTCCCACACAGAAACATAAAGTGAAAAATAATAGATGGTTTTTTTTAAATGATGATGAAATCAGATCAGACCTATTGTCATGTTTAATCCCAGTGAGAGTCAAGTTGGGAATTGATAATTTCTTTCTTTCTTTTTTTTTTTTTTTTACAGAAGATCAGTTTAGTGTACATTAAGTAGATTTCAATCGTTTGCACCCCCATAGAAACACAAAGTGAAATATACTGTTTGAGTACTCGTTATAGCATTAAGCCTCAGTGTACAGCACATTAAGGACAGAGATCCTACATGAGGAGTAAGTGCACAGTGACTCCTGTTGTTGACTTTACAAATTGACACTCCTGTTTATGGCATCAGTAATCTCCCTATGCACCAGTCATGAGTTTCCAAGGCTATGGAAGTCCCTTGAGTTCTCCGACTCTTATCTTGTTTAGACACGGTCATAGTCAAAGTGGAGGTTCTCTCCTCCCTTCAGAGAAAGGCACCTCCCTCTTTGAAGACCTGTTCTTTCCACTGGGATCTCACTCACAGAGATCTTTTTGCCAGAGTGTCTTGGCTTTCCATGCCTGAAATACTCTCATGGGCTTTTCAGCCAGATCCGAGTGCCTTTAGGGCTGATTCTGAGGCCAGAGTGCTATTTAGGACATCCGCCATTCTATGAGTCTGATGAGTATCTCACTTCCCATGTTGGATCACTCTCCCCTTTATTTATTCTATCGGTTAGTGTTAGCAGATACTAGACTTGTTTATGTGCTCCCTTTGACTCTTAGTCCTTTCATTATGATCAATTGTGAACTGAAATTGATCACTTGGAATGGTGAGATGGCATTGGCACATGCCACCTTGATGGGATTGAATTGGAATCCCCTGGTATGTTTCCAACTCTACCAATTGGGGCAAGTCAGCCCGAGCATGCCCCAAATTATACATCTCTTCCCTCTCTTATTCCCACTCTTATGTTTAACAGGGATCACATTTCAGTTAATTTTCAACACTTAAGAATAACTGTGTGATAATTACAGAATTAAACCAGTCATATTAAGTAGAACAGACAAAAAAACTACTAAGAGGGATAATGTATTAAGTTGTCCATTAGCAGTCAGGGCTATGCTGATCAAGTCACCATTTCTCATAGTGTCCATTTCACTTCAGGAGGTTTCCTTTTTGGTGTTCAGTCAGTTGTCACCGATCAGGGAGAACATATGGTATTTGTCCCTTTGGGACTGGCTTACTTCACTCAGCATGATGTGTTCCAGATTCCTCCATTTTGTTGCAAATGACTGGATTTCGTTGTTTCTTACTGCGGTATAGTATTCTAAAGAATACATATCCCATAATTTCTTTATCCAGTCTACCATTGATGGGCATTTAGGTTGGTTCCAGGTCTTGGCTATTGTGAATTGTGCTGCAATAAACATTAGGGTGCAGACCGCTTTTTTGTTTATCAATTTAAACTCCTTTGGGTAAATTCCAAGGAGTGGGATGGCTGGGTCGAACGGTAGGGTTATCTTCAGGTTTCTGAGGAATCTCCAGACTGATTTCCATAGTGGCTTGACCAGTTTGCATTCCCACCAACAGTGGGTTAGTGTCCCTTTTTCCCCACATCCTCGCCAGCATCTGTTGTTGGTAGATTTCTGTATGTGAGCCATTCTAACCGGGGTGAGGTGAAACCTCATTGTGCTTTTGATTTGCATTTCCCTGATTGCTAGTGACCTTGAACATTTTTTCATGTGCCTGTTGGCCATTTGGATTTCCTCTTTTGAAAAATGTCTATTGAAGTCCTTGGCCCATCTCTTAAGTGGGTTGTTGGTTTTGTTTTTGTGGAGTTTCTTGATCTCTTTGTAGATTCTGGTTATTAACCCTTTATCTGTTGCATAGTTTGCAAATATTTTTTCCCATTCTGTCGGTTGTCTCTTCACTCTCCTGACTGTTTCTTTTGCAGTACAGAAACTTCTCAATTTGATGCAATCCCAATAGTTGATTTTGGCTTTGACTGTCTGTGCCTCCCGGGTCTTTTCCAGAAATTCTTTGCCTGTGCCAATATCTTGAAGGGTTTCTCCAATGTTCTCTAATAACTTAATGGTGTCAGGACGTAGACTTAGGTCTTTAATCCACGTTGAGTGGATTTTTGTGTAAGGTGTAAGGTAGGGGTCTTGCTTCATGCTTCTGCACGTGGAAATCCAGTTTTCCCAGCACCATTTATTGAATAGACTGTCCTTGCTCCAGGAATTAGTTTTAGATCCTTGATCAAATATAAGTTGGCTGTAGATGTTTGGATTGATTTCTGGTGTTTCAATTCTGTTCCATTGGTCTATCCATCTGTTTCTGTACCAGTACCATGCTGTTTTGATTACAACTGCCCTGTAGTATGTCCTGAAGTCTGGTATTGTGATGCCTCCGGCTTTGTTTTTGTTGTACAAGATTGCTTTAGCTATTCGAGGTCTCTTGTGCCTCCATATGAATTTCAGCATCATTTTTTCTAGATCTGTGAAGAATGTCTTTGGTATCTTGATTGCGATTGCATTGAATCTATAAATTGCTTTTGGGAGAATGGACATTTTGATGATGTTGATTCTTCCAATCCATGAGCATGGAAGATTTTTCCATTTTTTGGTATCCTCTTCTATTTCTTTCTTTAAGGTTTTGTAATTTTCATCGTAGAGATCTTTAACGTCCTTGGTTAAGTTTATTCCAAGGTATTTGATTGTTTTTGTAGCTATTGTGAATGGGATTGATCTTAGCAGCTCTTTCTCAGTCATGGCATTGCTTGTGTATACAAAGGCTGTTGATTTTTGTGCATTGATTTTATATCCTGCCACTTTGCCAAACTCCTCTATGAGTTCCAATAGTCTCTTAGTAGAGTTCTTTGGATCCTCTAAGTACAGAATCATATCGTCTGCAAAGAGGGATAGTTTGACATCTTCCTTCTTGATTTGTATTCCTTTGATTTCTTTTTCTTGTCTGATGGCTCTGGCTAAAACTTCCAGAACTATGTTAAATAGCAGTGGTGAGAGTGGGCATCCCTGCCTGGTGCCAGATTTCAGTGGAAATGCTTCCAACTTTTCCCCATTCAATAGGATGCTGGCTGTGGGTTTTTTATAAATTGCTTTGATTATATTGAGGAATGTTCCTTCTATACCCAATTTGCTTAGAGTTTTCATCATGAAAGGGTGTTGAATTTTATCAAATGCTTTCTCTGCATCAATTGAGATAATCATATGGTTTTTCTTCTGCAGTCTGTTAATGTGGTGAATCACATTGATTGATTTGCGAATGTTGAACCATCCCTGCATACCAGGGATGAATCCCACTTGGTCTGGGTGGATGATTTTCCTGATGTGTTGTTGTATTCTATTGGCCAGAATTTTATTGAGGATTTTTGCGTCTATGTTCATCAGGGATATTGGTCTGTAATTTTCTTTCAGTGCTGCATCTTTCTCTGGCTTAGGGATTAAGGTGATGCTGGCTTCCTAGAAAGAATTTGGGAGGATTCCCTCTTTTTCGATTGTTCTGAATAGTTTGAGAAGAAATAGGATTAGTTCTTCTTTAAATGTCTGGTAGAATTCAGCAGTGAATCCATCTGGTCCTGGGCTTTTCTTTGTTGGGAGGGCCTTTATTACTGTTTCAATTTCTGTTTCAGTTATGGGTCTATTTAGGTTTTCGATGTCTTCATGGTTCAATTTTGGTAGATTGCATGTGTCCAGGAATCTATCCATTTCTGATAGGTTTTCCTGTTTGCTGGCGTACAGGTCCTTGTAGTAATTTCTGATGATTCTTTTTATTTCTGTGGTGTCTGTTGTTACGTTTCCTTTTTCATCTCTGATTTTATTGATTTGGGTCTTTTCTCTTCTTTTTTTAGTTAGTTGGGCCAATGGGGTGTCAATTTTGTTTATTTTTTCAAAAAACCAGCTTCTCGCTTGGCTGATTTTTTGTAATGTTTTTTTGGATTCAATCCTGTTAATTTCTTCTCTGGTTTTAATTATTTCTCTTCTCCTACTAGATTTGGGTTTGGTTTGCTGCAGTTTTTCTAGGTCCTTGAGGTGCGCTGAAAGCTCATTTATTTGGTTCCTTTCCAATTTCTTGATATAGGCACCTATTGCTATAAATTTGCCTCTCAGTACTGCTTTTGCTGTATCCCATAAGTTTTGATATGTTGTGTTGTTGTCTTCATTTACTTCCAGAAAGTTTTTGATTTCTCTTTTGATTTCTTGAATGACCCAGTGTTCATTCAGGAGCATGTTGTTCAGTCTCCATGTGTTTGCATACTTTCTGGGGTTTCCTGAGTTGCTAATTTCCAGCTTCATCCCGCTGTGGTCTGAGAAGCTGCATGGTATGATTCTAATTCTTTTAAATTTGCTGAGACTTGCTTTATGGCCTAGTATGTGATCAATCCTAGAGAAGGTTCCATGCGCTGCTGAGAAGAATGTGAAGTCTGTAGATGTAGGGTTGAAAGTTCTGTAGATATCTGTTAGATCCATTTGGGCAATAGTGTCAATTAAATCTGCTGTTTCCTTGTTGATCTTCTGTCCGGATGATCTGTCTATTTCTGAGAGTGGAGTATTGAAGTCCCCCAGTACTATTGTATTGGAATCTAAATCTCCCTTTAAGTCCCTTAACATATCTTTTAAATAGACCGGTGCCCTGTAATTAGGTGCATATACATTTATAATAGTTACATCTTCCTGTTGAATTGAACCCTTAATCATTATATAGTGTCCCTCTTTGTCTCTCTTAACAGTTTTTGTATTAAAATTTATTTTGTCTGATATTAATATGGCTACACCAGCTTTTTTTTGGTTTCTGTTGGCATGGAATATCTTTTTCCAACCTTTCACTTTCAGTCTGCATTCATCTTTGTTAGAGAGATGTGTTTCTTGTAGGCAACAAATAGTTGGGTTGTGTTCTGTGAGCCAGTCAGCCAAACGGTGTCTTTCAACTGAAGAATTCAGACCATTAATGTTCAATGTGACTATTGATACGTAGTGACTTTGCCCTGCCATTTTCCCGGAAATATTTTCTAGTATATGCTTTGAGCTTCCCATGCTCTTTTACTGGTAGGTGTTCTTCCTTTCCCTTCTTTCATATTGATGGCCGTGTTTCTGTGTTTCTGAGTGTAGCACATCTTTAAGTATCTTTTGCAGGGCCGGACGAGTGGCCACAAAGTCTTTCAATTTCTGTTTGCTATGAAAGGTCTTTATTTCACCTTCATTCACAAATGAGAGCTTGGCAGGATATAATATTCTGGGCTGGCAATTTTTCTCTCTTAGCACCTGTGCTATGTCTCGCCATTCCCTCCTAGCTTGTAGGGTTTCTGATGAGAAGTCAGCTGTGAGTCTGATTGGAGATCCTCTGAGAGTAATCTGACGTTTCTCTCTTGCACATTTTAGGATCTTTTCTTTATGTTTCACTGTGGTAAGTTTAATTACCACGTGTCGTGGTGAGGATCTCTTTTGGTCATGTTTATTGGGGGTTCTATGAGCTTCCTGTACTAGGATATCTCTGTCCTTCTCCAAACCTGGAAAGTTCTCTGCTAGTATCTCACTAAAAAGGCCTTCCAATCCTTTCTCTCTCTCCATGCCTTCAGGAACTCCTAGAACTCGAATGTTGGTTTTTTTAATAGTATCCTGTAGATTCCCAACAATATTTTTTAGGTTTCTAATTTCCTCTTCTTTTCTTTGGTTTGACTGTATGTTTTCCTGTGCTCTATCTTCTAAGTCCGATATTCTCTCTTCTGCTTCACCCATTCTGTTTTTAAGGCTTTCTAATGTGTTTGTCATTTCATCTATTGAGCTCTTCATTTCATTTTGATTTCTCTTCACTATTACACTTTCCTGTTCTACTAGTTTCTGAGTTTCATTTTGACTCTTCCTTAAAATTTCATTTTCACGAGAGAGATTTTCAATCTTGTCCATTAAGGATTTCTGTAGTTCAAGGATTTGCTTTTGAAAACTTCTAAATGTTCTTATCATAAATTTTTTGAAATCCGTATCTTGCATTTCTTCTATCTCATCATCTTCATACTCTTGGCTTGGGGTGTTTTGCTTATTTGGAGGCATCATAGTGTCATCGTTGATCTTGCTCCCTCTATTTCTGTGTTTGTTACTCGGCATAGTTAATTCTTCTTGCGTCACTGTGCGTTTTTTTTTTTTTTTATACTGTGTCTGTGTTAAGTGGACTGCCTGCTGTTGGAGGAGCCTTGGAGGCTTGAGATGGGTGCGGCCTGAGAGCTCTGCCTGGTTCTTCCTGGTTAAGGGTGTGCAAAGGTGACACCCTCAGGTTATGCGTGGTAAATCTCTCTCTTTTTATTTATTTATTTATTTTATTTATTCAGGGGGTAAGTAACACCGCAGGGCACGGCTGTGCAGAATTGATGGTATTTAGCTTCCAGTCTTTGGCTCCTCTGGACTCCCACTGGGTTGCCTAGGCTACTGAATTGTAGTGACTCAGTTCCTTAGCTCTCCCCCATTGATATGTAAATCCAGAGAGGAGGCCTGCTCTTTGTCTCTTGGGAATTCTTCAAGCCTTGCAGCCTTGTAACCTTTGCAAGGTTAGGGGGAAGAGAAACCCCGAAGCTTTTTTTTTTCCCTTCTTTCCAGTAGTGAGTTTGCTGCACTTTCCGGCCCCCCTCTAGATTCTGACCCCCGTTTCCCCACCAATGTCTCGGGTTATTGAGCTCACCTCCCCTTCCAGCGCCGATGTGTGGACTCGGAGCCCTGAGCGTCCCAAGTCTCCCCGCTGTTGTCTGTGTGGCATGCACTCCCCTTGGAGCACTGGCGCGCAGACCCTGGGGCTTCTGCGGCTCGGTCCCGCGACTTGGCTTCCGTGCGGTGGGCGACCTTGTTCTCCCAGTAGGTCCTCCGATTCACGGCTACTCCATCCAGAAGGGTTTCCCCTGCAATTTTTTCCTGGTTCTTTTTTCTGCGGCTACCGTAACTCCCCTTTTATTAAACTAAATTTTCCCGGACTATCGGTGCACACCCTCACTATTCCACCATCTTGGCTCCGCCCCCCTAAAATACTCTACTTTTCTTGTTATCTCTTCTTCCCTCTTCTCCTCTCTCCACCCTAAACTTCCTGTCTTCCAATGCTGTCTACGTGCTGACAGCTCCCTGGTTTGTACTGATGGAACAGACTCCCTATGACCCCACATATTCAACTTCCTACTTGGTATCTGCATTTGGACACATTGTAGGCAACTCAAACTTGTGCTACACTCAATGATTCTCACTGTCTTTGACTCTTCCATTCAAGTGGTGCATCCAAATTTCCCTCCCTTTGAGTGAGAGTTGGCTTATCAACTTCTCTCCTTCAAGGGAAATTGTGCACCTTTGAAGAGAGGTCATAAAAAGCACTGGCACTTCCTTTTTGTTTCTCTCTTACTGTGATTAGGTTTAGTACACTCTGGCTACCACAGAAAAGCTACAGGGTGGCCTGAACAACAGAAATGTTCTGATCAAGGTTCAGCAGGGTCAGGATCAGGGGAAGGCTCCCTTCTTGGCTTGCAGATGTTCACTTTCTCACCACTGGAGAGAGTCAGCTCACTAATCATATTGGATCAGTTCCCCACCCTCCTGGCCTCATTTGAGTTAACTCCACCCATCAAAGCCTTCTCTCCAAATAGAGTCACAGTGGGGATTAGACCATCTAACTGTTCCTGGAGGGGCCAGTGTTGTGGTGCGGTGGGTTAAGCTGCCATGTGAGCACTGGTTTGAGCTGTACAGCTACTCTTTCAATCCAACTCCCCACTAATGCTCCTGGAAAAGCAGCAGAAGATGGCCAAAGTGCTTGTGCTCCTGCCACCCATGTGGGAGACCTGGATGGACTTCCAGGCTCCTGGCTTCAGCCTGGTCCAACTCCAATCATTGTAGCCATTTGGGGAGTGAATCAGTGGACTGAAATTCTCTCTCTGTCTCTGTATCCCACCTCTACCTATAACTCTGCCTTTCAAATAAATAATTCTTTAAAATATGTTCATGGAAAATGAAATCAAAGAATAAGTTTATTTTGGTGCAAGAAGCCTTGAAATTCATGCATGTAAAGGATCTTCACAAAGTTCAGTTCATGAGGGTGGACACGCAGTGCAACAGCTAAGTAGTTGCTTGAGATGCCCACATCCATATCAGGGTGCCTGGTTTGAGTCCCAGTCACTCTGCTTCTGAGCGAGCTTCCTGCTAGTGTGCATTCTGGGAGGCAGTAGATATAACTCATGTACTTGTGTCCCTGTCACCCACGTGGGAGACCCAGACTGATTTCCAGGCTCCTGACTTTAGCCTGACTCAACCTTGGTTGTTGTAAGCATTTGGGGAGTGAACCAGAGGATGGAAGACCTATCTGTCTCTCTGCCTTTCAAAATGGAGTGAAAAAGGTTTTAAAAAGCTAATGGAAATGTGCATTATGAAAAACCATGCATGAATTTCAAAATTTTTTTGCACTAAACCAAACTTATGTTGGAATTCAATTTTCCACAAACTTTTTGAAGTTCTCTCATGTGAATTGGGCTACAGGGGGTGGGGCACATATCCGTTCATAACTGTGGGAAGTTAGTACCATTATTAGTACACTATTACATAAGTAGCCTGTGGTGAGGTCCACGTGGCAAGAACTGAAGATTTCCATCAACAGCTGTGTGAGTGGACCATCTTAGAAGATGTAACCCAGCCCTAGTCAGCCATTGGACAATACCAGCCCCCAATAGCATCTGGACGATAACATTATGGGAGATCCTGAGCCCAACTAGCTAAGCTGCTCTCACATTCCTGACCTACAAAAGTTATGAGATAAAAATGTTTGTTCCAATTCACTGTGTTTTGGGCTAAGTTGTTATGAAGCGATCGGTAATTAATAGACTCCACATCCAGTCGATCAGCATAGTTATTTTTCTCAACCTTCCAAATACACCTTTGTGGGGAGCAACTCGGACTATACTGTTACTGGAATTAAGACTTATTCTATGCATCTGCTCTCCCACAATATGGCGCTGGGAGAGGAGGAAACAGCTTCTACGCAGCTGCCTCCAGTTCAACCAATAAACAGCAGGACCTGCTCCTGATTGGAGGAGAGCAGCGTACTCAGCGTGTGGGTAGCAGAGTTGGGATTGGTGGAAGAGGACTATAAAGGAGGAGAGAGACGGCATGCACCAGGAACATCTAAGAGAAACATCTAAGGGAACACCTGTGCAGCCCCCGAGAGAGCCGGCCGGCGGTGTGCCACTCCCCCGCGGAAGTGGGGAAAGTGGCAGGGGGAACTGCCCTTCCACGGAGGTGGAAGGGACGGTAGCCAACCCGGGAAGAACCAGCAGCAAACCCGGGGAGGGCTGAGCAGACAAAAGAACAGCGCAGGGTCCTGTGTCGTTCCTCCGCGAAGACGGGGAGCGACATAATGGTGCCGTGACTCGGATATGAAGCCTAGGCAGGGTTTAGTGTTGTTCCTCCATGAAGAGGGGGAGCGACATAATGGTGCCGTGACTCGGATAGGAAACTTAGGAGGGAAGAAGCGGGAAGAAGTGGGAAAATACCGGAGAGAGAGACTAGAAGAGCCTAGGGAAAAGCCGGACAGAAAAGGTGCCGGAAGAAGCTATCGAAAGCCTAGGCATAGACTCGGATACGGACTGTGGGAAAGAAGTTAGGATTGAAAGCTAGGATTTAAAGTGAAAGCAAGAAGAAACTTAGACTCAGATACGGACTGCAGGTTGAAAGTGAAAGTGAAACCTAGAAGAAACTTACTCCGATACGGACTGTGGGGAGAAGCCAGGAGAAATGAGAGGGGAATATTGTTGTTGGAAGAAAAGTTAGGGAAACATACCGGGTAGAGAAAAATGTTAGAGAGGATGAAGCTGCGGGGGCAGGCCGAGGCAGAGACGTAAGCTACCTTGGGATTCGTCGAGTCAGCCCGGGGAATAAGGGGTGAAAATCTGGAACCAGAGGCGGAGGCTAGGTTGATTTCGCCAGGTTAGCCCGGGGAACTTAGACTGAATGCCGGTGGTGGAAACGTGAGCTAGGCTGTGTGACTCGCAGAAGCCGCCACGCGCAGAGAGAGCACGCGGGGCGCGAATAGATAGGGAACGTGGGGCTGGCGCGAAGGCCATGGTGCGGGCGCCGGGAAGCCTCGCAGAGCCGGGAAGCCGCTGCGGGGGAGGCGCCGAGAAGCAGCCTCGGGGCGGGCGATGGGAAGCCGCGGGGATAAGAGAAACAGAAGTTTAGAAGTAAAATGAGAGAAATAGGAATGCTGGCAGATAGAAGTAAAATAGGAGAAATAGGAATGCCCGGAGATAGAGAAATAGAGAAAAATAAGGCCTCCCCACACCACAGCAATGAGAGAGCTTGGATTCAGTCTGCCTGAGTAGGTGATAAGCACCAGCAGGCAGCTTGACCAGAGTATGAGCTGCAGGTCACCGAAGATAGGCACGAATCAACATCAATAAGTCTCCCCACAATACGGCAATGAGAAGGCTTGGATTTGGTTTGCCTGATTGGTAGGGCTTGTAAGCACCTGCAGGCAGTTCTAGCAGAGCAGAGCATGCGCTTCAGGGCACCGAACACAGGCACGCATCAGCGCCTAAAAACCTCCTCACAACATGGTGAAGAGAGGACCTGGATTTGGTTTGCCTGATTGGTAGGGCTTGTAAGCACCTGTGGGCAACTCCAGCAAGCAGAGCAGAGTGTGCGCCGCGGGGCACCAAAGACAGGCGCGTATCAACGCCAAAAATAAAAAGAAAGGGGGATCTGTGGGGAGCAACTCGGACTATACTGTTACTGGAATTAAGACTTATTCTATGCATCTGCTCTCCCACAATATGGCGCTGGGAGAGGAGGAAACAGCTTCTACGCAGCTGCCTCCAGTTCAACCAATAAACAGCAGGACCTGCTCCTGATTGGAGGAGAGCAGCGTACTCGGCGTGTGGGTAGCAGAGTTGGGATTGGTGGAAGAGGACTATAAAGGAGGAGAGAGACAACATGCACCAGGAACATCTATCTGAAGGAACACCTGTGCAGCCCCCGAGAGAGCCGGCCGGCGGTGTCCCACTCCCCCGCGGAAGTGGGGAAAGTGGCAGGGGGAACCGCCCTTCCACGAAGGTGGAAGGGATAGTAGCCAACCTGGGAAGAACCAGCAGCAAACCCGGGGAGGGCCGAGCAGACAAAAGAACAGCGCAGGGTCCTGTGTCGTTCCTCCACGAAGAAGGGGAGCGACACACCTTTAGTTAACCACCTTCATTGTTAGTGCCCAAAAATCAGTTGTCTTTGTATCTCATTGAGGTTTTTGCAATTTCTGCTCAACTGGTTTCCCTGACTCTATGCTTGCCTGGTTACAATCTGTTTTCAGCACAGAAATCAGAGTGATCTTGTTAAAATGTCAGCTCAGGCCGCTCCTCTGCTTCAAACACACACATTGAAGGCTGACATCCCCTCCTCCTCCCTGACTTCCTCTCCTCCTGCTTTGTCTTCTGTCCCTGCTCTTGCCACGTTGGCCTTCGTACCACTCCGGGTACAGCCTGCTCCAAACCTCAGGGCCACTGTGTCTGCTGTTCCTCTTTCCTGGATCACTGCTCCTCCGATATTCTGATGGCTTCAGCCTCTTCTTCAAATGTTGGCTTAAATATGAATTTCAAGTTCTTTATTTCACTTACCTGCCCTTTCTTCCCACAGAGCTTCTGTCATGTATATACTACACAATTTACACTTTGGTTGGTTTCTGAATCCTCCCCAACTGAGTGCTGGCTCCATGAGGGCAGGAATTTTGTCTGTTTTGTTTATTCTTGTATCCTCAATAAAAGCAACACATGTTATACATGTATGGATACATGTATGGCACACATGTTATAATCATTAAAAATTTGTTAAAGAATGAATAAGCTGGACATTGAAATTTGAATTTTTTTCAAAAGATGTGACTTGCTGAGAATTACATTTCTGTGTTGGACTGCAAAACATGCAGCTTTGCATCCCTTGTGATGCCAGCATCCCATGTCCTAATGCCATTTTGACTGTCAGCTGCTCTACTTCCAGTCTAGCTTCCTGCTGATGTGCCTGGGGAAGCAGAGGAAGATGGCCCAAGTGCTTGGGTCTCTGCCACCCACAAAAGAGACCTGGATGGAGACCCTGGCTCCTGGCTTCAGCCTGGTCCAGACCTCGCTGTTGCAGCCATTTGGGGAGTGATAGTTCTCTCCCTCTCTCTCTCTGTCACTCTCCTTTAATACATACATAAAAGCTTCCTTAAAAATATGCAGGTTTGCCTTGATCCCAATGTTCATTTGGTCATAAGTATTGTCGGGCATATTTTATGTTGAGCTCTTTTTTCATAAGAAATATAATTGAAAGAAAATCTCTTTTTTCTCCACATGAAGAATAGAAGAATGATGGGGCTGTCAAACACCTGAGTGAGACCTCACATGCCAGTCACTTCCTCGGTGCTGGAGAAACCAAAAGCACAATGTGAACAACCACGTACTGATGATACCGTAGATGGGGCTGAGGCCCTGCATGAAGAATTGTCATCTCCTACCCCTGGTCCCTTTTGATGCTGGTCTCTGAGCCCATCAACAGCAGACAGTCAGTACACAGCCGTCAGAGGCCCAGCTCTGGGAAGGAGAAGGCTGCACTGAAGGAAGAGCCCAAAGTCATTATGCAGTGGTCAGTGGTCAGTGGAGTACTCCTGACCCCCGTAGGCAGACTCCTGCTGGCGGTATGCAGAAGGATGTTGAACTTGGCTTTTCATGTTTTAAATCTTAGGAATGTCCTGATGGACATATCCCAAGGTGTTATGAGTAATGCCCACTCTTCTTCCAGGGCTGGAGAGAGAATAGAAAGGAAACAAAGGGATGCCTTTCTCAGCACATTTTAACCCTAATACCATCACGGTCCAGAGTTCTGCTTCTACAGAGACACGATTTTTGATCAAATCCTCTCAGGGGCCATATTTAAAGTGATCTAGGGATAGCCATTTGGAAGTAAAATTCAGTGTTCATTTTTTTTTTTTTAAATCAGGAAGGGAGGCAAGGATCAAGAAGTCTTGATCAAGTTACTTCATTACAGCAAGGCAACAATCACGTAACATATACGCATTAAATCAAAACTGACTGTTGCTGAGACATTAAGTATGATATCCTCTTTGCTCCCAGAATGTATCAGAGATGTAGGCATCAAGTGGCAATTATTTGTCATCTGGTTCATCATTCAGAACTGAAGACCCATTGCCGTGGGGGCCTGCACTGTGGCATAGTGGGTTAAGCCACTGCCTGCAGTGCTGACATACCATATATGGGTGCTGGTTCGATTTCCAGTTGCTTCACTTCCAGTCCAGCTCCCTGCTAATGCACCTGGGAAAGCAGTGGCAGATGACCCAAATGCTTGGGCCCCTGTACCCATATGGGAGACCCACAAGAATCTCCTGGCTCCTGGCTTTGGTCTTGCCAGTTCCGCTACTGAGGCCATTTGGGGAATGAACCAGCAGATGGGAGATCTCTCTCTCTCTCTCTCTCTCTCTCTCTCGGTCTCTCCCTTTCTCTCTAAAACTCTGCCTTCCAAATAAAATAAATACATCTTTTAAAAAAGACTTAGTCCCATGAAAATGGGAAAGGTGCATCACAGAACTGGAGTCACAAGGAAAAGAAAATGAATTCCAGGTTCCCTGCCTTATGTAGCTTATCACAGAGTTGCTGGTTTATTCCTTCTGCTTTTCCTCACGTTGGGAGGTGTCAGAATGAAGGATGTGGGAGTGGGTATTGGAAAAGTGCCATGTAGTACATTTATGTGGTATTGTTAAAATGTAAATCAAGTCAACTTCATTAGAATGCTCAGTAGTTTCAAAGTCAGGTAAGAGTCCTTTTCCTAGGCTCAGTTCCTAACTGGAAGAGTTTCCTTGCACAGCTGTCCCTGTGACTAACAGTTCAAAGCAGAGGTGATATTTGTATAGAGATTTGAATATGTTGAGTGTCGCTCCCCCTCTTCGTGGAGGAACGACACAGGACCCTGCGCTGTTCTTTCGTCTGCTCGGCCCTCCCCGGGTTTGCTGCTGGTTCTTCCCGGGTTGGCTACTATCCCTTCCACCTCCGTGGAAGGGCAGTTCCCCCTGGCCACATTCCCCACTTCCGCAGGGGAGCGGCACACCGCCGGCCGGCTTTCTCGGGGGCTGCACAGGTGTTCCTTCAGCTAGATGTTCCCCTTAGATGTTCCTGGTGCATGCCGTCTCTCTCCTCCTTTATAGTCCTCCTCCGCCAATCCTAACTCGGCTGCCCACACGCCGAGTACGCTGCTCTCCAATCAGGAGCAAGTCCTACAGTTTATTGGTTGAACTGGAGGCAGCTGTGAGGAAGCTGTTTACTTCTCTCCCAGCGCCATATTGTGGGAGAGCAGATGCATAGAATAAGTCTTAATTCCAGTAACTCAGTCTAGTCCGGTTTGCTCCCCACAGTTGAGCAACTGACAACTATTCTCAGCACACAGCTTATGTCAGTTTTCAACATTAGGAAAATAAGTTTTGTTCATTGAACGGAACTTGTTAAGAATATAAACTCTTGCAGCAAGGGCTACTATGGAACCATGACATGTCACTGCTGTTCTCACCAATTATGTTTGTAAAACACGGCCTTGGGATTTAATTAGGCAGAGCAGTAAGCTGCATCAGACAGCCCTAAGTTGCAGTTCATACTACAGAGGGAGGAGGTGATGTTCTTCCTGTTTGCAGGA
The DNA here is from genome assembly GCF_964237555.1 of Oryctolagus cuniculus. Lineage (NCBI taxonomy): Eukaryota > Metazoa > Chordata > Mammalia > Lagomorpha > Leporidae > Oryctolagus > Oryctolagus cuniculus. Next base: position 162,209,434 of record NC_091436.1, on the reverse strand, counting down.
GTGACACAGCTGGAGGAGAGCAGTTTATCTGAGAAGCTGTTGGGGTCAGCATTGTCAGGCAACAGTAGGGAGCTGCAATTCAGTTTTTAAAAAGTATCTCAATTCAGTTTTTAAAAAGTATATCATCAGGATTGATAGCAGGGTCACGGAAGTAACTTAGTCCTCTAACTTGGGACACACACATGTACACACATGCGTGTGCATGTACAACACAGGAGCGGATGAGTGGAAGAGAGAAGGAATAGGACAGAAGTGGCATCACCAAGCCAGTTTAACGGTAAGAAAGTTAAGCCCTAAGAAGAAAAAGATGATCAACAGGATCAAGGGTTGTAAAAAGGTCAAAGTGTATAAAATATTCACAACGGCTGTCAACTAGGAGATCCTCAGTGACTCTACAATAGGGGCTTATGAACACTGGGTAATGTCATCTGCATGTTACTCAAGCTATGAAGTGTTTTTTACATTTTTCAATATAAATTATTTAGCAGTGAAAATAGCTGACATTATCTCTTGCCTTGAAGGTCTAAAATATTACTCTCTTGGCATTTATAGAAAAAATGTTAAGTTATCCCTTCTTCAGAAAGACATTTCAGTAAAGAGGGAATCTGAAGAATCCAGATATATTTACTCATCTCAATAGCAGGAACCTATTTTGCTCCCCTCACTACTCAGAGTGAAGGCTATGGAAATGGGATTCAGGCTTCCGTACCGTGAGAGACTCCCTCGGAGTGCTTTTCGTATACTGCTGTCTTGGTCCCAACCTCAAGCTATTTCTGATTAAATAATTGGTTGACCTGGCATGGAATCTAGATAGCTAATTCAAAAATACAAATGAGGTTGAATATAAACATGTTATTTTTTATTTTTATAATTACGAATATTGAAAAGGCTGCATCAACTCAATTAGGCTGGAATGAAGGATTTTGGAGCAAGGGTTCTGTGATGTGAGGCTTCAAAGTGTTTTACTTGATTCGACCAAGGCAATTTTAATACTTTCTCACCAACAGAGAGTGGCAAAGTGAGAAGTCATTCAACAAATAATTTTGAGGACTTTATTGTGTAGAGCCCAGCAGGTGGGCACCTCATGAGGGATTTTGGAAGTGCTGATGAAGACACTCTGAAAAGTCTAATTATTTGGTCCATACCATAGCAGGAACCAACTGAGATCAGGAAAGGATAGACACGTGGGTGAGCAGAGGATGGATAGATGAGGGGATGGACAGATGGACTATGGATGGAAGGATGGGATGGGAAGACAAATAGATGAATAGCTGGATGGATGCTTTGATGTAGAGATGGGTGGATGGGATACACAGATAAATGGGGAGATGGATGGATGCTGCATGATGGATGTGGAATTCAGAGTTCGAAGACAGGAGGTGACTGAGAGGAGAGGAGAGGAGAAGATGAAGTATTTGTGAAAAATATAAAAATGTGTGTTAACAGAGGAAACACTATAATTATATAATTAATTATAATTATACCCTGATATACAGCAGGTTCAGGTCATGACAAGATCCTCAATTGTAAGTCTCTAAACTAACTTAAAGAATGCTTATTGATTTAAATATTTTTCTGTTTTTCTTTACTTACCAGCATTGGTGATGGTCAACATATTTATTTTATGTTTCAGTCTATATAGCTCAAGTGGATGCCCTAACCACCATTTTGTGTTATTGTTCTTAGATTAAAATATGTGCAAATGATAAATAAATGTTCACCTTACATTTATAATGCATTTATAAATTGAGACTTTCCCTATGTATGCAAAGCTACAGATTTCCAAGCATTTTCAGAAGGCCCTCCCAAACACTTAAAGAAATCTCCCAGTACCTCAAGACACAACCTTTTGAGAGTGTTGCAAAGCTGGGAGCTGCTTGTCAGGAGTGCAGGGCTCACTGCATGGACAGAATTTTCCATTTCTCTGACACTGTCTTCCAGGACTCCCCTTAATGAAAAGATGGAGGCAGAAGTTCCAGCCTCTGCAGGATTCATGTTTCCCACATTTTGCTCTTTGGTTGGATGTGGGTTGGATCTCCTCACGCAGTCCTGATAACTCCGGGAAAGAAACCCCGGGCTCTTCCACTCCTGGCCACCCTGAGGATCCTCAAAAGCCGAAAGAACATTTAGCAAATGAAAACCCATTACTCAGGTATGGCAAGAGAAGTGTCAATGTGGTTCATAACAATTATTGGCTACAAGATCCACAAATGATTGCATAAATTTCTAAAATATGCCCACACGCGCCTATTATTGACACAGTGCCTCCAGGGGTGCACATATGGGTTTAAGTGTCTAACCTCTTTTATTAATTAAATTGCTATGATTTCCCTCCCCCATGTTGCCTTTATAGTTTGAGAAACAGTCTCCTAATTTGAAAAAGGATGCTCTAATGTTGCTTACTTTGTGGGTGAAACATGGTACACGCCTATTTACTTATATATGTATTTATTTACATAGACTCACACAACTGTGTTTTCACTTTCCAACCTTCACAGGCTACTTTATGTTAGTGCAATTAATAGGCAACCTCCAGTGGTACATTAAATTGCTTTTTAGGGGGAGGGGGAAATCCCTGGGAAGTCTGTTGTCCCTGTTGAGGTGTGTGATGAAATCCTTGTATGTTGCTGTGTTTGTTTTCTGTCTGTAGACATAAAATTGAAGTCAGAAGCTTTCATTATAAAAACAAAATCTGTCTAGAACAGCCCTAGGTACCTAGCAAATTCTAAAATTGTAGACTGATCTTAATTGTTAAGAGTCTGTAATCTTGGGGTCGGTGTTGTGGGGCAGCTGGTTAAAGCCCTGGCCTGAAGTGCCGGCATCCCACAGGGACGCTGGTTCTAGTCCCAGCTGCTCCTCTTCAATCCAGCTCTCTGCTATGGCCTGGGAAAGCAGTGGAAGATGGCCCATGTCCTTGGGCCCTTGCACCTGTGTGGGAGACCTGGAAGAGACTCCTGGCTCCTGGCTTCGGATTGGTGCAGCTCCGGCCGTTGCGGCCATCTGGGGAGTGAACCAGCAGATGGAAGACCTCTCTGTCTCTACCTCTCTCTCTAACTCCATCTTTCAAATAAATAAAAATAAATCTTAAAAAAAAGAGTCTATAATCTCTACTTCCAATATATAACATAGGTTACCTAAGCTGTTGAAGTACTTTCTCCCCCTTCATCTATGGGTGGCTAATCCCACGTGATATATATTTTTTATTGGTTTTCTGGACAGTGGGCAGTATCTGACTTTTGAGAGTCAGATTATGACAAGTCCAGTTCAGGCATATGAAGACATTACTGTACCTTAGACTAGAAGAACTTCAAGGTATTTTGTATGCACATGCTTTCCATATTTCTGTAACTTTTCTATGTTTGGTATGCATCAATTACCATTGTCATTTCAGATCTGTTTGGGGCCCGAGTTGGTGCAGTGGATGAAGCTGTCACTTGAGATGCTTGCTTCGCATACTGGAGCACTGGTTCAAGTCCCAGCTACTCTCTCTCTCTGTCTCCCTCCCTACCCCCCCGTCACTTTGCCTTTCAAATATAAAAAATATTAATTTATTTTTATTTGAAAGGCAGAGTGACACAGAGAGAGGGAGACAGACATATCTTGCATCCACTGGTTTACTCCCCAGATGGCCACAATGGCTGGAGCCGGGCTGATCTGAAGCCAGGAGCCAGGAGCTTCTTTCAGGTCTCCCATGTGGGTGCAGGGTCCCAAGCATTTGGGCCATCTTCAGCTGCTTTCCCAGCATTAGCAGGGAACTGGATCAGAAGTGGAGCAGCCATGACACGAACCAGCGCCCATATGGGATGCCAGCATCACAGGTGGCAGCTTCACTCATTACACCACAGCGCAGGCCCCTATAAAGAATATTTTCGACAGTAAAAGTATTTTTAAGTGAGTGGCCTGTTGTCTGTTTACTGTTTCACAGCCCTTGTTACCAAGACATCAAGTTAGTCAGGTGTCAGTTTTCCAGGTTGGTTTGGCAAGCCTAAAGCAAGATGAAAACTTACTCACTTCACCACCAAAAGAAAAAACGTATGGAAAAGCCATATTTTCAGAAAAGTAGATGAATGCAGATTGCTGAAAAAAAAAATGGAAGGTGCAATGGCACCTGAACATGGCCAGCATTGTCCTGGACTCAAGCTGTGTGGTGGCTCATAACCCCACCAGGTGTGCGGGTGCAGACTCCCAGCTAGGCAAGCTTGCCAGTTGGTGCACTGGCAACCCATGGTATCATGGTAGAAGGCTGCATGGCAAAGGCTTCATGGGTTTCTGTACATATTGCAGAGAACTGGTGGCCCATGGTGGACAGCGGGGCAGGTATCCATGCTCTCTCTGCACAAAGAGGTGTTATCTCTAATATCTTAATTCCCAATGCACACTCAGCCCAAAATACGCCTCCCACCTCCGCCACCATCCACTCTAATGAAAAACTCTCCACTTGTTGCAGGTCTAGAAGTAGTTATTGAGCACTGAGATGCCAGAGTGCCAGGCCAGGTGCTAGGGATTAGAAACAGACACTACTGAACCCTCAAATAAACCTGAAAAGAGGTAATTATCATCACCCGCATCCTATCAGGTGCTCTGGGGAATCCTGTAAAAATGGGGTTAAGAGAAATTATTCCCAGGGGACTTAGAGGAGTTCAGCAACTTGCCCCAAGCGCGGCAGCCGTGGTGGAGCTGAGATACAAGGTCATGACTGTCTGCCAGCAAAGTCTATGCTGTGCATGCTACTTACACTGCAGCCCAGTGGACAAGCTGTGCTCTCCTGGGGACTGACAGCCCTGGGTTCAAGGACTAGCTCAAGAACTTTTGACACTTTCGATATTCAAACATTTTAGCTATCAAGGATAATGAAGATGATGGTGACACTACTACTTACCTCACAGGGCTATGGCTGTGAAAGAATTTTGGATAATGCTTTGTCACATAGTTACATCCTGATTTGTGGTTGTTATGCCCCACTCCTACTTCTAAGCCTTACTAGAGGTCTAACAAGTCACATTTCTTCCATAATTTTCTCACCCTGATATCTGCCTTCTAGGAACTTCTGTTGCACTTACCAGACCTCTTAAACTCGATTATTCTCTTATTTTGTTCACAAGTTTTCAAACTGTTGTATACTGGTTTCTCAAGTGGGTTTGATTTTAATTTTTCTCTGAATACATTTTTTTCCAGAACTTACAGGCACCATCTAAAGCCATCATAGGTTTACAAGGTTCAGTTGTAGCTGTACCTGTCTTCAAGGACATCCCTGTTGTCTGTTCGCAACGCTGGGGTCTACCTGTTTAGTATCATCTCTCCCGCTCGCCCTAATGCACAGCTGTAGTTGGTCTTACAAGAAGGAAGTCGCAGGACTCCTATAGGTTCTGCTGACCACGTGTCAGTGGGAACAGGAATGCAGACACTGGCCACAGGCCCTTCTAGGGAGACTTAGGTCCCTGACATGGTTTGCAACGGGACTTCTTAGAGGTGAGGGAAGGTTTGGAAAAGGCAGGTAGCTTGCCTACCAGACTGCTGTTTGAGAAAAATGGGTCTCAGGCCTTCGTTCTTAGGGTACTGTTACGGGGATGCAAAAAAGCTTCTGACGAGAGTGCTTTCACTTTTGGAATTCAGAAAGGTAAATTTCCCAAGGACTATAAAACGATGCTTGTCTCCTGGATTGATATTTTTCTCTGGAAATAAATGTCTCTTTGCATTATTTAAATAGCACATAATTAAGTACTAAGGGCCCTTGTACCCAAGCACAGTGAGGGATGGAGGCCTAGAGGGCTGGGACAAGCCTTGCCTCCGAGAGCCGGAGAGAGGGAAAACAATGGAGAGGAAGGGACACCCAGAGACCCCGGTGGGAGGAAGGGAGAGGTGGTGTTTAACATTCAGAATTTGTCCACAGCTGATAATTTATTGGAACTCATCTGTAACAAGGCCTGGCACTGATTTATAAGTTGATTTGAAAAATAAATAAAAGTGATAGAAACCTGCATTTGGCTTTAATGATAGACTGTTGCAGCGTGAAAAGTAAGGATATGAAACATTGCAAGGAAATTGGATATTATGCCCTGAAGACAATCGCAGCTACCAGCCCATTAATTGTTAGATATTTATTATTAAAAATTTCTTTTCATGAGTGACTGCAGAATATTTGTGCTACTCAAGCTGTTGAGTTCTGACATGAATGAAGTGTGGGGAGCTCATTTGTTTCTGTGTGTGTTTGTGTGTGTGTGTAAAACTGACAAGGCAGCTGCCCCCAGATAGGTGATAGATCTTTTTTCCCAGCAAAAACACATCAAGGAACTGCCTCTTAGAACAGAGCAAGAAGAGATAGTGGAACTGTTGTCATTGCTGAGGTCGTCAGTCTTACTGTTGATTATTATCATCATCATGATTATTTTTAACCCAGGTATGAGTTTGATGATAAACACAAGTCACATGTTTCTCTATCAGAGAGCACACTCTGAAAATGTGGAGCTGCTGTGTGGCACAGCAGGGTAAGTTGCCACCTGCAACACCATGGGTGCCATTGAGTCCTGGCTACTCCACTTCCCACCCAGCTCTCTGCTAATGCACTTGGGAAAGCAGAGAAAGATGGCCCAAGTCCTTGGGCCCGGCATCCACATGGGAGACCTGGGTAGAATTCCTGGCTCCTGGCTTCCACCTGGCCCCGCCCCAGCTCTAGTGGCCATTTGGGGAGTGAACCAGCAGCTGGGAGATCTGTCTCTCTCTGCCTCTCCTTTCCTCTCTCTCTGTTACTCTGCCTTTCAAGAAAATATATACATCTTTAAAAAAAAAAAGAAAGAGAAATCACTGACAAGAGTACCCCAGAGGGACCCAACTTAGGAATAGGAGGAAGCTTCAAAATGTTCACGAAAAATGTGTGTTAGCTTTTACTTCCATTTTCCTTTGAAATTTGTGAAGTACTCTTTTGAATTAAAAGCATTTTTGTCTTCTCACTAGCATTTAATTTATGAAGACTGTTCTTCTTTGGGGTGGTGTGTTGGGGGGTGTCTGGGAAGACAACACACTGTGGGGGTACCAAGAACAAAGGGTGTGCCCCTCCAACCTACAGCACATCTAAACTGCTGTTTCATTTTTTAAAGGGTAATACATTTGTTTTCTCACTGAGACAAAAAAGTGAGTCTTAAACTGAATATTACTCATCATGATAGACTAATATTAGGTTTTCATTCCTTTTTTATTCATATTTAAACATTTATTTGTGGCTCCCTTATTTGTTAGATATTTTGAGGAAGAGGCCATATTTGGGCAGATTTCCATTATTTTAAATGGGTAATTAGCTGGCTTAGATACATATTATTTTGAAATCAGAAGGTACCATATAGCCAGTCTGCATTCATAATTAACTCTTAGGGCTATTTTCAGTTTAACTTCTCTACTGTGCAATGAGGAAGCTCATGCAGAAATAACTTACAGTGAAGTGGCTTGGCATAGGGAAGATGATCATTTATGCAAATAGTGTACTTTTAAAAATTTATTTATTTATTTGAAAGAGTTACACAGTGAGAGGAGAGGGAGGGAGGGAGAGAAAGAGAGAGAGAGAGGGAGGTCTTCCATCCGATGGTTCACTCCCCAGTTGGCCGCAATGGCCAGGACTGGGCTGATCCAAAGCCAGGAGCCAGGAGCTTCTTCCAGGTCTCCCACATGGGCACAGGGGCCCAAGGACTTGGGCCATCTTCTACTGCTTTCCCAGACCACAGCAGAGAGCTGGATTGGAAGTGGAGCAGCTGGGTCTTGAGTGGGTGCCCAAATGGGATGCTGGTGCTTCAGGCCAGGGCGTTAACCTGCTGCGCCACAGTGCTGGCCCTGCAAATAGTGTATTTTTAAAAACAGCTATGGTGAGTTGCTGTGCCAATACATTTTACTTGATATTTAATGGGATACGTGTTCAAAAAATATAGTTTAGGTGGTCAAGGTGTTTTGACATCTAGCTTTGCCACCAAGTCATTCACAAACGCCGTTTTGCATACTCCATGCTGCTGATGGCTTTTATCTTAATGTGCCCAATTCTGGGGAAAATCACCAAGGACCTAAGAAAAGGAACACTCTCAAAATTTGGCTGCATTATGAACTTCCCCAGGGTGGACACTATGTGTTGCCATCCTTGTAGCTTCTGAGCCCAGCCTGGTACCTGTCACATAGTGCACCCCCAGGTATCAAGACCCAAGCCAAGGTATGTTCAAGTGGAAACACTTCTGGTCCCCCCACACCAAAATAAAACACAAATTAAGTGCTGATGGGATTTTAAAACAAGTGCTTTGTGTATCTCTGAGTTGGGTCCCCCTAAAGTGCTATTGTCAGGGCCTTCTGAATGGTGTTTTCAGACGGACAAATAAGTAACTTGTGGTTACATCCTGGTTTACAGCTGGGTTTACAGGAGGAAGAGGAGGACGGCTTCCGAAGTGACAGGTATTCCAGCATTCCCTGCTCTGTTCTGACCTGGCGAGTGATTAGTTTACTCACCTTAAAGGCATTTTTTTTATATTTATATTTTATTTTATTAATGAACATAAATTTCCAAAGTACAGCTTATGGATTACAATAGCCCCCCCCCCCAATAACTTCCCTCCCACCCACAACACTCCCCTCTCCCACTCCCTCTCCCCTTCCATTCACATCAAGATTAATTTTCAATTATCTTTATATACAGAAGATCAATTTAGCATATATTAAGTAAAGATTTCAAGTTTGCACCCACACAGAAACACAAAGTGTAAAATACTATTTGAGTACTCGTTATAGCATTAATTAAACACCTAAGAGTAATTGTGTATTAATTACAGAGTTCAACCAATAGTTTTAAGTAGAACATAAAAAATACTAAAAGGGTAAAGTATTAAGTTCTTTTTTTCTCTTTTTTTGTTTGTTATATAGTTGTTAATTTTTTATTTAATAAATGTGAATTTACAAAGTGCAACTTTTGTATTGTTGTGGTCCCCCCCAACCTCCCTCCCGCCCGTGGCCCTCCTCTCTCCCACTCCCTCTCCCATCCCGCCCTTCATCGAGTTTCATTTTCAATTACCTTCATATACTGAAGATCAACTTAGTATATACTAAGCAAGGATTTCAACATGCTGCACTCACACAACCACACAAGGTATAGGGTATTGTTCGACTAGTAGTGTTGTTTTTAAGTTTCATAGTAGAACACATTAAGGACAGAGATCCTACGTGGGGAGCATGTACCCAGTGACTCCCGTTGTTGATTTAACAATTGGTACTCTTATTTATGATGTCAGCAATCCCCTGAGACTCTTGCTATGAGCTGTCTAGGCTATGGAAGCCCCTTGAGTTCACCAGCTCTGAACTTGTTTAGTCAAGGCCGTATCACAGTGGAGGTTCCTTCCTCCCTTCAGAGAAAGGCGTAAAGGCATTATTTTTAAGAATCTTTGAAAATCAGTTAAGTCCCTCCCTTCTCCTCCCCAGGGAGAAGGGTATTTCATATATGATTGACAGCAGGCTTGCATCCTGAGTGGATAACATCATCAAGATCCCAGTTTCCTAAGAGCTCTGCCAACTCTTCTGCCCTTCCAATTACGTTGAGCTCCGTGCTGCATTCTCACCTCTTCCTTCTCACCAATTTCCCCACTGCCATTTCTTTAAGACTGTGTGGCTATTCTGAACTCCAATCCCTTCTGCCCCCAGCTTTTTAAATATTGCCTTACTGTTCATCACTCCCTCCTATCTCAGAGGATAGTGCTGTCCAACGTCCACTCACCACCATTGGTGTTGAGCTTGTCCCCACTTTCTCCATCCTTTGTCTCATCTCTCTCGCTTCTTCAAATTCCTTCTTCCCATTAACAGTGTTCCAATTTCCCTTCATACTTCTAGTCAACTCTGGCATCTCCACAGTTGAAAACTCTGTATTTAAACTTAGCTTCTCCTTCAAGCTACCATTGCTATTTGTCTACTTCTTGAAAAAATAGTCAAGAAATAAAAGAAAAAGAAAAATAGTCCTTGCTTTTTGCTTCTTCCTCTTCTTCATTTCTTAGTTGTCTTTAAATCTGGTTCACCTCTGTTTCTCTCTCTCTCTCTCTCTCTCTCTCTCACACACACACACACATACGAAATCATCAAATCTTACAGGTTTTCATATCTATCTCTTAAATATTTTTCTGACCAACCAAAAATACCTGGTTTTCCTTGCATCCTTCTATTTCTTCATTTTCGGCTGAACTCCCCAAGCACTGGTAGGACTCAAAGCTTTGCACTAAGATGTCCCTATCCCATTCCTTGATTGTTGCCTCTAGGTAGGTGGTCTCCAAATTTTCATTTCTAGGTTCAGAAGCTCAATCTTGTCAAAAGCTGGATCAGTTGTCACCTTGTTCCCCAGCCAAGCCATCTCTTCTCCATTTTTGTTGTTTATGGCACAAGCAGACTAGAACTCTTAGAAGGGCATATCCCAATGCTATGTTGGTCAGTGTCCTCTACCACAAACCCCTGGCTTACAGTGTGGAGCTGGCCAGACTGTGGTCAGGTAAGGAAATGCTGTGTTAGAGCTAGACAGGGTTTTAGTGTATTTGTGTGTTAATACCATGATTCTCAGAACTTTTAATAAATGAACAGGCATTGCAAATCTCTCAGGAGGGTCTATAGTATCTAACGGTTTCCAAATTTAATTGATCCTGGATCCGTCTTGACTCCTTTCACATCCCTTTTTCTGTGCCCTCGTCTGAGGATAACTAGAAAGCAGTTTTACAATTACTTATAAGGATATTTCTAATATATTCATTTCCCAGGTTAATTCTAACCATGCGTTGTTAATGTTCCTTAACATCTTTGGAAGCAATTTTCCCCGGCGTCAGTTTCTTAATTGAAATCTCTTGATAAGTGTGGCCAGGTGGTACTTCATTCATGCCTCTGAAATGCAAGGCCTGAACATGAACTCAGACTGAATGCAGGCCTGGAAACTGGACCATTCAGCCTCCATCCTTTCTTTTTATTATCACTCTTGCTCAGAACTTTCTAATCGCATGCTGAGTGCTTTCAACACCTCTTCTTCGCATGCATCCTGCATAAGCCCCCATTGCAGCCCCCACAAGTACTACTTCCATCAAATTACACCATGGGCCAGAAACCTCAGTGGTTCTCTTCTTTGTACAAGGTAATTTTCAGCTTATTTACCTGCAAATCTGGGTGCTTCTGATAAATTTCCAATGTAATTTCATTAAACTCCTTATAATAATATTTTAGAAGGAAAGGTTTCCATTGCATTTAATACAGAAATCACAAACATGAATGCACCTCTCATGAAAACATATTATGAAACTAATCACACTTATTTGTTTCCGAATTGTCTTTTTCTTGGAAATTTATGACTGCTTGTATTTTTATTTTAGTTAAGGATTTAATGGGAGAGAAACTTTAATGGAGACAGTCGCACCAAATTCATTAACTTTTAAAATGTAAAGTGGAAAAATTTCACTACTGCATGATGTTTGCAAGAGGATACTTAATCTGACCTATGATCCATGACAATACCACAGCCCCAAGTCTGATCTTGTAGTCTTGTTCTCAACCACAGTCTTCCACTGCTCTGATCTACCTGTCCTTTGTACCCTTGCTATTCGGAGTTGGGTCACAGACCAGCAGCAGCAATGCCATTTAAAGAGCTTAATAAAAATGCTGATTCTCAGGCCCACCTCCAAACCAACTGTACAAGTCTCTGCGTTTGAGCAAGATGCCCAAATGATCAGTACATATACTAGTTCTGTAGAACAAACTTGTGGTGAGAGGGAATCCAGTCAAATCTCAGCATTTTTATGTCTTTCCTGCAAGATTTTATTGAGGAGTAAATAAAATAGTAACTTCTGGTACCTGTGAAGCATAACACTAATTTGAGCTTTGTTATGTAGGTTTTCTCAGTGTCTGAACACACTCACGCACCCTCCTGCCTTTATGCCCTTCCCCTGCCTGGAATATCTTCCATCCGCTCCCTCTAAGTGTTCAAAGTACACCTCTCTGTTTGGGGTGGAACTGCGTTCTTTCAAAACATGCTGAAGTCCTACTCCCTAGCATCGCAGAATGTCACTCTATTTGGAGATAGGGTCCCTGAAGATACAATTAAGGGTAGTGAGGGTATTAGAGTGGGCCCTGAGCCAGTGCTACTACTAGCGGCCTTATGAGAAGAGGTGACTAGGACAGACATAACACAGAGCAAGACCATGTAAAGACACAAGGAGATAAGGCCATCTACAGCCAAGGAGAGGCATCAGAGAGAATCCTCTCTGCTGACACTTGACTTGAAGCTTGATCTTGGACTTGGACTTGGACTGCTGTTTAAGCCTGCCAGTCCATGGCGCTTTGTTAAGGCAGCCCCAGTAGACCAATATATTGTCTTTCCTAGTTTCAGCTCAAAATGTTCTGTCCTCCAGCCTCCTGATTTGCACTCTGCGCCCCCCGCCCCCCGCCCTACCACCACCTGCTCAGCACAACCACAGCAGGTGGATTTTTAATTAACTGGACACCTGTGCATGCAGTATGTCTTCAAATATGGAACGTGATTCTGGAGACTGGGAAAATGCTATTTCAAACCCACTCAATTGGCTGTGTATATCAGGTAACTGATACATATTTGCTGACTGGATGAAAGAATACAATCTAAGACTTTAAATTCCCGAAGATGTTAGCAAACCTAAGATTAATTGTTTGGTCTCTGGATAAGCAGAACGGATCTTGCATGCAGCCTGAATTAAGCACAAACTGGTGCTATTCTTTCTTTTATATTTTTAAAGAAAAGATCTTTTTATTTATTTAAAAGGCAGAGTTAGAGAGAGGGAGAGACAGAGTCATCTTCCATCTGCTGATTTACTCCCCAAATACCTTCAGTGGCCAGGGCCAAAGCCAGGAGCTTCGTCAAGGTCTTCCATATGGGTGCAGGAGCCCAAGCCCTTGAGGCAACCTCTGCTGCTCCTCAGGAACGTAAGTGGGTAGCTGGCTTGGGACTGGAGCAGCCAGGACACGAACTGGTGCCCATCTGGGATGCTAACGTTACATGCTAAGCTACAGTGCTGGCCCTGGTGCTATTCTTATAAAGTAGTACAGGTAAGTTATGAAAATTGAGTTTGGGGTAGTCCAAACTGTGAGGACAAATTAATCTCATTGCTTTGCCTTTGAACATTTCTAACTTCCCATTGTATTTGTTCTCCCAGTCCCACTCCACCCACAATAATGGGGGGTAAGCAGAGATATTACTGTTCCCATTTGAAAGTTGAAAACACTAAGGTTCAGAAAGGTCAAGATGACGATGACTACACTTAACAGTGGACTGCATTCTTGAAAATTGTTTAGAGAGTAGATGTTCAGTGTTCTTACAACAAAGAAAAAGTATTCATGTGTGAGGTAATGCATATGTTAATTATCTCAATTTAGCCATTCCACAAAGTATACATATTTCAAAAACACATTATACATATGAAATGTATGCAATTTCTGTTTGCCAATTTTTTTAAAGGTGAAGTGGCTTAGCGAAGAGCCCTAGCTTTTAATGAGCGACCTAGCGTGGTAAATGGAGACTCCTGGCACTTTGACAAAGGAGCCTTCCTGTGACAGTGTTATCAATGAGTGGTCTTCGTAGGAGAGAAAAGAAAGGGCTCCCTTTTAACCCACCTCCCTAATTCTAAGAAAAAAATAAAATAAAACCATGGCCTGCATAGGAAGAAGCCCTTATTTTTCACCTCTCTCTGCTGCAACTTCTTAGATTTGAAACTCCAAATTGAAAGCAATCTTCACAGAATTTCTCTGGGGAGAAATGACCTACTTCAGCTTCTATTCGTCCCTGTAGTTGCTCTGAGCCTTGGGAATCACCTTGTCCATGTATTTTCATTCAGAGTGAATGCTTTAATATATTTCTTTAATCATCTGTTGCATCAGGAATATTGTTTCATGCATATTAAAGACATGGGCATGTAATAGACCAGTGTTCTGACTAATAAATGCACTCAATGCATGTCACTAGTCTTATTGCTTTTCTTGGCTTCAGGATAGATGTGTCTTATTTGGCAAATAATAAAAATAATAATGACAGTGAGGATGATGATGACAATGATGATGGCGTTTGCACTTCCATTAAATAAAGGAAACTATTTTATTTAAAAATAGTACCATAGCCTTGTACAGATGATTATTATTTTGAAGGAGTCAATCCTGTACCCTATTTTCAAAGTGTTTTATTCCCTTATCTGGCAAATCAATGAGTGCTAAAAACTTTATGCCAAGCATGAGGTTGTACAAAAGTTTAAAGGTGCAGTTCCACTTAGAAGGTCTCCTAGTTTGAGTTAGGTATGTTACACTTTCACAAAATAAATAGCTAGAGATACAAAAGACAGAAGAGAAAGGGACTCAGAGAGGGATGGAGTTGGACTGATCCCCTGGTAATCAAGAGAGATGGGTAGGGAAAGGGATTTTGGATAATGGCGAAGAACATAAGCAAGGGTGCAACGTTGTGTATGAGTTCAATAAATATTCACTGTTTCACTCACTGTTCTAGGTGATGGAGCCAAAAAGACAAAAGATATGGTCCCTGTTATAGAGAAGACTAGGTAGTAGACTGTCGTACACAGTGGGATAAATGCCATGTTAGAATTAACCATGAGATAACTGACCTCAGAGGGGGCCAAAAGGGGTGGCAGAGGAGAAACAGTGAGACAAAGACAAGTTTTCTAGAGTTGTTCACGCTTAGAGGAATCTCAAGGCAAGAGGAATTATGAGCCAAGAAGAATTAGCCAGAGGTAAGAGAAGGGGAGGAACATTCCAGGCAGATAGAATCACTTGGTGAGAGGCTAAGCAGGAAGAGACAAGAAGGAAGCTCTTCAAATGGCTCAGTGTGGCTGGAGCAAGGCTTATGCACCAGGCAGCAGCGAGGCAGACCTGGCTGGGCAGAGAGGCTGAGACCATACTAAAGAATCCTGACTTCACTGTGGAAGCGGCAGGAACCAAATCCCACCGTGTTAGCTGAACAACAAAATGAGAGCAGCTCTGGCTAGAGCACAGCCTCCCATAAAGGTAAAACGTGAAAAAAAAGGAAAGGGAAGGGAAGCTTCCATTTCCACAAGGAGTTTGCGATTCACGTGAAAGGTAATGTAGTCAGCAGGGTCAGGTCCTTATCCTGGCATTCAGTTTTGTGAGACCCATTTGACCTGCGTATCATGTGCATAATAATATGTTGTCAAAATAATCCGACCAGGCTGTGTGAATGGGGGTGCTTAAAGTCATGCTCTCCAATTAAGAAACATCAATAATGATGACAAGCAGAAAATGAATGAGATGTCTTTAATAATCTCAAGTAATGCCCATCTTTCTCAAATAATCAGTCTTGTTCTAATTTCTGGTTCATTTAAATTCTTGTACTAAATAAAATGTGCTCAAGTGAACCTGAGCATCATAACTGGTGTGTTTCCCCGTATTTATTCTTTTTATTTTAGGATTTATTTATTTATCTCTAAGGTGGAGTTACAGAGAGGGACAGACAGAGAGAGAAGTCCTGCATTTGCTGATTGACTCCCCAAATGGTCCCAACAGCCAGGGCTGGGCCAGACTGAAGCCAGGAGCCAGGAGCTTTATCCCAGTCTCCCACATGGATGCAGGAGCCCAGGACTTGGACCATCCTCCTCTGCTTTCTCAGGTGCACCATCAGGGAGCTGGAGCAAGTGGAGCCGCCTGGACTCAAATTGGTGCCCATATGGGATGCCAGTGCTACGAGTGATGACTTAACTTGCTATACCATAGCGTCGTCACCACCCTCACCTATTTATTCTTAAATCTCTATTAATAAGTTCAATAAGCTTGGGAGTCACTTTACCCAGGCAATATATTAGAACTGTGAAAAGTCCATGGGCACCATCTTCCTTCCTGGGTTCCAATCAATTAAGAGTATTTGAGTAACAATAATAATGGACAATGGAAATGCACAAAAGAGCAGGGGTGGAGTAAGTTCACACAGTCTTGGCATTCAGTTTACCAGCCTGTAAATGACCCGAAAGCTTTCCCACACAAATCACCCAGAGGTGGACAATGCAAATAATATTTAACTCTCCATATTACTCTGGAATGTATTGGTAAAATGGAACAATCTGTTATTTAGAGATTTTATATATTCCAGGGTATGTAAGTTAACTGTTACCAGTCACAATTTTCTAATATCTTAGAAGTGAGGTTTGCATATGATGAAATATGAGACAATAGGAGCTGGTATTGTGGCACAGTGGATTAAGCTGCCAGCATCCTGTATGGGTACCGGTTCAATTCCTGGCTGTACCACTTCCAATTTGGCTCCCTGGTAATGCACCTGGGAAAAGCAGTGGAAGATGGCCCAACTTCTTGGGCCCCTACACCCACATGGGAGACCCAGATAAATTTCCTGGCTCTTGGCTTTGGCCTGGCTCAGCCTCAGCCATTGCGGCCATTTGGGGAGTGAAATAGTGGATGGAAGATCTCTCTCTCTCCTTCTGTCTCTGTAACTCTGCCTTTCAAATAAAAAAATATGTAAATCTTCGGTTAAGATGAGACAATAAACTTTCTTTAACAGAAAAAAATTCATTTTTAGGAAATCCTAAAAATCAGATAAGATTAAAAGTAATCTGCCATTGAGTATTTATAATGTAAAGTTTATATAATGGAAGAATAGGACTTTATAAGAACACAGTACTTTTGAAATTAAGAAAAATAGACAAAGATTCACAATACTTGAAATCGCCAAAGAAGTGTTAGAAAAAAATAATATGAAAGGTGACCAAATGGGGAAATGTTAGCAAATGGTGCATCTGAAATAAATGCGATACATAAATATTTGCAAATTGTTCAAGATTGTTTTAAGAAATCTGCCAAAAACGTTTTATGATAGAAGGAGCCACTTTTATGTATTATACCCCAGCAATATTTAAAGAGGCTGACACAGGGGAGTGAAAACGAACTTTGAAAAATATTGGGGCCAGCTCTGTGGCAGATTAGGTTAATCCTCTGCCTGCAGTGCCGGCATCCCATATGGGTGCCGGTTCGAGTCTCCGCTGCTCCACTTTTGATCCAGCTCTCTGCTGTGGCCTGGGAAAGCAGAAGAGGATGGCCCAAGTCCTTGGGCCCCTGCACCCACATGGGAGACCTGGAGGAAGCTCCTGGCTCCTGGCTTTGGATCGGCGCAGTTCTGGCCGTTGCGGCCATTTGGAGAGTGAACCAGCGGAGGGAAGACCTTTCTGTCTCTTCCTCTCACTGTCTGTAACTCTATCTCTCAAATATATAAATAAAAATCTTTAAAAAAAAAAGAAAAGAAAAATATTTACTGGCATACGTGTTTGGCACTGTGGCTAAGAGGCTGCTTGGAATACCCACATCCCGTATCAGACTGCGGCTGTGAGTCCTGGCTCTTCTCGGATTCCAGCTTCCTGCTAATATGCACCTGAGAGGCAGCAGGTGATGGTTTGATGGCTTGGGTCCTGCCACCCACATGGAAGATTCAGACTGAGCTCCTGCCTGACCCAGCCTCAGCTGTTGTGGACATTTGGGGAGTGAGTCAGTGGATGGAAGATGTCTGTCTATCTCTGTCTTTCAAATAAAATGAAAATAAATAAATTTAAAAATATACATTGCAGGCCAGCGCCGCGGCTCACTAGGCTAATCCTCCACCTTGCGGCGCCAGCACACCGGGTTCTAGTCCTGGTCGGGGCGCCGGATTCTGTCCCGGTTGCCCCTCTTCCAGGCCAGCTCTCTGCTGTGGCCCGGGAAGGCAGTGGAGGATGGTCCAAGTGCTTGGGCCCTGCACCCCATGGGAGACCAGGAGAAGCACCTGGCTCCTGCCTTCGGATCAGCGCAGTGTGCCGGCCGCAGCGCGCCGGCCACTGGAGGGTGAACCAGCAGCAAAAGGAAGACCTTTCTCTCTGTCTCTCTCGCTCACTGTCCACTCTGCCTGTCAAAAAATAATATATATATATATGCACATATACATTGCACTAAGTTCTGCAGGTGTGCTTGCTATCTCTTTCATTCGAGGTGCCACGCATAGTTCAGAAAACACTTTTGTATCTCACAACACGCTACACAGTCTTGCTCGTTAGATCCGTTTTCCGGGCTCCTGCAATGGCAGATCACATTCTTGGAGGCTTAACCAACACACATCCATTTTCTCTTGAATTCTTGAAGACGCAAGTCCAAGATCCAGGTGCTAGGGTTGGTTTCTGGGCCACCTTCTCACTGAGTCTCAGTTGGCTTCCTCTGTGTGCGCATGGCGGGAGGAGGAGATGGTTCTGGTGACTTTTTTTTTCTTTTCACCTAATTAATTTTTTTTAACTTTTATTTAATGAATATAAATTTCCAAAGTACATCTTATGGATTACAATGGCTTCCCCCCCCCCATAACTTCCCTCCCACCTGCAACCCTCCCCTTTCCCGCTCCCTCTCAAACAGTATTTTTCACTTTATGTTTCTATGTGGGTTCTGGTGACTTTATTTGCACTCTCCTTTCATCTTAGAGTGGGGTGGTGAGGAGAAAGGCTTCTAGTTCCCATTGTGGGAAAATTAGGCACAGGAGGCAATTCAAAGATGGTGGCTGAAGGGAAATTAGGCACACATGGCAATTCAAAGATGGTGCCCAAAGGAAGTAAGGTGGGTGGTGTCCAAAGTCATTTACCACCAAAGCTGATTGGCCACGCAGCATCAGGGGAGGTAACAACTGATGATGAGTGTACACACATATGGCTGGTCCTATAAAAAGTCGCCCTGTAAAATGACCTTTTAAGTAATTGGTTGGTCCTTAAGCCCTGCCCCAGTAATCATGTGGTCTTGTGCTTTAAAAGGCTTTGCCATGTGCCAATAAACGGAGTTCTTGCTTGCTTGACTTGACTCCCCGCTGCGTATGACTGTCTCCGGGGTCAGGAGGCTGGGGAACGGGCGAGCGGCGCGCTTACCATTCTTCGGACCCAGTCCATCCTCGTTCGGGTGGACTAAGACCCAGCACCCATCATTTACTTCCAGCTGATCATCTCTTCTTTTTGTTCACAAGAACACACTCTGTGGTCTCTGGAAACACCTTTCCTCCTCTTATAAGGACACAAGTCCTATTAGATGGCAAAGACAGGCTTAATCAAGGAAAGGACTACAGCCTCATTGATGTGGCCGTCAGCCGCAAGGTAAGAGCTGAGGAAACTCTGCTCAGCCCTGCTTCTTCCAGGAGAAAAAACCGGGTTGTTTCAAGAGCTCACTTTCATGATTTCTCTCTTGTCCAGAGCTTTCAGGCGAGAAAACAGAGTTTTACAGAAGAAAGTTCAGCTGGGAGTCGGAAGCCTACATACAGTGCTCAATAACTTAGAGAACGACCTGAGACTGTTTGCACGGCTCCCAGAGCCCTCAGTTTCGTCTCCTATAAAGTGAAGTAGAGAACACTGTGGTGCCCTATTCCGCACTGAGCAGTCAGTTTCTATAACTCGGAGATTTATTTCTAGAGAACGTGCGAGTGGACTTCAAAACACCGTGGAAGGATGTTATTCACAGATCAGTTTGTTTCCGTGCACAATGTTTTGGAAACCCTCGCACAGCTTTTCCGTGTGTGTTTCCCATGTGCTGCCTGATGAGCCCTCATGGATGCTGGTTCCCGTGGTTCTAGAGCAACTGCCATGTTACTCACCCTTCCTTCCACTCCTCAGTGCAGGCACCTCTGTAAGGCCAAGCCTTGTGCTCAACTTTGGTAAACTCAGAGGTACAGTCTGGAAACCGCTGTCATCTGAGGAGTAGCGAAGAAGAAAAACAGAATGAAACCCAAGTTAGGGGCCTCATTCCCGCTGTGCCGTGATGCAGCTGGCTAGTTTATTTAGAAGTAGTTTCATTTTAATTCCGTCAATATCATTCCCTTTAATGCTCATTTAAAAAAGGAGAGTCTAAATTTAAGCTCTGTGGGTCCATGGGATATTTTCTTTACTAGCTTTAGAGTTAACAGCAAATGCTGTTTCTTAGTGGATTAAACAATTCAAAAATGAATTTGGATGATGTTGTCACAGAATTACATGGTAGAAACATACCATGTCATGTATGTCATGATACGGCCATCGTGTGTACTTCAGGGAGGGGATTCCATATGCGGCAGCTGTTAATCAACCTGCAAGTCTTGCATAATCTCTTTCTCTAAGGGTCCCCCCCCTCCTCAGAAGTCCATAGCCCCCATCAGTCAATAGCATTAAGGAGCTGTCAGTTAGTGCAAGCTAGGTGATCTCTTAATCTGACCTAAGAGCTTCTTGGTTGGTTGGGCATCTGTGTGACTTCTGGGGCCTTGGAGACTTAGAAGGTAGGCCCTTCAGGGACAGTCTGTATTGAGAGTGAGCCGAGAAAGACAGTCTGCAGAAAAAAATGAGAAGAGAGGCGAGAAGCCGGCCTGTGGGCAGAAGGAACGTGAGCAACCGCCTGGGGTCCTCATGGCTTTCTTTGTCCTTCCAGATCCTGGAAGGTCAGTTTTCCATTCCCGCTGTAGGATTCCTCTAAGAGATACCACAATGCCCCTGCCCACCAAACTTACCCATCTTAAACACGACTTTAACTCAACAGTCCTCCCTCCCACCTTTTTTTTAAAGTTTTATTTATTTGAAAGGCAGAGTTACAGAGAGCGAGTCTCTCTCACGCACACACATAAAACTTCCATCCACTGGTTCACTCTCCAGATAATCACAATGGCTCGCACTGGGCCAGGCGGAAGCCAGGAGCCAAGAGCTTCTTCCAGGTCTCTCACCAGGATAGCAGGGGCCCAACCACCTGCGCCATCTGCTGCTGCTTTTCTCAGGCCATTAGCAGGGAGCTGGACCAGAAGTGGAGCGTCTGGGACACAAGCTGGTGCCTGTGCGGGATGCCAGCACTGCAGGCGGTGGCTTCACCCACTACACCATGACGCTGGCCCCTCACCAGTCCCTTCATTGCCATCCTTCATCTCGGCAGAGCACTCTAGAGTTCACCCAAATTTCATTACTTTTTCTCAATCAGCGATCCTCTTATTGCCCTCTCCTCAAAGTAACCCTACACGGTCCTTTCTAATAGTTAGCAGTATTTTCCTAATTGTGCTAAGCATGGCTATCGATGAACTTTTAATGAGCTTCTAAATGAATTACATTACTTGTCATATTTGCTTTCTCTATTAAACACTTTATGTTCACAAATGCTTAACAGTGATTCCTAAACCTCCCTGAAGACAGAATGACCAAGGGGATCTTTTTAAATATAAATTTCTAATCTTAATCCAGAACTATGAAACAAGAACCTATTGGGGAGGAGGCCAGGGAATCTGCATATTTGGATAGATATAAGTCTATGAGTGATTTTGAATATTTGAGGGCCACTGTTTATAATATCCAGGGGGAAATTTGTAATTGAAAATAAAATCCTAATCAATATAGGAAAATCAACTATATTTCTTTATACAGCAATGAGCAATTGAAAATTCAAATTTCAAAAAGTAAATATTAGAACAGTACCCCCAATATCTGGGTACAAATCTGAAAACATGTGCAAGATATGTATGCTAGGAGCCAGCATAGAAAGTTAAGCCTCCACTTGCAGTGCCGGCATTCCATATGGGTGCAGGTTTGAGTCCAGGCTGCTCCACTTCTGATCCAACTCCCTGCTGATGCACCTGGGACGGCAGTGGATGATGGCCCAAGTGTTTGGGCTCCTGTGCCCAGGTTGGAGACCTGGAAAAAGCTCCTGGCTTCAACCTGGCCCAACTTTAGTCATGGCAGCTATTCAGGGAATGAACCAGTGGGTAGAAGATCTGTCTCTCTCTCCTATATTTCTGCCTTTCAAATAAATAAACAAATCTTTTAAAAATATGTATGCTAAAATCTATAGAATTTTGATGAAAGAAATTTAAAAATACCTAAACACTTATATATTTACAATATTCATGGATATTTACAGTATTCATGGATCAGACACATTAATATTTTTATGACTATTTTCCAAGATTGATTTATAGATTCATCTCAATCTAATCAAAATCCCAATGACATTTTAAAAAAGTTATTTGTTTGAAAGAGTGACAGCAGAGAGAGAGGTAGAGCGAGAGAGAGAAACTTCCATTTGTGGATTCATTCCCCAAGTGTCTGTCAACAATCAACTAGGCCAGGCTGAAGTCAGGAACTAAGAACTCTATCCAGGTCTCCCACATGGGTGGCAGAGGCCCAAGCACTTGGGCCATCTGTGTTACCTTCCCAGGCGCATCAGCAAGAAGGCTCAAAGAAAGTGGGGCAGCAAGGACTCAAACTGGAATTCTAATACAGAGTGCTGGTCTTACAAAAGGTGGCTTCACCTCCTACCTCATGATGCTACCCTCCTCCCCCGCTCCCAGTAACAGTTTGCATGAGAAATTGACAAGATGATTTTAAAATGTATGTGGAAAGGCAAATTAGAACAGCCTAAATAATTTTGGAAAAGTGGAACAAGAGCATAGGAACTCACACTGCCTGAGTTCTTTGATTCAGAATCATGTAGTATTGGCGAGCAGACAGACACATTACAGATGGAACAGAATTAGAGTCCTGAGTAGACTCACGTATGCATATAATAAATTGATTTTTGACAAAAGGTGCAAGGGCAGTTTAGTGGAGGAAGAAATAACTTTCCAACAAACGATGCTGGAACAACTGAATATCCAATAGGCAAAACGATGAACTTTGGCCCAAACCTCACATTATAGGAAATGTTATCTCAAAAAGTGTAATAGACTTATATATGTAAAACCCAAAAATAATAACAAAACAAAACAAATTCTATCAGAAAATCTTTTGTGACCTTGGGTAAGGCCAAGATTTCTTGAAATTGATCAAAGGCATGATCAACAAAAGGAAAAATGTGATAAATTGGAGTTCATCAAAATTTTTTTAAAAATAATTTACCATTGGCCGGCGCCGTGGCTCAATAGGCTAATCCTCCACCTTGCGGCGCCGGCACACCAGGTTCTAGTCCCGGTTGGGGCACCGGATTCTGTCCCAGTTGCCCCTCTTCCAGGCCAGCTCTGTGCTGTGGCCAAGGAGTGCAGTGGAGGATGGCCCAAGTGCTTGGGCCCTGCACCCCATGGGAGACCAGGAAAAGCACCTGGCTCCTGGCTCCTGCCATCGGATCAGCGCGGTGCGCCGGCTGCAGCGGCGGCCATTGGAGGGTGAACCAATGGCAAAGGAAGACCTTTCTCTCTGTCTCTCTCTCTCTCACTGTCCACTCTGCCTGTCAAAAATAAAAAAAAATAAAAAATTTATAAAAAAATAATTTACCATCCTTTTTTTTTTAGATTTATTTATTTATTTATTTGAAAGTCAGAGTTACACAGAGAGAAAGAGAGGGAGAGGGAGAGGGAGGGAGGGAGGGAGAGAATCCTCCGTCCACTGGCTGGCTCACTCCCCAGTTGGCTGCAACAGCCGGAGCTAAGCCAATCCGAAGCCAGGAGCCAGGAGTTTCCTCCAGGTTTGCCACATGTGTGCAGGGGCCCAAGGACTTGGGCCATCTTCTGCTGCTTTCCCAGGCCATAGCAGAGAGCTGGATAGGAAGTGGAACAGCTGGGACTTGAATTGGCGCCCATATGGGATGCCGGCGCTTCAGGCCAGGACTTTAACCTGCTGTGCCACAGCGCCAGCCCCAAGTTCATCAAAATTAAAAGTGCTTTCTCTTTGAAGAACATTATTGAGAAAATGAAGACAAGCCACACGTTGGGAGAAAATGTTTGCAAAATATACATCTGATAAAAAGCTTGTTATCTTGAATATATAAGGAATTTGTAAAACTCAATAAGGAAGCATCTCAATACAAAATGGGCAAAAGATCTGACTAGATAGTTTACCAAAGAAGATATACAAATGAGGGGCCGGTGCCATGGCGCAGTAGGTTAATCCTCCGCCTGTGGCGCCCCCGTCCCATATGGGCAACAGTTCTAATCCCAGCTGCTCCTCTTCCAATCCAGCTCTCTGCTGTGGCCTGGAAAAGCAGTAGAAGATGGCCCAAGTCCTTGGGCTCCTGCACCCATGTGGGAGACCTGGAAGAAGCTCCTGGCTCCTGGCTTTGGATCAGCTCAGCTCCGGCTGTTGCAGCCATTTGGGGAGTGAACCAGCAAATGGAAGACCTCTCTCTCTGTCTCTCCCTCTCACTGTCTGTAACTCTACCTCTCAAATAAATAAATAAAATCTTAAAAAAAAATATACAAATGGAGAATAAGTACCTGAAAAGATAACATAATAACTATTAGGGAATTGCATATTAAAACTGCATTGAGCCACCTTTATACCTATTAGAATTGCTACAGCTTAAAAACCTATGAAATATATGAAATCTGTTCTCTTTATATTAATAAAATTTTAAAAAGCAATAAAAGTTAAAACCTTACAATATTAAGTGTTGGTGAAGATGCAGAGCAACTGGAACTCTTCCAGACTGTTGACCGGAACGCCACTTGGGAAGTTTATAGTTCGGAAATGTCTTACGAAGTTAAATATTTACTTATCACAAAAATCCCACTCCCAGTTATTTAAGAGAAATGAAGCATTTTTACATAAAACATGCTTATAAGTGCTTATAGCAGCTTAATTAATAACCAATTGGAAATACCCCAAATGTTCATCAACAGGTAAAATAATAAACTGTACAGCCACACAATGAAATACTACTCAGGAATGAAAAGGGACACACTGCTGATATGCTCCAAAATATGGGTAAATTTCAAATAAATTCTGCAAATTAAAAGAAGCCAGATTCAAAAAGCTATACATACCGTTTGATTCCATTTTATATGACATGCTGGAAAAGATAAAACTCTAGAATCTGGAAGCATTATTGATTTGATGGGCTGAGGGGATGCTACTACTTGTCCCTTCGTGGCGATGGGGCTCTGTGTTACATTACTGTATATATTTGTCCGAATTCACAGAATGGCATGTGGTAAAGAGTGAATTTTACTACATTATGCCTGGGCTTCAATCAGCCTATGCAAAAAAGAAAAACCATAAAAACAAGCCAACTTCCAGTCAAGTGTGTCAAGGGCTATGTATTTGCTTTCAATTCGATCATTTCTAAGAATGAAATGATCGCTTTTGCATCCCTTCAAAATGACTGAGGTAACAAATGGACTGCCAGCTCTTTTGCATGGAAATTCTGAGAGGACGGAGCGTAATGCTGTTGTGATGGGCCTTAGGCATTTGCCATTATTTATTATTCAGGGTTACGATATAATGGAGAGGTCACCTTCCAGCTGCAGTGAGATATTAGCACACTGGGAAGGGTGGGGGTGGGGAAGAAGACATCTGTAATGTTGTGCTTCTGTCATGAATCAGAGAGTCTCAATTTGTAATGGAATCTACGAGCTGATTAAAATGTTAAGTTGCACTGAAATTATTGCACTTAAAATGGTCACAGTTAAGAGGTTCTCTGCATTAATTTGCCCCAGAATCTTCACAGGGAAGGAAAGAACTTCTACTGTCTCATAGGCATGTGTGTGCTACCTCTAGGCAGGTGTTATGCTAAAAGAAAATATTAACCAATCTCTAGAATGCTACCAAATTTTCTAGTATTTAGGAGAATGCAATGAATAGAAAAGCGTTGAGGAATATTAATTAAATTATTAAATATCACAGTTAACACCTTTAATTTTAAGAATTTGCCATCTCAGACATCTTGGACCTCAGAGACACTAACTGATTTGTCCACAGCTGGTGAGTGGCAAGACTCATATTTAAATTCAGGTCTTCCCATTGAAGGCGGATGCACATTATATTGCTTTACTTTTCCTCTTAGAAGCTCACAAATGCATAAGCCATGATGGTGTGTTAAATCATGTCAAGAGATGCCAGCAGTATTTCTTCTCTTAGACTCTGGTGCTGTGAAGTTGAATGCAGCAATTTTTAAATTAATTCTTACTTGGCACTCCATTATCATTAGATTGATTTAACTCAGCTACATTTTTAATATTTCAAAGTTAGAAGATATATGCCCACAATTTCATTTTCTTTTATGACTTTTTAAAATGCTTCAGGAATGAGGAAGGAAAATACTTGGGGACATTCTTCACCAGAACATAACATTTCCCTTCTCTTGCCTGCCCCAGCCTCCTGACTCTCTCTTCCTTTCCAGCTGTTTTTAGACCCCTTGGGGGAATATCTTCCTCTGCTTACCCATTAGCTGCTGGTGTTTCTCAGAGCTCTCTCCCTGGGTCAGTGGGCATGGTGATCTCACTCACTCATCTTCCCCTACCATCTCTACATTGATGACTTCATCTCTGGCGCAGACCATTGTGACCTGCAGAAACATAAATCCCATCTCTTTGGATTGGACCATTCTGCCTGGATGACTCACAGAAAAACACAATCTCAACACGCACCCACGTAAATTCACTACCTTCCCCACACCTTGCTCTCTGCACATCCCAATGTTGTAAATAGTTAATTTGGAGTCATTCTCCATTTCCTTCTCTACCTCCTCACACCCACATATTCATCCATTCTTACTGCTCTGTCTCCTTAATATCAAAGTCTTCCCCCTCTTGATACCCCTCCCATAGAGCCCTCATCAAGTCTAATGTGCATTATTGTAAATACATATCTTCACTAGCTCCCCTTCCAGTCTCCCCGTCATTCAGAGGCATCTGTTTGAACACGGTACAGCTGAAAGTCCTACTATAGCTTCTTACTCCCAAAGGTCAAAACCCCGACTCCAAGGTCTTTCTGCTGCCATCTGTGGTCTAATCTAAAACGTGTGTGGATGCCATACTATTTGGAATACAGATGTTTGTAAGTGTTGCCTTCACTGAATTATACCCCTTACATCACAGTATACTCTGTTTTGATCCTTTTATGACCTTTATCACAAATCTCATATTATGTGATATTAGTGCATCCACCCTTGCCTTCCAAAATAATACGCATGAGCAATACATAATATTTACATTTTACAAAGAGGGCAAAATGATAAAAATTGTTAAATATATGTGTGCTCAATGAGTTCTTTACACTTTCTATATTATTTTAAATCCTTAAAATATAAAAAGAGTTAAAAAAACAACTCAGTTAAGCAATCCATAGGACGTTTTTAGAACATTGTTAAGTATTTGATAAATAATAGATAAGAGGTTACAATTATTTGGCCCTCATTTGCACCCAAGAGACTGTTCTGGAACAGTCTCCAGAAAATGCTGAGTGAAGCCATCAGCAGTACAGGACAGGGCTGAGAAAGCCACAAACCTGGCTTTTCTTAGATGCTAATGACACCCAGGCCACTCTGCTGCACCTGAGACTTAGAGTTAGCGCCTATGTGTGTCTTTTCCCTATAATGTTTTTTGGCTAAAGTGATTTCAGGTAAAAGAAAGGGAACAAAAATAAACTGATGCAGTGGTTCAAATTGCTGACTCCAGCATGGCTCATGATCAGAAATCTTAATAGCTCACTTACTAATGCATTCCTATTTAAATTTGATAACTGACACCCAAGACTGGAGTCCAGGCTTATCCCTATTTTGAAGTACAGATTCACAGAAGCAGTTTAATACTGCGGCTCCAGTTCTGTGCACAACTCAGAGTGTTACCAACCCATGATTCACAGGCAAGAAGCACTGGTGTGTTGTAGTTATTTGACAGGAAATAATTTAAGGGGACATAGAGGGATGGGAAGTCCACATGTGATATGATCCCAGCTAAAAGAAAACTTCCTGGGATGGGTATTTGACCTAGGTGTTAGGATAGCTGCTGGAATGCCAACATTTCCTTATGAAAGTGCCTGGGTTTGAGTCCTGTCTCTGCTTTCTGCTTATTTGTACAGTGGGAGGTAGCAGGTGGTAGCTTAAATGTTTGGGTCCCTGCTCCCCACATGGGAAAACTGGATTGAGTTCCCGGCTCCTGGCTTTGGCCTTGCCCAGTCCTGGCTGTTGTAAGCATCTGGGGGGAGTGAATCAGCAATTAGGAGCTCGCTTGCTCTCTTGAATAAATAATTCCTTTCAAAAGAAATTCCTTTTGGACCGATGAAAGCATAATAATTTGGCCAAGTCTCACTCTGACAGGAGACAGAAAGGGCAGTTGTCTCTGTTGAAAGCAGGGTGGATGCCATGATCAGTGGTGGGGAAGTGAGTGGTTAGATCAAGCCTAACAAAATTAATATTTTATAGTATTTGATTTCTATTTTGATACAAGTTGTCCTTATCAGATGATGTTAACATTGAGGGTTTTAAGAAACTCTGTTGTTAATATTGAGGGTTTTAATGAAACTCTGTTGCTGAAAGCAATAGATGAACAAGGTCAGAAGTGATCCTGAAGTGAGAATACAATGGTTTTCTCTTCACTTGTGCTTTAGTGAATTTTTTGAAAGCCTACTCTGAGTCGAAAGGATGATTTCCTATTCCAAAACTATTTTGGTCTCAGCAGAGATGGAGTTTGCCCATGTATTTTCTATAACTAAGGCCGACTGCCATTAGGGTAGAAAATAAAGTATATGATTCATGATCAGGGATTGCTGCCTTTGAAATCACTTCCTACCACAACACTGGCTACTTCATTACAGAGGTAATTAGAAAGAACAAACCCAGACATGGCCATTTAAAGGGACATTAGTGCTTAATTTCCGAGACCACTTTATTTTAATGGATGCAACTCTGGCAAGATTTTGTGTTTAAACTGCAAACTTAAGAAAGATAAGGCTGGTGTTTCAGATCTGTCTTCTAGATGGAAACCCCTAATGCTTCATGTGATAAAGTATCTAATGACTGAACACATCCACTGAAGTCAAATGTGCAGCCTTTGCAGAGGCATTAGAAACAAGTGTGTGTGTGCAGGTAGGCACCCTCATGAGGATGCAGGTTACTTGTGGAGGTGGTAAACCAGTTGCTGCTGTCACTGACCAGACAACAACTGTTTCAGTGTGCACCTCGAGCTTGGGAAAGATATTCCACTTAAGAGAAAGCACCGTTAAAAGAAAGCTTTGTATTTCATTAAAAATGTCTGATGCAATCCAAAAGGAAGATATAGATCTTTTCCCAGAAGAGGAAAACAAGACTTAAGACAAAGAACTAAGCACAGATCGATTTAGGATTTCCCGGGTTTTGGAGAGCTGGTGTGCCATCTTTGAAAGAACATTGCTTCCCTACCCCCCAACATTCCCTCTCCTGCCCCATTTCCTCTTTTAGAAAACTCTTTCAATGTGGAAAATAATACACACAGAAAACTGTACCCAAGAAAAATAGTACAGCTGAATGATTTATCTCCAACAGCCACAGGGATGCAAAATGTTGCCTGCACCACAGACGCGCACCCTGTCCACTGCGCGGCCACTACCTGAATTTATCTGTCACTTACATGATCACTTCTTTGCCTTTCTTGATAATTTTGTCATCAAAGCATGCATGCATGAACTGTTTGGCTTGTTACATTTTTTAACTTCCTACAGTCATACAGCTTACATATTTTCTGGATCTCTGATCTTTCATATAATATTATGTGAGATTCATTCTTGCTGCTGTGGGTAATGGTAATTCTTTCCTATCATTCCATTATATGTACCAGAGTACTTAAAAATTTCATGGAAAATGAAAGTTAAAGATAGGTTTATTTCAGTAGATTTTGAAAAAACCCTCCTGTATAGGTTTTTTTTAAAATATACATTTTCTACAAATTTTTAAAGACCTCTCATATATATCACAGACATTTCTTTTTTTTCCCAGTCTAATATAGGTAGTCAGGACTTTGATGACTGTTCAGCTGCTTTGTAGAATGAACCTCAACTTGAACTTCTCTGATACTTTCTCATGATAAGATGAATTTTGATAATAGTACAGTTAGTCTCCTCCCTATAGTTAATGCTTTCTTTAATTTTTTTGTCCTTCTCAGAAAGCCTCTATTTTTTTTCCTTTCATATCTTTTAAAAGCTATATTTAACCTTTCATTTGTAATTTATAAGTTTAGGCCAAGTTCCATAGCCTTCACACGTAACTGGTCCAACCTCATTTATTGAAAAAAAAAGTTTCCCCACTGGTCTGTAGTCCTATCTTTATGATGTGTCAGATAAATCTGTGGGGAGCAGCCTGGACTGGACTGAGTTACTGGAATTAAGACTTATTCTATGCATCTGCTCTCCCACAATATGGCGCTGGGAGAGAAGTAAACAGCTTCCGCACAGCTGCCTCCAGTTCAGCTAATAAACTGTAGGACTTGCTCCTGATTGGAGGAGAGCAGCGTACTCGGCGTGTGGGCAGCCGAGTTGGGATTGGCGGAGGAGGACTATAAAGGAGGAGAGAGACGGCATGCACCGGGAACATCTATGGGGAACATCTAAGGGGAACATCTAGCTGAAGGAACACCTGTGCAGCCCCCAAGAAAGCCGGCCGGCGGTGTGCCGCTCCCCTGCGGAAGTGGGGAATGTGGCCAGGGGGAACTGCCCTTCCACGGAGGTGGAAGGGATAGTAGCCAACCCGGGAAGAACCAGCAGCAAACCCGGGGAGGGCCGAGCAGACGAAAGAACAGCGCAGGGTCCTGTGTCGTTCCTCCACGAAGAGGGGGAGCGACAAAATCATGTGTTTACACTTTGTGTCTGAGCAGTCTAGGATATTCCAGTGTCTGAGCGCTCTGTGATATTCCAATGGTCTATTAGTCTCGTGCACTACAGTACACTGCATTCATTGCTGTAGCTTTATCAGAAATTTTGATATTGGGTGCAACACACCTACTCACCATTTTGTTCAAGAGATCATTGATTATTTTGGCCCTTTGCATTTCCTTAAATATTTTAGAATCAGCTTGCTAATTTTCACACCCACACATGTGTGCACACACACAGGCAAGGAAGAAGTGAATTGAATACAGAAACCATTTGGTAAATGACAGTTCACAACATCACATTTGCCAACACAGAAGCATGGATATATCATCATTCATATGGGTACTTGTCTCTTCAATAAACCGCTTATAGGTTTTTAGCGGGGCTCTTACACCTCTTTTCTTATATTTCCAAAGGATTTCACAGTATTTTATATTTTATACTGTGAAGTAGAATAGGCTCACTTTTAAATTTAAATTTTTCTAGTTGTTTATTGTTAGTGTGCAGAAATGCATTTTGATCTTGTACCCACAGACCTTGCTAAATCCTTTTTAATTTAATGGCTTATCTGTGGATTCTTATGCAGACCGTTCTGTCATTTGTGAGTAAAAACAGTGTTTTTCTTATAGTTTTTTTTTCTTGATATTTCTAAACTGGTGAGGACCTCCAATTCAATGGTGCATAGATGTATTGATAATAGGAATACCTACTCATTCCCCAAATCAAAGAAAATGCTTTTAGGACTTACAGTTAAGTACCATGCTTGAAGTAGGCTTTATGTAGGTATTTTGCAATTTATTACTAGTTGGCTAAGAATATGTAGCAAGAATTGATATTGTGTCTTATCAAGTAGTTTTTATGGACTTATTGAGATGATCCTGAATGCTTTTATTGTATTAATGTGGTGGATTACATAGATTGAGTTTTCAGTGTTAGCCTGCATTAATTCTTACAGGTTTTAAACTTGGCAATGATCTACTACACTGTCCATGTATCTCTGAACTTTATTAGGATATTTCTGCTTATGTTCATAAAAGAGACTGGCCAGTAATGTTCCTTTCTCAGAATGTCTTGTCCAGGATTTGCTTTCTGGATTATGCTACTTTCACAAAAGAATTGGGAAAGGTTTATCTTTTTTTTGTATTCTCTACAAATGTTTTTGCTATGATTGGAGTTCTTTCTGATATGTTCAGTAGAGTTCACTGGGAAAGACATCTGGATTGTAGGTTTTTTTTTTTAAAGCTTTGAATTATGGATACATCTGTCTTTTTAAAAGAAGAATTTGTATCTTCTTAAGTCAGTTTGGAAGACTATTTTTTTAAGAAATCTGTTTATTTCATCTAAATTCTCAGATTTACTGGCATAAAGTGTTTTGAGCCAATCTTAACAATATTCTTATTTTTAAAAATATCATAGAACATTTGGTAATATTTACTTTTCCAGTTAATAGTTTTTATCTTAATTTCTTGATCAGTGAAGTTAGATATTTATTAATTTTAACCATCTTTCTAAAAAGAACCAAAACTTGTCTTAAATTTTCTGCTGCTTCTTTTTATTTCATCTACCTAATTTATTCTCCTTTTTTGTTTTAAAGACTTTTTTAAAATTTGTTTTACTTGAAAGAGTTACACAGAGAGAGAAGGAGAGGCAGAGGGAGAGGTCTTCCATCCACTGGTTCACTCTCCAGATGGCTGCAATGGCCAGAGCTGCGCTGATCTGAAGCCAGGAGTCAGGAGTTTCCTCTGGGTCTCCCACGTGGGTGCAGGGACCCAAGGACTTGGGCCATCTCCCACTGCTTTCCCAGGCCATAGCAGAGTGCAAGGTTGGAAGAGGAGCAGCTGGGACTGGAACTGGCGCCCATATGGGATGCCGTTGCTTCAGGCCAGGGCATTAACCCGCTGTGCCACAACGTCGGCCTCTTATTCTTTTTTTAAAAAAATATTTAATTTATGTATTTGAGAGGTAGAATTACAGACAGTGAGATGGAGAGACAGAGGGAAAGGTCTTCCATCTGCTGGTTTACTTCTCAAACGGTTGCAGTGGTTGGAGCTGGTCTGATCTAAATGCCAGGAGCCAGGAGCTTCCTTCAGGTCCCCCATGCGGGTGCAGGGGCCCAAGGACTTGGGCCATGATCTGCTTTCACAGGCCATAGCAGAGAGCTGAATCAGAAGAGCAGCAGCTGGGACTCTAACCAGCGCCCATATGGGATGCCAGAGCCACAGATGGAGGATTGACCACTGCGCCACAGTGCCGTCCCCAGTTTATTCTCTTATCATTTACTTCTTTATTTTTTTGACCTTCATTTTCTGAATATTTTTTCCTAACTTCTTCTTCTTCTTTTTTAAAGATTTATTTATTTATTTGCAAGTCAGAGTTCAACAGAGAGAGGAGAGGCAGAGAGAGAGAGAGAGAGGTCTTCCATCCGATGGTTCACTCCCCAAGTGGCTAGAACGGCTGGAGCTGTGCTGATCCGAAGCCAGGAGCCAGGAGCTTCTTCCGGGTCTCCCACGTGGGTGCAGGGGCCCAAAGACTTGAGCCATCTTCCACTGCTTTCCCAGGCCATAGCAGAGAGCAAGGTTGGAAAAGGAGCAGCCGGGACTAGAAACAGCGCCCATAGAGGATGCTGGCACTTCAGGCTGGGGCATTAACCCACTGCGCCACAATGCCAGCCCTTTTTCCTAACTTCTTAAAATAGATGCTTATACCCCAATCATTTGGCAAAACAGGCTGTTCTTTTATCTGCATTATTTTGCTTGATTTTTAAAATCATTTTGCAAAGAAAGGTGCTCTAACTGCACTTTTCTTCATAAAGAAAACAAGATAAACAATTTGCTCAAGGCTCCTTGCGAAGGAGCTAGGAGCACACACATGGGTATCTGTTGAAAGCCCTGCCATTTGCTTCTTACATATTTTGTCAATGTGTGTCACTGGAATATCAATGGAAAAAGAAAACAGAAAGAGAAAGCTTGCCGATTTTTCAGCGGTTGTTACAACTGTAGAAACTTTATACTTTCCAGAAGAGGAATTACGTAGGCCCATGGGTTGCTATTATCAACCTTTGTGAAAAGCCAGTTCATTTAGATGGGACTATTAATTTGAGTAGATTTATGTCAACATCACTTTAAAATAGAGATAGCTGAACTACTGATAGGGTTCTGCCATCTAGGAAAAGTCTATGTTTATATGGTTATAAAAAAGCCTTCTGACATTATAACCACATCATTTGAATTGTCATATCTTTTCGAAGAGTAGTCAAACCATAAAACTATTGAAGGCATGTGTTCATAAAAGCTTAGGATCAAGTAATTTGAGTCTTGCATATTGGATTTCAAATGATTAACCACTTATTAATGCAAATGTCATAAGAAAAAAATTCAATTCAAATGAAGCTGTTTTTAATCACCCCTTTTTCAATGTGGAGAATGAAATATTGAAATGAAGCAGCTGATGCTAAATCTCATCACATTACTAATAACAATTCTGAAATATTGATCCTTAATCCTAGTCTCATCCTTCTTTTTGGTAACAATGCTTCCAGCTAACATGGAGAGTCACATAAAATCAAGTATAATTTCTGACCTTGCTCCCAAATTAAAAAAAAAAATTTCATTGTTAGTGACCTTTAACCCTTACAGAGCTTTAGGTTTAATCCCATCTGGATCTCTCGCTAGGGGAGACAAAGTGACCTTGGACTTCACAGCTCAGCAAAGCAAATTCTGTTTGGATCTCCTTGATATTGGAGATGACATTCTCTATCTTTTTCTCCTTCTGATTAGGTTTATGTTTGTATTCTAATCCCAGTGATGTTTTCTGAGCAAATTGCCTTGCCTTCTTGCCCAGTAACTCCTTTAAACTTGACACTCAGGTTCTGATTGGTGTTTTGATTCTATCCCCACCCCACGTCGTACCTAAACACTTGTGTCTGTGACTAAGTCCCATAATCTACTGACGGACTACTGAAGTGACTACCTGTAACAAGGCCATCTCCCTCATCACAGGTAGACTTGGTTGATAAGAACCGTGAGCAGATAACCCCTTTCTGCACACCACCCTAAAGCCAGGTTCAGGAGGCCAGTCTCTTTAGACAGGTTAATAGGTACACCAGCAGGATTGCCCATAGAAGTCCTTTCTGGAAAAATGTTTCAGTCCAGATTAAGTGAGCCAGAGAGGACTGGCAGTGTTGAGTCATTTGGGAGGCCATAAACAGCTAGAGAGGGTGACAGTTCTCACCTGGTGGTGTAGGCACGAGGGTCTGGAATGCTGGGTTATGACACAGGCATCGCACTGAGGCTCAAGGAAGCTGATTCAGGGCCATCTAGTCATTTGCTCCAGGGGACTTTAGGTATCTCTTTTGTCTCCCAGAGACCTGTTTCCATGTCTGTAAAAGACAACCTATTCCTTCCCAATTTCACAGGAATTTGTACAAATGATAGAATTAGGGAAATTCATAAAGCATATGAAATGGTATACTCTCAAATAATCAAACATTTAAGGTGGAGTAAAGTTTCCTAATCTCAATTATCTGTATGTCTTAAAAGCATCCTTACCTAATTAGTCATAATAATCAATCTATATTTCTGTGTGTTAAGACTGAATCCTATTTTATATTTCTATCCTTAACTTTTCCTCCATCAAGTTTGAAATTCATATTTGAATTGCAGCATATTATAAACTTTACTGCCTAAATTTGAATTTACCAATTTACACTGGCAACCAAATATTTCTAAAATAAACTGAATTAAAATAGCATCCAGCAAACGATCATTTACATGTGTCAGAACAGCGAATCTGAGAAAAATGAGTATAAATCATTAAGACAAATAATTGGAGGAACTTACTTTTTAATTAGTCTTGGTTCCTGCCAAGATAGACTAGCACAGGCCCAGCTTCTTCCACAACCAACCACCGAGGAACTAGGAAGGGTAGAGAAAGGGGAGAGGGAGGGAGAAATTACAACAGACCATTTGTATGCTAGGAAAAAATAAAATACCCTGAAGTGAGACATCTTGAGGAGACTGAGGCTGCCTTAACCTTGTGGCTAAGTGGAAACAAGTGGAGGAAGGAGTACAGTGCATATGCAGTAAGAAGAAAGGTTGGTGGGAGACTGCTAATGACTGTGCTAGGTACATGATTACTGCAAAAGAAAAGGAGTTAACTGAAAACAGCTGCCACTGGAAACACAATGATTAGAACAGACAGCCCAGAAATTCAGAATGATGATGACACATAAAGGAAAATATACTGGTAACATAAAGCAAATGTAAGGAATATTTTTAAAACTCCAAGTGCCAGGCCCATTGTAATAAAACTGAGTCATACAGGGTCTCATGGCCCCTACCCCCAGGACTGTACCCGGATTGAATATTTGAACCCTCTTAGCCAGGTGGCCAGGGCTCTATGTCTGCCACCCCTCCCCAACCACTGGCAAAAAATCTAAAATGGAACTCCAGCGGCTAGAGAGTAGGGCATGCGAGGGAGCTTAGGAGCTTGCCTTGGAGCGGAGTCCTGAAACCCACGAGACTCACCACTGGGTGACGCTCAAAGGCCTCCAGCCCTGAGGCAGGTGCTCGCAGATGGAGCCTCTAGACATGTCCTGGCATCAGGTGGAGAGCTGTGCTCTGATGTGTATCACCACTAGACTCAAGGGGGCTTGGTATGCACCCCTGAGACGCTGTAGGCTGCAGTAACGGTACTAGGTAACACCCAGCTTTAGTGCCAGTATGGATGGCCAAGGGGCTGCCTTTATCACCCTTCCACAAACCTAGGACAGACAGCAAGGAACCATAGGACCATGGGACCACAGGGTTGGGCTGCTAAAACTCAACGATGGGCAAAATCCTAATGGTTACCCAGCCTCAAGCCAGTAGCTGCACAGTAGCTGTTCTAGACCTGCTCTAGCATGAGGCAGAGTTTCGAGCCACAGTTCACTGGACTTCCATCACAGCAAGAGCACCTGTGGCTGGTTGTAGTCGCCTTGCACTGAGTCTACTTCAGCAGCAGACTATAGCAGGCTGGGCTTTTGTCTTACTCCTGTGCTGCACTGGTCATAGACACGACTGAATCAGAGAGGAAACACCATCTACAGCTCTTTTTAGTCTCACTGCAGCTGGCACGAGGAGAAAAATAATGGGCGCAGAGTCCCACAATGAGATCTATAATACTCAGACTCCAACATCTTATTGCTATCATTAACTATTGTGAATAACGACCCACATTTCTTTACTTATTTTATCTATTTAAACCTTATCAATTGTGTTAAAATGATTAAAGTGATCTAATTAATTATGTTGGAAATGGGGGGGGGGGATCACAGGATTAAGACACTTAATGTAACACATTTTGTGATTAAAGCCTCAGAAGAATCCCTTAAGTGTTGAGACCTATTTCCCTGTACCACATGGCTCATTCTGAAACAGCAGGAAATCATTGAAGTGAACATTTTCTTCATAATGTCACTACAAAATAGCATAAGTAGTATTCTAACTACATGCCATGACATTAAAACAACAGACCATGACTGGGAGGGAATTACAGGTTTATCTTAACTTTCATTGAAGATTTCTTAAAAGTAACATTTAAGTGGAGCTGGTGCCGTGGCATAGTGGGCAAAGCCGCCACTTGCAGTGTCGGCATCCCATATGGGCACCTGTTTGAGACCCGGCTGCTCCACTTTCAATCCAGCTCTCTGCTATGGCCTGGGAAAGCAGCAGGAGATGGCCCAAGTCCTTCTGCCCTTGCACCCGCTTGGGAGGCCTGAAAGAAGCTGCTGGCTCCTGGCTTTGAGATCAGCCCAGCTCCAGCTGTTGCAGCCATCTGGGGAGTGAACCAGGGGATGGAAGACTCTCTCTCTCTCTGCCTCTGTGTAACTCTGCCTTTCAAATAAATAAATACATCTTAAAAAAATTTATGGAGAAAGTAATGAATATTAACTCTCAAACACCAACAATAACTAAAGAACTCTTTTCACAGACACCAGCAACTCTCCAACATAAGATTATTCTTCAGTTTGAAAAGAGACCATGAGAGGAATAATAAGGTCAAACCACACAGAATGGGAAGCCTGAGAAGAAAATTAGGTAAAATTTCTTTAAACTTTAAGATGTCCTGACATTGAAAACACCTGCTACAAACTTGCTCCTCCCGCAGTGGTCCACTGAGGGCAGTGGCAGCCTAAGCGAAACCTCGAAGCTTCTTGCAGCTGAATCTTCAGCCTCACAGCAACACTAGGGAATTGAGATATTTTTTTAAAAACAAGATCTCCTGGTTGGTAGTTAATACTGATAGAGGCAACAGAGTAGCTAGGAAAAAGGAGCTAAGGGGCACAATGGGTTGGGCTATTGCTGTGGTACCAGCATCTTTCAAGTCCTGGCTGCTTCACTTCCGATCTAGCTCCCCGCTAATGTACCTAGGAACACTGTGAAAAATGGCCCAAGTGGTTGGGCCCCTGCACCCACGTGGTGAACCCGGAAGAAGCTCCTGCCTTCAGATTGGTCCAGTCTGGCTGTTGCAGCCATTTGGAAAGTAAACTAGCGATGGAGGATCTCTCTCTCTGCCTTTCAAATAAATATTTAGGGCAAAAAAAAAAAAAAAAAAAAAAAAAAAAAGCTCTGTCTTAATGGCTGATGGATTAACAGAGGAGACTTGATCTCCTCTGATGCATCTGAGAAGTGGGACAACGGGGAGATCTCTGGGTAAGTGGGGGGTGTGCTCTCAGAGGGTGGTTCTCGATTTATGAGTTCAACTTCGGCCTTGGTTCTCTCTGCCTCCTGACTCACAATGTGATCCTGCCTCTGCTCCCGCCATTCACAGCCTCCACGGACACTGGACTACAGGCTCCCTCATCCTGGAACTTCAATCTGTAGTGCTTCTTTTCAAAGCAGTTCCTCTCAGGTATTTTAGTTAAAGTAATAAAAAACAGACTAATTACACTTGGAAAACACTCACTCATTGTTTCAGTCTGGGCTGCCGTAACAAAGTACTGCAGACTGGTGTCTTAGACAAGAGATTTATTTGTCATTGTTCTGGAGACTGGAAGTCTAAGACCTGGTGCCAGCAAGGCCAGGTTCTGGTGAGGGCCCTCTCTGGGCTGTACACTGTCAACCTCTCATTCCATCCTCACACAAAACTGCGAATGTTCTGAATTCTCTTACTGGAACTTATTTCAGTTGCTGAGATAATATTCATTTGAGCATATCAAATGACATTGAAGTCAATATAATTTTTCATGAAGGATTTGGTGGAATTAACTTATTGTCTTAAGAGGTCAAGGCAGTATATATTTTCAGATCGCTTCATTCTTATGATATGAAAACTTAAAGTGATTACTTCTTGGGGAAAGATCAATAGAATTTATCAAATGGGAAATATGAAAACAGTCAGGATTCCTCATGATGTATTTTCACAGGCTTCTGTTGTACCTATATATGCAGAGAAGGCATTAAAGTACCCATCAGAATACAATGGAATTTTAAGAATGAGATTAAATATTTCAAGTAATTATAGTTATAAAATATAAATATTATCACCAATAGCACAGATGCTAAGATTTTTAAACCAGCATTATTTATACTGAAAAATGAAGATGAACAGGATTTTCATTTCAATACAGTGGGAATAATTCCAAAAATCACTGCTAGGACCAAAATCTAGGAGTTTAGACGCCAAACTATGGAAGCAATATTGCTATGGTCTGAATGTTTATGTCCTTCCCCAAAATTCATACATTGAAGTCCTAACTCCCAAGGTGTTAGTAATTAGGAAGGTTTAATGCCCTTACAAAACAGACCAAAGGGCAGTTACCTCTTCTGCCCTGTCAGAACACAGCCAGTGGAGTCAAAATATGAGCCAGAGATTCGGCCCTCACCAGACACCAAAACCACTGTCACCTTTATCTTGGACTTCCCAGCATCCAAAACTGTGAGGAATAAATTTCTGTTGTTCACAAACTACCCATAAAATACTATCCAAACTTGCCAAATCTACTTGTGTAACTTAAATTTATCTTATTTCACCTTCACACTTCTGAATTTTCACTTTTATGTGAAAAACTTGGATAATGCTATTAATATTTAATAAAATATTTAAAACATAGATTACTTTGTCTTCAATTACAAAATCTAAAATACTATTTTTTAGTACTTCATCATGAACAGCAGTGGACTTTTCTTGTGGCACATACTTACATGAGGCAGGACGATGACTGCTTTACTATCTTGTCTATATCCCACAGAAAGGTTAAAGCATTTTTTTTCTCTAAAAATATTTTTAAATTATGACAGAAAGATCTGTTTTAAAGTTTGTAAGTCTTACTCTAATCTTCACTTCTATCTCTATCACAAAATACTACTAAAACATTCCTTAAAAAAATCATAGAATCATTTTATTTGTAATGAATGCTATTCTCTCCAGTCTCTAAATCATCAGTTTACTCTTATAACAGAGAATCAATTAAACACCACCACAGAAAGAGAATGAAGACACAACATTCTGCTATTACATATCAACTTTTTCGATATGTTATAATGATATCCGATAGTCTTGCACTATGGTCCATTTCCAGTGAAACTCTCAGGAACCTGCTAGGAATTACAGTCCTTCAAACTGACGTTTTATTGTAAGGTGTGCCGGCCGCAGTTCTCTTGTTTGCTTCAGAAGCCGAACAGTCCGACAGGGTTCTGCAGAAAAGCTGAAGCCACAGCCAGTTGGGATGGAATTCATCCACAAAGAGACAGAATGCCTTCAGATCCTGTGGTTTTTATAAAAAATCCTTTTGGAAAGTTAATTCATGATTGCTCCCTTACACATTCTATGTTAAATAGGATGAATCACCGCCTATACAGTTTGTGCCAACGTCCTTGACTTTCTTCCTTCCAGTGATTTGCTTATCAAATCACACAGTGATGGTAGTCTTATTTTATCCATATTTTTGCTGTAAACATTGAGAAATATACCAAGGACAACTAACAAACCAGACCATACATACCTAAAAGAAATAAATAAGAAAAGAATATTAAAATTGACAGAGCAACAACTTATTACCACAGAATTGTGGTGATCAGTCCATAATAAATTCTTGACAAAAGAAAATTTTGCTAATGGAAGCCTATAATGATATTATTAAAATAAAAATAGTATTGTTAGATTAGATGGTTTTCTGTTTTCTTTCACACTGAGTATGTACAACAAAAAGGTATTTTACAAAATATGATACAAAATGTAGTTCATTTGAACTCTGGAGATGACAGCATAGTCAAGTCTAATCTTTACCAAAAGTCATATGAATAAACTTAAAGCACTGGCCACATAAATCTACCAAAGGCCATCTTGGGAATTCAAAGCAATGGTCCTAACAGTTGTCTAAGCTGGGAAGAATATAAAGGGAGAAAAAGGGACATATCCCTGAGAAAGTAAGGGAATCATCATAATTATACTGTAAATATATATAATCATGTATACCTAGCACATTCAGGAAGAAAAATCAGTTTATAGACAACAAATAATAATCTATAATATAGTGATGGAAATACATTTTATGGTTACCTTTAAACTTTTATACTGGTTTTGGGTTTGAAACATCACAATTATTGACCAACATAAGTTTAAAAGAAGCTAATTTCAAATACACACTAGACAATAAAGATACCAGTAAATGCTTTCACAAAAAGCCAAAAGTAAGTAAGTCACTAGGATACAACTTACAGAATACTTCCCACCTCAAATCCTTTGTGGAAGGGGGCAGTAAACAAACTCATAACTGTTACAAGCATGAACTACAAGGGCATAGGTAAGGTAAGGAGGGATCCATGAATCTCAACAGTATACACATTACTCTTACTCACAATGGAATCTGGATAGGCAACTTAAGTATATAAAACCAAAAATTCCAAATACTGAATAATAAACATTTCTGAAACAGAAGGCACATCAAAGAGATCAAAAAAATACACATGAAGCTACATAACAATTAATACATTTATTGCAAAAAATAGTAAAGTTGAGTTTGAAGCTGTTTAAGAGGAAATGTAAGACACAGTATCTTAAAAACTGAGAAACTTTGGAGCTGGCTTTGTGGAGCAGCAGGTTAAGCCACCCCCTGCAACACCAGCATCCCTATCATAGGAGTGCCAGTTTGAATCCTGGCTGCCCCACTTCTAATCTAGCTCCCTGCTAATGTACCTGGGAAAGCAGCAGACGACGGTTCAAGTGCTTGGGCCCCTGCACCCATGTGGGAGACCAGGACGAAGGTCCTGGC
Source organism: Oryctolagus cuniculus (assembly GCF_964237555.1). NCBI lineage: Eukaryota > Metazoa > Chordata > Mammalia > Lagomorpha > Leporidae > Oryctolagus > Oryctolagus cuniculus. The sequence continues at coordinate 162,167,659 of NC_091436.1, read as the reverse complement.
TCCTAGCTTCAGCCCAGCCCAGCCCACTGTGGCCATTTGGGGAAGGCACCAGTAGATGGAAGACCTCTCATCTCTCTTCCATAACTCTGTCTTTCAAATGAATAAATAAATCTTCAAAAAAAAAAAAAAAGAAAAAAAAGAAAAAAAACATAAAAAAAAATTGAGAAACTTTTTGAATTAAAAATACTTACTGAAATGTGAAGGGTTTAGCGAAGAATATAAATGAAAGTACAATGGTCATTGCTTTTCTTCCGGTTGTCACTGTAGGGAGTAAAAATGCTCATTACAACATGCTACTATATACTATTTTGGAAAAACTTATTCAACAAATATTTTAGCCGACTTTATGACAGAACCTATGCGAGGTTACAAGGAAACAGTGGAAAATGAAAACCAACCCATCACCAAAGTCGTTGCTCCTGCAACTAAGGAGTACTCCATCTCATGGTACTAGACAGTAAATAATGAACAAGTAAACTGTCATAAATAGTAGACAGAGGCCAGGGTACCATGGAGTCATGGAGTCTCTAAGTCATACCTTAGAGAGACTGATTTAATTTGGCAGAACAGAGAGGCTTTCCTAAGGCAGTGGCTGTCCTTCAAAAACAGTGACTTCAAGGATATGTTAACATCTTAGTAGTGCCCAGCTCTGGGTAAGACAAGTAACTTTCACAATCCTCTTTGTACATCTGTGTTAATGTTTCCCTCGAAGGCACAGTACTGCAGCTGGAAGATGGCTGCGAGGCCTGCAGATCCTTCCCTTGTCCCAGTCAGAGGAGAGAACCTGCGTGCATCTCCATTGGCAGCACTCCACCCCCAGCCACAGCAACATCTGTAGTAGCTGCTGGCATCCCACGAGGCTGTTTTACCTGCTTCCTTGACTTACCCGTCCCCAGGCTCTACTGTCATACTTTAAATGCAACAAAAGTGGAATTTTCAGTTGTAAGTTAAATGTACAAAAAAGGTAGTATTTCTTTGAAGGTGTTACCTTATCCTTTTACAGCAAGTTCTTAAATAATCTAAAAGTTATTATTTAGACAAACATTTACATTTATTTTTAAAATTACACCTTCAAAAGAAGAAATTAAGATCAAGCATCATTTTCTTTAGAATTTTAAAGAAATACCCTAAACAAAGAATAAATGGGTGAAATATGTAATGTTCTTTTTTAATGAAGAGATGCTGCCCTTGTTTTTGTGAAACAGCATTAGAGAAAGTGTAAAAGGTCATTTCCTAATTTAGGCAAGTAAATCTCTCTCTCCTACCTGTTACAGCGAGAAGTGCACCAAAAATTTTAATCAAAGCCAAAACAAAGGAGATTCCAAAATACCCGGTGAGGGAAAAAAGAAAAGCATAACCATAGGTCTGAATTGGATTCTGCAACAAATAAAAAAAGCCTGTTAGAAAAATGCAAAACAAACCCTGAGGTATTACAAATGAAACAGAACTACAGGATTTTAATCAACCTCTTGAGCAATAATAAGCCATCTGACAATGCAGTCAAGCAAAGATTCTTATTTAGTTTTGACTTAATGTAACAATAATGAAATTAAAAATTTCCAATTTCTACATCATGAACAGCTTAAAAATGAACTTATAGGGTACAGCAAGAATAAAATAAGTTTAAATATCAATCATATTAAATAATATCTGATCTGCATATATTATATTAAATGAGTTACCAAATTGCTTCAGTAATAGCTATTTTTGAACAAGGGGAATCAGAAATATAGAGAAAACTTTAATGGAAGGTTATTTAAAAAATGTCATTAGTGCTTACCTTTGAACAAAATGTTACCGCAGGGCCTAATCCACTAGTGCATGTCAAGCCCAATAAAATGTACACAAAACCGATTGAGTACGAATACAAAACCTAGAGTAGATAAAAACAAAGTGGAAAAAAATACTATCAAACCAAAAGTAGAAAACAGAAGATTACAGAGATATGGCTCAATGAATGTATTTAGTTAAGTTTGCAAAAGAAAACATTTTTAAAGTGGTATCATCATTTCAATATGGCTTAACTTTCTGGAAATGATAGTTGATTCTAATGGTTTAGGTCTTCATGTTATTTAACGTTACAAATAATATAGCAGTTCTAATGTTCTCATATATGTTTACATAAATATTTGTTTCTTACCTGGCTTAATTACTGAATTCAAACCAGATTTTAATGCCAGGGCTCTAAAAATATATATAAACAAAATAAAAAAAAAACCCTTAAAGCTATTTTAAAAGACATGAAAAAAAAAAAAAAACAACCCACAAACATTAAGCTTGCAAAAGACATTAAAACAGAATGAAATTAACCAGTACAGGGCATTCTTTATTGGTGTATTTCCTACTAACATTTTTCTCCCAGTCTTTTACCCTCCCATAGAAGGATTCAGCAGCAGTAGCAGCAAACTTTGAAACCTGCTGTGTGTCAGATACTCTGTTACTGCTTTGTATGGATCACTCCATTTACTTCTCACAGTCTATCAGATGGGGACTCTTAAGTCGCCCAATATCCATATGAAGAAACCAAGACTTAAGAGACATTAAGTAGTTTTCTCCAAGTAAGAATTAGGGATGCTATGCTGTGGACTGAGGCTATCATTCTAGATTCTACTATCTTAACCTCTGTATTATATTAGCTTTCTAACTACTTCCTTGGTTTCCCTCAGGCCATTATTACCTTATCTAGAAAGACTAATTATAATCAAGAAATTCCTGACCAAGTTTAAAGTACTTAAAAGTAATAGGTGGCCGGCGCCGCGGCTCACTAGGCTAATCCTCCGCCTTGCGGCGCTGGCACACCGGGTTCTAGTCCCGGCTGCCCCTCTTCCAGGCCAGCTCTCTGCTGTGGCCAGGGAGTGCAGTGGAGGATGGCCCAAGTGCTTGGGCCCTGCACCCCATGGGAGACCAGGAGAAGCAACTGGCTCCTGCCATCGGATCAGCGCGGTGCGCCGGCTGCGGCGGCCATTGGAGGGTGAACCAGTGGCAAAGGAAGACCTTTCTCTCTGTCTCTCTCTCTCACTGTCCACTCTGCCTGTCAAAAAAAAAAAAAAAAAAAAAAAGTAATAGGCAAGAATAGTCCTACATGCCTATCTTTAACAGTCCTACATTCATATATGGTTAATTCAGTATGCTTTATTGTCCAGCCAGGTGACTGGTGATAAAGTAAACACCTAGACACACACACACACAACTTTCCTATATACAAATAAAAACCAGTTAGAAGATGAACTGAAAAAGAAGAGACATCATTTACATTAAAATTAAAAAGATGAAGCACCTAACATAAGGAAAAATGTGCTGGATTTATAGAAGAAAACTTAAACATTCTAACAGACATTAAAAAATGTCACTTGAACAAAAGGAAAATCATACCTCATTATTGGACTCAAACAACCAAGTGTAAAGATGCCATTCTCCCTGAATTAATTAATTTATAATTTAATGCCATATCAAGCACATTATCAAAGGGATTTCTAGTTTATTTGTGGATACGAACACCCAAGAATAACTACTGACAGCAATAATCTGAAAAAGAGAAGCAGTACTGGTGGCTAGTGCTAAACATGGCCCATGCAAGATCAAGTTGCTGCCTTTAAGGTACAGGTGAAAAGTAAACTCACAAGAATAGAACCCTGAATCCTGTATTAGAATGTAAATATGGTGAAGGCATTTAAAATTATTTGGAAAAGGGGGTTATTTAATAAATGGTTTTAGGACAAATGAGTAGCCATATGGAAGAAAACACATTTTTAGAATCTTTAGATTGGGCCAAGAATTTAATACAAAAGTAAATCATAAAACAAGTAAGCAATAGGGATAATTTTTTTTTTAAATCTTAAAAAGAGTTGGAGAAGTCCTTTCAACCATGACACATAGCCAGAAGCCATAAAGGAAAAGATAAATTGAATCACATAAAAATCACAAACTTCTACAGGAAAAATAACATCAAATACAAAGAAGCAGGAAATGACATAACAAAGAATTTTTTAAAAATACTAAAAACTTCTATAAGCCAACAGGGGAAAAGTGTATCAAATATATAATAAGCTGTCAGCAATAACAGTGATTGTTTTTTCATGCAAATAATGATGACAAACTATCTGAGGTGTATCACCGCTGTTTAGTTTGTCTGATGTGAAGGAAAACACTAGAATGTTTACCATTTCAGAATTAGAGGCATTGTGCAGCTTCATCGCTTTCTCTTGAACATTTCCGATGACAGCATCTGCACACAGTGCCAGGGAGATAAGCATCACACCTTCAAGAAGTATAAAAAAAAAAAACAACTCTTTATTAAACATATGGACTACAGCAAGTTTTATCAGAAACTTAATTGATAGAAAGCAAAAGCAGATTTTCAACCATATTTGCTCCATAACGCTAAATGAATATTCTCATCTACAGCCAGTTTTAACAAGCACATTGACAATATTAAGACAAAAAAAAGCAATCTACACTAACAGTTAATGCTTATCACCATTACTGTTTCAATATCATGTTAAATAACTGTTCTGCTTTTATACAAGATTATATGCTTGAAAGACTTTATTAAATCAGAGAACACCTTGAAGATTTGAAGATCTACTTGAGTAACTGTTCTGAAATTGAAAACTCTGAGCCCCAAAATGGTGCCACAAGCAGAAAATTCCAAATCTGACCTCATGTGACAGGTCACAATTCAAATACAGACACACTAAAAATACTACATAAAATTAACTGCACACAACGTGCATACGGTGTGCATGGAACAGAAGGGGATTCTATGTGGAGACTTGGGTCCTGTTCTCAAGATCATCCATTATGTGAAACACTTCTGGTTCCAAGCATTTCAGGTAAGTGGTACTTAACATGTAAAACTAAAACATTTATTTAAAAGCCATAAGCAAGCATACAGTTCTCAAGATTTCTTCTTTAAGAATAGGTCCTGACTAGAATTCTATACTGATATGAACAATACTCCATACTATATATTCTCTCTGACTTCCAAGTCATTTCTGTGTAAAAGTGCATCCCAAACGTAAGAACTTCTGAAATAAAGGGATCCTTTCATATTTTTATGAGCCCTTCCTATCTATACAGTTCTCTGACCCACACCTCATTCAGCAGTGACTGGCTTGTCAACTAAATTGTTTCAATTTAGATTCCAGATAAACAATTCTCTTTTCACATTCATTTTTGAATAGTTTACATATATTGTTATTTCACAATTACAGTATCAAGTACAGCAGGCAGAAATAAATCGGCAAGTCAACTCCTTCCCGGGAAGTGTACAAATGTGCACATGTATGTGAGGAGCAGGTTATTAACTAAAAGAGGAAAGAGCAGTCTAAGTTACACCTCGGAGTCTGATGGAGTTTACTTAAGTTCTTTTTTGTTGTTGTTGTTGTATAAGGTTTAGGGGAGAAATGTACACGTGTATGTACCTCAATTAAGATTTTTCAAGTATTCATACTTATTCAAGTCCTAACTCCTCAGAAGCCATTCAAAGGCAGTCCAAACATGTTCCAAGTAATGTCAACAATCTTATTCATATGCTTAGGGGAGTATTTTAAAGGCACAGTTGAGCAAGTAAATTTATGTACAAACTTTACACAAAGATTTATTTATACCTATCTTAAATAACCATTTTTTTTTTTTTTGACAGGCAGAGTGGACAGTGAGAGAGAGAGAGAGACAGAGAGAAAGGTCTTCCTTTGCAGTTGGTTCACCCTCCAATGGCTGCTGCGGCCGGCACTAGCACATGCGCCAGCTGCAGTGCACCAGCCGTGGCGGCCACTGGAGGGTGAACCAACGGCAAAAGGAAGACCTTTCTCTCTCTCTCTCTCACTGTCCACTCTGCCTGTCAAAAAACAAACAAACAAACAAAAAACAAACATACTCTAAAAGATCAGACATCTATTACATCTATTAGACATAAGTGGTCATCAATTATTCTTCATGAGTAACTATGGTTGGTTCTAATTCTCTTTAAAAATATGTCCATGGAACTCAGCAAAGGTTACCATAGGTTACAGTGAAATTCTAGAAACACTGGAACCATCCCAGTCCCTCTTTGTCACTGTCAGCACTCCACTGCTGTCAGGTACAGGTGATTTCATATCCACTATTCCATCATCTCATTCTTCCTTCCCAGTATCTTTGGATGAGGCAGTTATTATCTTTTTTTTTTTCTTTTTGAAGATTTATTTATTTGAAAGGCAGAGTTACAGAGAGGCAGAGAGAGAGTCTTCTATACACTGGTTCATTCCCCATATGGCCACAATGGCTGCAGCGGTGCCAATCTGAAGCCAGGAGCTTCTTCCAGGTTTCCCATGCTGGTGCAGGGCCCAAGGACTTGAGCCATCCTCTACTGCTTTCCCAAGCCATAGCAGAGAGCTGGATCAGAAGTGGAGCAGCCAGGTCTCGAATGGGCACCCATATGGAATGCTGGCACTGCAGACAGTGGCTTTACTTGCTATGCCACAGCACTGGCCCCTCCTTATCTTTTTTAAAACAGAATTATTTATTTATTTTTAAAGTCAGAGTTAGAGAGAGAGAGGGAGAGACAGAGAGAGTGAGTTTCTATTGCTGGTTCACTTTCCAGAAGCCACAACGATCAGGGCTGAGCCAGATGGAAGCCAGGAGCCAGGAGCTTCTCCGTGTCTCCCACATGGATGGCAGGAGCCCAAACACTTGGGCCATCTTCTGCTGCCTTTTCCAGGACATTAGCAGGAAGCTGCATCAGAAGTGGAGCAGCCGGAACATGAACCGGTGCCCACATGGGATGCCCGCATCACAGGGGCAGCTTTACCCACTACACCACAATGCTGGCCCCCATTATTTCTTTTTCAAGGATGAAGCACAAAAGGGTCTGGGAATTTATCCAATGTTGTATTTCCATGTAATTCAGACGGAAAGTCAAAGTTGTATCTCTCACTGCAATTTCTGTTCCTTCTCTAAAACTGCCTTTTCCTAAGCAGAAGAGTGAGTTCTGTTTTCAAGAATAACTTCTGTTTAGTCTCTGCCATGTGAAAATAAAAGGTTCCTCAAAAACTTCAGCCTGGTTAAAAACATCTGTAACTACAGGCTTTCTTTAAAACCAGGCAGGGCGTGCGTGCAGCCACGTGGAAAGCACAGGTGTAGCAGGTTCTACCGGAATCTTGTGCTTGTTAGATAGCTGCTCCAAGAGGCAGAACTCTACATTCCCCATTAACTCGACCTGCTTAGCCAGTTAATAAGGAAGACTGACAACTGAGAAGACATTTTGATTCTTTTTTTTTTTTTTTTTTTGACAGGCAGAGTGGATTGTGAGAGAGAGAGACAGAGAGAAAGGTCTTCCTTTGCCGTTGGTTCACCCTCCAATGGCCGCCGCGGCTGGCGCGCTGCGGCCGGCGCACCGCGCTGATCCGATGGCAGGAGCCAGGAGCCAGGTGCTTTTCCTGGTCTCCCATGGGGTGCAGGGCCCAAGCACCTGGGCCATCCTCCACTGCACTCCCTGGCCACAGCAGAGAGCTGGCCTGGAAGAGGGGCAACCGGGACAGAATCCGGCGCCCCGACCGGGACTAGAACCCGGTGTGCCGGCGCCGCAAGGCGGAGGATTAGCCTAGTGAGCCGCGGCGCCGGCCTGACATTTTGATTCTTAGGAAGGGCAGTGAAGCTGTGTTTTTTCTCATTACATAATAGTTTTTTTCCTTACAAATAATTACAGTTGCCAAGACTACTTTTATTATTTTGTTGTTCACTTATGTTTCTTTGAAGACTTACATCTCTAAACACTATTTTTGTCAAGTTAGGACAATTTCTGTTCCTTCTCTAAAACTGCTACCACTAAATTAGTCTTATTGGTAAAATTTGAATAATTCAAGAATAACCATACTTAAAGGACACTAGATAATTTCTTTGAAAGGCCTTTAGAGTAAAAATAGGATTCTAATACTTATTTTTAAAAATTCTTATTTATTTCTAAATACACTGTTATACCTATTCTGCTTTTGATAATATAAATTTAATTAACAAAATTTAAAAAATGCACTATGAGGAAAACTTGTTTACAGTGGAAGACCTGAATACTCTGTCTGCATTTACATTCTCCAGTTTCTTTTTTAAATTCCCTTCCCCCTCCCTTCCCCCTTTCTCTTTTTTAGTTTTTAAGATAACATATTTTAAAATTACATTAAATAGGCTTAATAATTCACAGAATAAGAAGTTTATTTTTAAAGTACAGCATATCTTTCCTGCTTTAGCTAAAACAATGACAAATAGATGTGAAAATTTCAGAGTTTTTTTTTAAATGAGAAGAAAATTATTAGGATTTATGCCCCATTCAGCTGATTAAAGATCTATATATCATCTACTAGAAAATTACGGATTTTCACGGAGCAAACACCTTCCTGTCAGGTCAAAGTACAAGAACACTAACAAATTATTATTTCCAGAGTTGTGATATTTTACATGTTATATGAAAAGGTCCAAAGCCTTTTATTAGATATGACAATTACACCATTTAAAATTCTCATGCAATTTCAAAACTTCTGGCTGAAACTAAAATACCTATGTAATAGGAACAGAACTGCCTTACCTGTTAGGTTGAAATTTGGGGCAATTGTGCTGTCAGCCAGGGTGAACCAGACGAGGCCAAGGCTCATACACACTGCAGCCGACACATCTGCAACGTTGTAGCGCTTCCCTGCAGGGACAGACAGAACTCTGCCTCATTATGCAAGCGCCCACCAGGCCAGTGGCAGATCCGTTTACCCAAGCACGAAGGGATCTGATTTTTTTTTTCCATCCAATGCCAAAATTATGAGAAGAACCCTCAGGTCAACGCCTCAGATAGTCACTGAAGGGCAGTTCCGAAGATAGTGGGTACCAACGTGTCTTTATAAGTTAAAAAATGACCCTATTTTATGTTACAATAATGAGTTTTTTCAATGAAAATTGATAACACAATTATTTAAAAATTTCATTGAAACTAGTGCCTTTTTACTTTAAATATAACATTTATTTTCTTGTAGTTTTTAAGGTTATAACATAACCAGGGTAATAAACTTGCTATTTTACTGTTTAAAGACAATGTAATGGGATAATTCTAGGTAGGTGAGAACTAGCTCATTATATTATATCCATATTTAAAAACTAAAATACAGTGGAACTCTTTGTAAATATTATAAATAAATACAAAGGGGAGAGGGGTCAAGAGTTAATGGAAAGCAGAGAGTATCTTTTAATTCCATTTCCTCACAAACTTTTTGAAGCCCCCTTGTATCATGTGTCCAAAGTCCGCTAGGAAGTTAACTGGGATTTTTAATAGGGGTAGAGGGAGGACAGTTCCCCTGAAGTGATAAGTGAAGCTGTTGACATTACATTCTCATTTAACATGCAAAGGGTTTCTGGGAAGGCATCTGATACATACAATACAATCAGGCTGTGTAAGAACTTCAGTGACACAAAACACTCTACTATGAAAATATGAATATTCCTCATGACAGTTATGCTACCCTTGCCTCCTCTTCTGCACATCTTGTCCCTTATCTGGGCCTAAGAGATCAATAAGCCAGCAGGGTTAGTTACAAAAGCAGTTCTGCCCAGAATAAGTTTTACTTTGAGAACTGACCAATGTACAGTGGAGAGAATGTGGGGTTCTGAAGAATAGAATGGAAGAGATGAAAACTTTCCAGGTATTTTTGAAAATGTAAATATAATATTGATGAAAAAGCAGTAATTCTCAAAGGAAAAAAAAAAGAGGAAAAAAAAAAAACCCAAAAAACTTTCTTCTTTTTCCCAAATTCAAGTTGTTGATTTCAAGTACTAAGGAATACCAGAGAAATATCAGTGCTTTTATAATATGTTATTTGTAAACTATCACTCAGAATTGTTACAATTTCTAGACTGCTATTAAATATATTAACAGAAGTTTAATGTTTTTCCTAATGCTAGATGTTATAACATATCCTACTAGTTTCAAACAGTATGAAAATATATTATTACTATACCTTGAATAAAAACTCCTCCTAGCATAACAGGAATCAATTTGCAGCACTTGAAGATGACTTGGGTAGGATAATTCAGGTAGCCCAAGGAAGTGTTTGATAACCCCATAGTACCCACAGTTAGAAAAGCTATTATCATGTAGGTTTTTCCTGGTATTCTGTAAAAGACAATTTTTAGAACCTTCATTTTGGGACCCAATTCATACTACTGTAAGATAGTGTGTTCACAATGTGTAAATGACTACTTACTTTTCTAATTTCTGGTTAGGAAATCTGGAAATACCAGTAAAAATATCTCTATCCTGAAGGCTGTATCACTGTTTACTTGTATAAAAGAAGGTAGATAAAAAGAACAGCTTACATAAATGAGAACTTTCAACTATGTGAAAAGTGGTGTATTAAGAGATAGTTACACTTTGATTGTTACTGGAGGTATAAATGTTGATAATTTTTTTTAACAGTTCTAACTACAGATGAAAAACCATTTGGGCTGAATTCAGAAAAAAAGCATTTATTTTAAAAAATATTTGGCTCTTGGGCCGGCGCCGCGGCTCACTAGGCTAATCCTCCGCCTAGCGGCGCCGGCACACCGGGTTCTAGTCCCGGTCGGGGCGCCGGATTCTGTCCCGGTTGCCCCTCTTCCAGGCCAGCCCTCTGCTGTGGCCAGGGAGTGCAGTGGAGGATGGCCCAGGTGCTTGGGCCCTGCACCCCATGGGAGACCAGGAAAAGCACCTGGCTCCTGGCTCCTGCCATCGGATCAGCGCGGTGCGCCGGCCGCAGCGCACCAGCCGCGGCGGCCATTGGAGGGTGAACCAACGGCAAAGGAAGACCTTTCTCTCTGTCTCTCTCTCTCACTGTCCACTCTGCCTGTCAAAAAAATAAAAAAAATAAAAAAAATATTTGGCTCTCTAATGGTAAAAGGCACCTTAACTAAGTTTTAAGGTGAATTTTTAAATTCTCACTTATTGTTCTAAGTCTTAACATTTTCATCTAGCATTAGGAAAAATACTTCTACCTATTCTGCTAGAATGACCTGAGCAGAATTGCTCCCAAAAAAAAAAAAAAAAAAATGCATATGGTCTGCAACTCTAGACGTGATTTCCATACCCATAATATTTCACAAGTCTGTATCCTATAAAATATTGCAATATTCAACCTTAAAATGAGGTATCTCTCTCTTTGTGATCTCAAATCTTTTAACATTGCCTCTATATGGATTTCCTAGTAGAGGTTCTTAAATTTGGCATCCTTAGAAATTTGAGCCATATGTGAACACATGCTTACATGGAATAATGGCCTAATATAATGTTGTGCATTAGTGTGATAAACACAATGGAACACTACTGCCATTATCAAACTAGTAATTTGATAATGCTACATATGAGGTTACTCCAAAAAGTTGGTGGAAATGCAATTAAGTTATGTTTATTTTGGGGCAACAAGTTTTTGAAATTATGCATATTAGGGGTCTTCAATAAGTATGTGGAAGAAATATATTATGAAAAACTATATACTTATTTTTTTGCACTAAATTCATTTTTTAATAACAGTTTTTCATGAGCTTTATCAAACTTTATCTTACACTTAGACGTTATTTCTTTTCTGGGATTTGTACTGAACTTTAATCAAGCAACAAAATTCTTTCATCTCCTATATGACCAGCTATAAGGTAAAATAACTTACTGAAAATGTATCATTTACATTTGCTTTTTAATTTCTAAACCTTTTCTACATATGTGCTAACGCCAAGAGTCAACAGTGAAATAATGTGGCGGGCCAGTATGCATCAACGTACAGAAACACTTTTTCCTGCTGACTGGGATTGGACCCGCAGAGGGCTACCATCAGTGAACGAGGACAGAACACATCTGCAGAGCATCCTAGAGGCAAGCCCCAGATTTCCTCAAAGATAAGCAGAAAACAATGGCCAGAAAATAAAACCATTCAAGTCAGAAAAATCACAAGGCATTAGAAGAGCAGCATCGTACAGGCAGGAAGAAAACCAGCTGGGAATTCTGTGGGCCTAAACTCAGGAAGCACCAGCTTCGAGAGCGGCAGCTACCTGACTCCACGGGAACCTCTGCCTAGATGCCTCTGTGTTCTCACTGGTGGGAGAAGCTGGATTTCATCAGTTTGCTTCTAGGATCCACAAGCTTTCTATTTTATTTACTATCTCAATTGCTTACTTCTTTAAAAATGTTATTTATAAAAATAATGTTATTAAAACAAAAACCTCCCCAGAACCAATTAAAAACTCAAAGTATTAAAGTTACAGGGCAATCTATGGCAAAAAACAAGTAGCATGTGGAGGTCAAACAATTTACAATGTGTTTTATTTAGCACACCTTATACATTTCATACTCAAAACTAAGAGAAAGTTTCAGAAACTTCCCTGAGGTCCTAACAGAGCTAGTGAGAGGCAGTGCCAAGACCCAAATCCATGTTTTCTAACTCTAAATTCTGTTCTTCTCCCAGTACAATGGTATTCACATAAACATAGGAAGAAAACAAATGCGAAGTGAAGAGCTTAGCTCATTAAAGGTCTAAACAGCAGTACCTAAATTTGGAAGTGGGGATATATTCAGAGATTAAGACACACATACGTGAATGGATGTATTTTCATTGTAATGTAGCTTTAAAGACTTTCAAAAAATGTGCCCCACAAAGAAAAGGTTTCGATTCATAATTACATTTATTACAACAGAAATTCTTTGCCCAAATTCTTTCACTTATGTTTAAATCTAATACATATAATTCTATTTTAATTATGTAATGGTGAAAGGTTGGGAAATATGTGGCTGGAGGCCAACTCCCCATTTTACCTGGGTAGTTGATAGGTATGCATTTCTTTTTGAAATTTAACAAGTCATGAGATGTATCGTCTTTATGCCACTTTTCATTTAGAAAAGGCAACAATTTATTGGCAATAAAGAGGCAAAAGTAGACCAATGAAAAAGCTAAATTACACATTCAAGCATTTTAGATTATACTCTGTCTCTCTGCTTTTTAAATAAAATGAAAACAAATGAAGAAAATTAAAAGGGATGGATGGCCAGGCACTTGACAGAGTGGTTCAGACACAGTTTGGGAAGCCTGCAACCTATATTGTAGTGCCTGGTCTGAATCCTGGGCCCTCTATTTCTGATCCAGCTTCCTGATACTGTGCACCCTGGGAGGCTGCAGATGATGGCTCAAGTACTTGGGCCCCTGCCACCCGTGAGCGAGACGTGCATTGAGTTTCAGACTCCTGGCTTTGCCCTGGCCCAACCCTGACTGTTGTGGACATTGTGGGAGTGAACCAATGGATGAAATCTCTCCATGTCTCTGTGTGTGTGTGTGTGTGTGTGTGTGTGTATGTGTGCCTTTCAAATAAAATGAAAAGTAAAAAAAAAGTTGTATATACTTTCATATAAAATTCAAAACCACTTTAAAAAAAGATTTCTTAATTAAAAAGGGCAGACATGGAGGGAAAGAGAGAGAGAGGTTATCTTCCATCCACTGGTTCAATTTCCAAATGAATGCAACAGCCTGGTCTAGGCCAGGCCAAGGCCAGGAGCCAGAAACTCTACCGTGGTCTCACATGTCGATAGCAGGAACCCGAGAAAATGGGCCACCATTTGGTGCCTTCCCAGGCACATGAGCAGGAAGCTGGATGGGAACTGGCACTGCAATGTGGGAGGCTGATGCTGCAAATGGTGGCTTTACCCACTGTACCACAACACTGGCCCCCCAAATCATTCATATTAAAATAAAGGGGGGCTATGTAAAATTTAAAGGATTAAACATCTGCATCAAAGAAGATTAAATGTCAGTACCACAGTTCTTATTACATTTCAACTGCCCAACACACATGAAATACATATAAATAAGGTTATGATGAAAACAATAATTCTTATATTTAACCAATCAAATCTTATATTCAAATTCCTAACTACGTTGTTTTATTGACTATTGTTCTGTATGTCAAAAATATATCAAGATTTTTCTCAAATTGAGATGATTATTAAAAGATACTATTAAATGAATTCTTTTGATTTTGATAAAATGATGAAAAATATGTTCCCCTTCTGTTTAAGAATACACTGGCAACTAGATATTACAGGACAATGTTGGTGACAACGTATTCCACAAAACAAAACATCTTTACATTTTAAAGATACTATAAAAAAAATATTTATAATTTGTTACATTACTTTCATGTCAGTTGTGCTGTAAATTTTTATCAGTAATCATGTCTATTTCAAGGAAATTTATAAAAATATATAGTTTCTGAATACTAAGAGCCCAAGTTGTCATTTTTATTTTGTAACATTATACTTAAAACAAGATGTCATTTTATTCAGTGTACAAGTAAATGATACAGCATATTTAATATTTTTGGTAAGCTGGTTATACTGAAAAACACTGGTGGCTGTTACATCTGTTGTGTTTATAGGAAATGTAGATTTCATGCATATTCATTATGTCCACCACTGACAAATTCAAATAATACTAATGAAGTTACTGTCAAAAATGTGGAAACAACAAAACACATACCTTCTCCGTTTGTCCTGAGTAAGCTGAAGCTCTATTAGGCCAAATATGGAGTAAAATGCAAACTGCACTAAAGTAAGGTACCAGCCATAGGACTTGAAACCTTCCACTGAAAATATTAATTCCTGTCAAAGACACATGAATAATGTTAAGCTCAGGGTAGAAGACTAATTTCCTCACAATAAATTTTTACAAATACACTGTTTTAAAAGAAACTGAATCTCATACTCAACCAAAAAGAAAACAAAAACCGGATCACATGGCTTCTCATAGTTAAATTAGGATAGAAGCCCAAAGAACTCACAGTATGAGGACAGCAGGAAAAAAAAAAGTAATTATGAAGAAATACTATCTGATGCTTCATTTTCTAAAAAAAAAGGCCAAAATTATTGTTTTTTAAAGATTTATTTATTTTACTTGAAAGTCAGTTACACAGAGAAGGAAAGAGAGAGAGAGAGAGATTCTTCCATCTGCTGGTTCACTCCCCAGATGGCTGCCAACTGCTGGAGCTGTGCTGATCCGAAGCCAGGAGTCAGGAGCTTATCCAGGTCTCCCAGGCGGGTGCAGGGGCCCAAGGACTTGGGCCATCTTCTATTGCTTTCCCAGGCCACAGCAGAGAGCTGGATTGGAAGTGGAGCAGCCGGGTCTTGAACAGGCGCCCATATGGGATGCCGGCACTGCAGGTGGTGGCTTTACCCGCTACGCCACAGCGCCAGCCCCCTCAAAAAGACCAAATTATTAAAGCATAGTAAAACAATGAGAAAGCTGTCTGACCCAAGAACTAATTTACTATATAAAACTCATATTTCAGGGGCCGGCGCTATGGCATAGTAGGTAAAGCCACCGCCTGCAGTGCTGGCATCACATATGGGTGCCGGTTCGAGTCCCGGCTGCTCCACTTCCAATCCAGCTCTGCTGTGGCCTGGGAAAGCAGTAGAAGACGGCCCAAGTCCTTGAGCCTCTTTATTCACATGGGAGACCTGGAATAAGCTCCTGGCTTCGGATCAGTACAGCTCCTGGCTGTTGCAGCCAACTGGGCAGTGAACCAGTGGATGATGGAAGATCTCTCTGTCTCTCCTTCTCTGTGTAACTCTGACTTTCAAATAAATAAATAAATAATCTTAAAAAAACATATTCCATTAGAAGTCAACTATTGGGTGAGGCCTTTGGCCTAGCGATGGAGACACGTTCATGCACTTAACGTACTGCATACCTGGTTTGACACCCAGCTCCAGCTCCTAACCTCATGAACTGCAGACCCTGGGAGCAGCAGTCAATGGCTCAAGCAGTTGGGCTCCTGCTGGTTACACGAACTCCTCACCTATGGGAGACCTGGAGTGAGTTTCCAGCTGCTGGCTTCTGCCCAGCCCAGTCCTATGGAGTCTCTCTCCCTCTCAAATAAATACATGAAGTAAAATTTTTAAAAATTAGGAAAAAAAAGTATCACTTTAGGCCTGTTTTTCTGCAGGAACATGGCTCATATTGATAATGTTATTTTTCAAAATTACTCCCTGTGGAGGGAATGGTGAATTTGCCTAAATATAACATTTACATTTATTATTAATAAATCATTCTTAAGCTGTTAACAAGTATTCTAACTTATTTGGTTTAATTTGAATTGAATAAACCAAACTTTCCATCGTGTTTTTTAACAAACCCACCATTTTCACTGAACTATTTTGATATGCAATTGTCATTAGCAATGCCAGTTTTCACAAGTGAAGGTGGTAAAGTTGCAAATATAGTTAACAGTGGTTTATGTAATTAAAAAAGAAAACTGTGCACTTACAAATTAAACTATCTGATTACCGAATAGAAAATATTTAATGAAATTTATAGGGTAAATTGTTTTTAAAATTTATTTTATTTCTATGAAAGGCAGAGTTAGAGAGAGATTGACCTTCCATACACTGGTCACTCTCCAATGGCCAGGGCTGGGCCAGATTGAACCCACGAGCTGGGAACTTCCTCTAGATCTCCCAAATGGGTGGGAGCACCTATACCACCTGCTGCTGCTTTCCCAAGAGCATTAGCACGGGGCTAGACGGGAAGTGAAGCAGCCAAACGGGACCTGAATGGTCCCCATTCCATGTGGGATGCTGACATCGCAAGTGGCAGCTTAAGCCACTATACCATGATGTTAGCCCTGTGGTGAATTTCCAAATCACCTGTCTTTGCAATAATTAACTTTGTTCTCAAATTATTTGGTAACAGTGGTGTGCTTTAGAAAAAAGATATTTCTCAGCAAGAAATTCAAATTTATATTTTTAATTTTTTTAAAAAATGTTTTTGGACAGGCAGAGTTAGACAGTAAGAGAGAGAGAGACAGAGGGAAAGGTCTTCCTTCCGTTGGTTCACCCCCCAAATGGCTGCTACAGCTGGCATGCTGTGCTGATCCGAAGCCAGGAGCCAGGTGCCCTCCTGGTCTCCCATGCGGGTGCAGGGCCCAAGCACTTGGGCCATCCTCCACTGCCTTCCCAGGCCACAGCAGAGAGCTGGACTGGAAGAGAAGCAACCGGGACAGAATCCAGCGCCCCAGCAGGGACTAGAACGTGGGGTACCGGCACCACAAGCGGAGGATTAGTCTAGTGAGCTGCAGCGCCGGCCTATATTTTTAATTGTTTCGTGCTATCACGGTTTTCTATCACCTTATAGTGGGAAATCAGTTTAAGTTTTTTAATTCATGGTTTTGTTTTACATTAATACTCTTGATAACATTCTTGTAAGCTAACTGAAAAACAAAGTTCCGGGGCCAGCATCGTGGTGCAGTAGGTCACGCCACCATCTGCAAAGCTGGCATCCACGTGAGAGTGCCAGGAGTCCCAGATGCTCCGCCTTCCATCCGCTCTCTGCTAAAATGCCTGAGAAGGCGATGGAAGGGGCCAAAGTATTGCCATCCATGTGGGAGACCTGGTGAGTTCCTGACTCCTGGCTTCCGTTTGGCCAGTGGATGGAAGATTCCCTCTCTCTACTGCCCCCAAGCCTGTTGCTCTTTCAAATAAATAAATCTTTTTTTAAAAAAAGGTCACAATTCCGTCTTCTCCACTTACATTTGTCTTTATATTTTCTCTATAAGACAATGAAAAAGAGTACAATGATTTCTAAGATAACCCTAACTTAACAGTACTAAAGAATAGCAGAAATATTATCTATGTTTTAAGAAACTACATGGCTTTCCTTTTCTTGAATTACAAAAGCTCACTTACATTATGCATAAAAAAGTACAATCACTAAGGGCTACAAATAATTACAATTTAAATGGCCATTTATAAAACTGCCTTCACACAAATATTCTTGCTTATACTATCCTGGATCCTCATCCATCCAGCCCACGTCTTTGATGGTCAGGAATTCACCGCTGGCTGAATGGATGCAACTATCTAAAAATATAAAAAAAACAGGAAATAAACTGTTGCAATTTAGGAATGTTTCCAACAAGCAAAAATGAGAGAAAACTAAGATTCTGGCAAAGTTATTTAGACGAGAAAACCAACAAGAAAGAGAATACAATTGGTGCTTCAAAAAAAAAAAAAAACCAAACCAAAACAAAAACACAACAGAATGATTCAAATTTTTAGGATTAAAGAGATAACAGTGGAAAAACACAAAATATTTGCAAAAATGATCTTTTATTAGTGAGCTCTAAGAAATAACAGTAAACTGTGCTATGAATTTTTTTTGTAAAGTATGTTTCAAGATACTGATAAGTATTTGAATCATTCTTTCTTTTAAAAACACCATATATTAAAACTCAATATATCTGCAGGCACCGGGGCTCACTAGGCTAATCCTCCGCCTTGTGGCGCCAGCACACCGGGTTCTAGTCCCGGTCGGGGCACTGGATTCTGTCCCGGTTGCCCCTCTTCCAGGCCAGCTCTCTGCTGTGGCCAGGGAGTGCAGTGGAGGATGGCCCAAGTACTTGGGCCCTGCACCCCATGGGAGGCCAGGATAAGTACCTGGCTCCTGCCATCAGATCAGCAGCAGTGCGCTGGCCGCGGCGGCCATTGGAGGGTGAACCAACAGCAAGGGAAGACCTTTCTCTCTCTGTCTCTCTCTCTCTGTCCACTATGCCTGTCAAAAAAATTAAGAAAAAAAAAAAACACCTCAATATATCTAAACCTTAATAAACATAATAAAATTTTATAATTTTTCAATTATTTAAGTATACATTTTCATTGTATTTAACCATTTGTCACACCAGAAAAAAATAAACACAATCATGTCAGATTTCAGGCCGGCGCCGCGGCTCACTAGGCTAATCCTCCGCCTAGCGGCGCCGGCACACCGGGTTCTAGTCCCGGTCGGGGTGCCGGATTCTGTCCCGGTTGCCCCTCTTCCAGGCCAGCCCTCTGCTGTGGCCAGGGAGTGCAGTGGAGGATGGCCCAGGTGCTTGGGCCCTGCACCCCATGGGAGACCAGGAAAAGCACCTGGCTCCTGGCTCCTGCCATCGGATCAGCGCGGTGCGCCGGCCGCAGCGCGCCGGCCGCGGCGGCCATTGGAGGGTGAACCAACGGCAAAAGGAAGACCTTTCTCTCTGTCTCTCTCTCTCTCTCTGTCCACTCTGCCTGTCAAAAAAAAAAAAAAAAAAAAAAAAAAAAAAAAAAAAAAAAAAAAGATTTCAAAAATAGTCAAGGCTGCTTTCTTTTGATTTTTGCCATCTTCATCCTTGAAAATACTGTAATCATAAGATAATCTTCCCACTTCAAATATTTAAGTCTAAAATTTTATTCCTGTTTTCTGAAGGGTTCCTTTGAAGAAGCCCTATTTATCGCTACACTAAAAAACTCAAAACTTACAAATCAACTGGAACCCTATAACTGAAAATATCTTGAGCAAAACTACTAGTAAGTCCCCACAGGGACCTCAACTGCTATAAATAACTAACATCACAAATGCATTTTTTACCTGTAAATATCCATAAATTAGGTAAAACACAAAAACTCCAGCAACACATATGAAAAATTGAGCAAGTTTGTTAAATTTGCTGAGATTTATGCCAAGAACTACAATGTCATCAATTGACTTGATGTGTGGTGACATTGTTTGGGTTTTGGACGGCACAGTAATAGAAATATATTTCCTGGAGTTGTTGAACTTGAGATCCATTGTTCTTATTTTGTTGCATTCAGGGTTTCCAAAGTTATCTTTGTTGGTTTCCTCTCTTTCACTGAGTTTTTCTTTTGCTTGCTGTGTCAAGGCCTGCAAGAAGAAACAAGCAATTAAAGCAAAACATTAAGATCCTAAGGGATTATGTTTCAAATACTTGTAGTACTCCGAACTATACTTTAAAATTACACTCTAAGTCTCATTTTCTCTGAATATGAACATACCAGCTCTCTTATTCTGGCTTCCAAGTCAAAACCAGTAGGCCTACTCTCTAAATAATTTACCTCCAATTGATAAAGACAATCATGAATTGAGTATCTTTCATACTTATTTTCATAGCAATAAACCAAAAGCTAACTCAGTATTTATTTCATCAAAGAACTGAGCACACTTTTATGTTTCTATATGTAAGTATATAATTTTTAAAGCCCTTAGTAGTTAAGTCTCCACATTAATGCCAATATTCATTTTGTAGGAGAGGTAAGTGATGTTCCCTTAAACACTAATCGCACAACATACTTGCTAATCATGTTTCTAAAATAAAGTCAAAGAATTATTTTACTTAAGAAGCTAGATTTTGGCCGGCGCCGCGGTTCACTAGGCTAATCCTCCGCCTAGCGGCGCCAGCACACTGGGTTCTAGTCCCGGTTCGGGCGCCGGATTCTGTCCCGGTTGCCCCTCTTCCAGGCCAGCTCTCTGCTGTGGCCCAGGAGTGCAGTGGAGGATGGCCCAGGTGCTTGGGCCCTGCACCCCATGGGAGACCAGGAAAAGCACCTGGCTCCTGGCTCCTGCCATCGGATCAGTGCGGTGAGCTGGCCGCGGCGGCCATTGGAGGGTGAACCAACGGCAAAGGAAGACCTTTCTCTCTGTCTCTCTCACTATCCACTCTGCCTGTCCAAAAAAAAAAAAAAAAAAAAAAAAAAGCTAGATTTTTTTTCAGAGATTATAAAAAGGATAATATGATTTAACAATAGTATCTTTAAGGTTAAAAAATATTTTTCTGGAGCCGGCACTGTGGCATAGCTGGTAAAGCCACTGCCTGCAGTGCCAGCATCCCATATGGGCATCGGTTTTAGTCCTGGCTGCTCCTCTTCTGATCCAGCTCTCTGCTATGGCCTGGGAAAGCAGAAGAAGATGGCCCAAGTCCTTGGGCCCCTGCACCCACATGGGAGACTAGGATGGAAGACCTCTCTCTGCCTCTCCTTCTTTCTTTGTAACTCTTTCAAATAAATAAATAAATAAATCTTAAAAAAATTTTTTTTCTTCCTTTAGAAAAAATCATCTCAATTAAAAAAGCTGTTGGGATGGAATAGGAAGGAAAACGTGTCATATTTTGTTAGTCTGTGTGAAAAACTGTGAAGGCACATAGATAGATGATGGCTAATTTCTCGTTGGATTTATACAAACTGAAAAAATTGAATTTGATACAAAGGCTGAAGATAGACTGACAAATTATGCCAAACAATAGAACAAACTTTTGAAGAAAATATTTTACTAAAAAAGATTATTACGATTCCAATCAGAATGAAAATTTCAAGTCTCAGGGCTAAAAACCGATGAGGATAATTCTGAATGTGCCCTCTATTTTGATAATCATTTTTCAGAGGGAGAGACAGAGAGATCTTCCATCTGCTGGGCCAGCTTGAAGCCAGGAGCTTCATGAGACTCCCATGTGGGTGGTGGATACCCAGCAACTGGGCCATCTTCTGCTGCTTTTCTCAGGCCATTAGGGCGGAGCTGGATCAGAAGTGGAGCAGTAGGATAAGAACTAGAGTCCACATGGGAGGCCAGCATCACAGGTGGCAGCTTTACCCACTATGCAACAATGCCAGCCCTAATCATCTTTTTAAAATAAACTGTCCGTTGATGTTAAAATGGCAAGAGTCAGAGATGCCGCTCCTCCAGTCTGCTAAATCAGAGATTATCCAGGTCCTTTTCAGTAACTCAAATTAGGGGTCAAGCTCCTGGGTCACTTGTAACTAATGATACTAAGGCCATCAAAATATTTGTTTTATAGGATACCTGCCACATACCTAAACAATAAATGTAGTTTTATGATGCTTTATTATGTTTTTTCTCCCTGTACTTCCTGTTAACTTTGTTCTCACTTTCTACATTGTTATAATCATCTCTAAATTTATTTTTAAATTTTCATTTATTTGAAAGCCAGAGAAAGACACAAACAGAAAGAGATCTGCCATATCCTGGTTTACTCCCCAAATGCCCACAACAGCTAGAGTTAGGCCAGGCCAAAGCCAGGAGCCTGGAACTCAACCTTGGTCTCCCACATGGGTAGCAGGGACGCAAACCCAGCTATAACCTGCTACCTTCCAGGGTGCACAACAGCAGGAAACTAGAATCAGAAGTGGAGCCAGGACTTGTATCCAGGTACTCTGACATGGGGTAAGTGTCCCAAAGTCCTATCTTAACCACTGTACCAAGTGACCACTCCTGAGTAAGTTTTTACATCATCTTGTGGGACTCCCTTGAGAGGTTTCTTTAATTATTTTTTAAAATTTTACTTTCTTAAAGATTTATTATTTGAAAGACTGACTGGGGCGGGAGCAGGGATCTTCCACCTGCTGGGTCACTCCCTGAACGGCTGCCAACGGCCAGGGACAGTCCAGTTCACAGTCAGGTGCCTGGAGCTCCATTCTGGTCTCCCATATGGGTGGTAGGGGCCAAGTACTTGGACCACCCTCTGCTGCCTTTCCAGGTGCATTAGCAGGCAGCTGGATCCGAAGCAGAAGTCAGGACCAGAAGCAGCAGCTTAGCTCACTGAGCCACAATGCTGGCCCAGAAGTGAGTTTATTTATATACTATGCTTTAAATTATCTCCTTTAAACATCTGATAAAATCTGCACTAGAATGTAGAGGAAACAAAACCCTAAACACTATGCTTACATTTGTGTTCGCACGGATATACAGTACCATTCCGATAAACTGAGCTGCACACCGGTTTCTAAGCTTCCTCTCTGCCTACTTTGTTCCTTCCTAGAATAAACCATGGACTTTGAAAACCCTCTTGCCTTTGTTAATAATATTCTTTAAAACCTGGTGTCTTTTTTCTTTGGGGCAGGTTTTGAAGCTCTGCTTTACTGTCCCCTCCTTTGTGATACTATCCTTAATTCCTCCAGCTGGGAGAAGATATGAGGGGCGTCAAAATGTTCATGGAAAATGTGTCTTATAAAAAAATTATCCATGGACTTCAAAATTTTTTGCACCAAAATAAGCTTTCAATTTCATTTTCCATGAATTCTTTGGAATACTCTCATAGAAGTTTAAAGGCAAATCTGAAATACTGTTTCTCTCTACAACCTTGTTATCTGGCATCTATTCTACATCCAATACTCAGATAAACCAAATAAACTGGTTCTGTCCCTGGATACTCTCAAATTGCTTCTTGCTATCACTCACCTGATGCCTATGTTTGAAAATGGACTATGGTGTAGGCAAATTTTATGGGCAAAATTGAAAATCTTATAGAAAACAGGTTGGGCTGAAAGTATACATAATGGGAGCTGGTGCTGTGGCGTAGCAGGTAAAGCTGCTGCCTGCAGTGCCAGCATCCCTTATGGGCACTGATTCGAGTCCTGTCTGCTCCACTTCTGATCCAGCTCTCTGTTATGACCTGGGAAAGCAGTAGAAGATGGCCCAAGTCCTTGGGCCCCTGCACCCATGGGAGACCTGGCTCCTGGCTTCAGACTGGCACAGCTCTGGCTGTTGCAGCTAACTGGGGAGTGAACCAGCGGATGGAAGACCTCTCTCTCTCTCTGCCTCTCCTTCTCTCTGTGTAACGTTTTCAAATAAATAAATAAATCTTTAAAAAAATATGCATAATGGTAAATTTACACATATGAATAAATAAAACTTCTGGGAAATGTCTTTTTCCTGCTTTTATTGGTATCAAAAAACTTCTCCAGAAGGTAACTCTTCCCCAAAGTCACATTCTTCTGAATTGTTTGCAATTTAGCAAAATGCCAAGCATACTGTAATGACTCAATACAACTATAGCTAACATCAAAAGTAGTATATAATCATGCTTTCCCCATAATTTGGAATTTTAAAAGGAGATTGATTTATTTACTTATTTGAAAGGCAGAGATAGAGACAGAGATACAGAGACAACTCTTCCATCATGAGCTCACTTCCTAATCGGCTGCAACAGCTAAGTGTGGACCAGGCTAAAGTCAGCAGCCAGGAACTCCATCTGGGTCTCCCAGGTAGGAGGCAGGGGCCCAGGGACTTGGCCATCATGCACTGCCTCCCCAGGTGCATTAGCAGGAAGGATGGGCAGTGACTCAGCTGAGACGTGAACTGGCACTGGTATATATATAAGCAGCTTAATCTGCGGCACTACAAGGCCAGGCCCCATGCTTTAGTGTTCTGACAGATCTGAGTTCAAGATCTGCCTTTGGGATTTATTAGCTGGGGACTCTTAGCAAATCATGTGAGTTTTAGGTTCTGTATCTTTAAAAGGAGGGTTAAAATGTGCCTATTGTAGGATTTTTGTTAGAATGATAAAGTGCCTGGCATACAGTAGAATAGTGGATAAATGTTAGCTACCATCATTCAACTTTTAGAAATACGGTGGGCTGAAGCTGATGCACCCTGTATGTAGTGGGAATATAAATCTGGATTTCCAAATCAGACTTTCTCTAAGATTCAGTTCTCATTTCCAAATGACTCTTTGATACTACGCCACTGTACTTCATCATTAAAAATATCCAAACTGAACCCAGTATTTTCTTTTTAAAACACACCCTCTCTTCTTCTTATATACCAAATCTCATCTAACAGTATATTGTTTGAAACACAGGATAAACCAGGGAGTTATCTTAAGAGTCTTTCCTTTTCTCATATTCTGCATTTTAGAGATTCCTGTTGATTCTACATCTATAAATATTTAAAATCTGTTTTCAACTCTACCTTCAAGCAACCATTTTCTCTTGCCTAGATCAGCCTGTTCAAAATCTCTTCCTCTTTTTATAACTTGTCTAACACACTGCTCACATCAATGCAGATCATACTGCACCTATGAGTAAAGCCCTGTCGAGTTAGGCCCTGGTTTCTCACAGCACATCCAAATCATGATGACATCACTTCCTGGGTTTTCACGTCTGCCTCTTCTACAAACACTCAAATTCCTTAAGGTAAGAGATGATGTCATCGTCAGCATATAACAAAAACAAAAGATATGAAATGAAGACCTCTATTGTACTTTAATAAAAACCATTTAATCAACATTACCCTGCTCCTGTCCACCACTATATAGAGCGCCTGGCAGCCTTGTGCAGCTGCAGAGTGAGACCTTTTGTGTAGTTAAATGATGCCTCCAGTGTTATGCTTCCTATCTCTGTGTGCCAAAGATACTGATATCTCTCCTGAATTTCCCACAAATCATCTGAAATGAACATGGAAATGAGTTCATTTCCTTTGCTTACTTTAGGCATCAGTACCACAAAGCCTGCATGTGAAAGCCCTGAATTTGGAATGCAGTTTATTAATCAGAACATCACAGGTCAAGAAGTATATCCACGAAGGCCTGACACCCAGTAACTGTGATCCTAATGTCTGCCATATACCTTCCATCTCCAACACTAATCATACATATTCACTATCATGCTAAAAAAAAAAAGGATCAAAGTCCTAGTTACGTTGCAACTGAAAAATAAATCAAGCAAGCATTCAAATTCGTATTGAACTTAAATGACAGATATGTTAGCTTGTTTTAGAAGTTCACAAGCCTTGAAACTAAAGTAGAAAAGAAAATCACAGGCGTGAACCACTGCCTGAAGTCTCTTTCTAAACACAACACAGATATTTAGCTTCAGTTTCTTGAAGGTATAACTGCGAAAATGTAAATAAAAGGTAGCTTTTCCAGCACCTACTGAAAATTTAAAGAACGATAAATAATTGGTGATAATGTTGACTTAGAATGATCTACTCAAGTGAAAATTATTTCCTACCTAGTCTTTATCAACCTGAAGGATACAGTCCCCCAAAGAAAGGTAGAATATGAGGAAAATGTAACTTGGGGCCAGCGCTGTGGCTTACTAGGCTAAGCCTCTGCCTGTGGTGCCAGCATCCCATATGGGCGCGGGTTCATGTCCTGGCTGCTCCTCTTCTGATCCAGCTCTCTGCTATGGCCTGGGAAAGCAGTGGAACACGGTCAAAGTCCTTGGGCGCCTGCACCCAGGTGAGAGACCCGGAAGAAGCTCCTGGCTTCAGACGGGCCGAGCCATTTGGAGAGTGAACCAGTGTATGGAAGTTCTTTCTTTCTGTCTCTCCCTCTCTCCCTGTAACTTTACGTCTCAAAAAAATAAAATAGATCCTTATAGTTTGGTCACTTGAAAAAAAATGTGACTCCATCCACATTTGCCATAGGCAATATTACAAATAAAAGAATCCTGCCATTGTGCCTCCATTAACTGCACTCTGGATACTAATCCTGCCTGTAGGGTAACATTATAAAACAGAAAAATAACATTATCTTGTTTATGCAAACCTCTCCAGAGTTTGAGACACGGCTAATTTTTGAAAAATATTCCTTTGAAAGCCAAAATTATGATCTAATGTGTATATATAATGTATATATAAATTACTTGCAAATACTGGTTGTATCTCTCAAAGCAATTCTAGACGTCGGATATCCTACTGTGAAAGAAATGCAGATGCCCAACACTGAGGAAATAATAAAAAGAAAATTCTGTTGGCGTAACAAATCATTCCACTTTCTACTTCCAACGGAAAGAACCCGGGGGCGCGAACCCCTCCGCAAAGAGGGGAAGAACGCGCAGAACCGAGTCCCGGCGCCTTCGGAAGCCGGCGGGAACACGCACCTTGCACTCCAGGCACAGCGCCCCCGGGGGACGCGATACACTGCAAACGCAGTCCCAGGGAATGCTGGCAAGCGGCAGCGCCCAGAGACCCCCGGACTGCCGGGAAGACCCCCGCAGGTGGCCTCGTCCCTCCGGGTCCACACACCGCGGCCTGGGGTCCGGCTCGGGAGCGGCAGACGCTCCTCCCTAGAAACCGCGTCACGTTTCCGCTTTTTAAAAACAACGCAGCCACTCTCGCCCTCCACCCCGGCTGGATCGCTCCTCGAATGCCCCCAGTCTGGACCGGGCAGGTTCTGCAGGGAGAAGCGGTCTCGGTGCCAAGCCAGGGAGAGGCCCCAGGGCCACGCCAGCCCCCCGACCCCCGTCGGTAGGTCACCTGGAAGGGCGACCCCAGCCCGGGCGGCGCCTCATCCAGAAGCGGCGTCTCCCCGCCCCAAGTCGATCGCCATCACCTCCTTCTTTCCCTGGCCTCCGCCTGCGCTTCTCACCGCAGCCGCAGCCTCCCCGGAAACCGCTAGCATCGCCGGCGCCCACGCGCCACTTCCGCCTATGTGTCCCGGCGCGCTTGCGCAAGCGCGCGGCCCCGCCCCCTCGCGCCTCGGGCGGACGTCGGCGCGCGCCGGGAACTCCCTCGCGCATGCGCCATCGTCTCTGGAGGAGGCGGCGGCGGGGAGTGGGACTGGGCATGGCCGCGGGCCGCGGCGGGGCGGTACCGCTGTGGCTCACCTCTGCCCTAGCAAAGCGGCGTCGATCCTGTCAGAGTGTCTCCATCCTGTTAGCTCCCAAGCCTCTGCCGCTCCCGGGGGTGCAGTCGCCTCGTGTGCCCAGCCCTGAGGTGCCCACGAGGGAAGTGGCCCTGGGAGGAGGCGGCCGCGAGCAGAGTGCGTCACCTGGACTTAAAAAGCCCGAGTCCTCCTCTTTCCCTCCCGCGTACCTAAATGAGACGTAACAAATCCGCAGAACCCTTGTGTGCCTCCGTGTTCTCACCGGAATGGTACCTGCGGGCCCGCCGAGGGTGGATGACGTCACACTCGGGTCCCTTCTGACGTGGGGTGATCCTGGCTCGGACCAGAAACGTGGCCGGCCACTGCGCCGCTTGGGAAGTAAGCCCCACAGGTTGAGGACTGGTTCCGACTTCAGACGTTGAACACACGTAGGGACACGTTTGCAGTCACTTTACGGTGTGAAATGCGACACACAAGGTCGTTGAGCTGTTTTTAAGAAACAGAATGGTGTGGGAGGAAGATGCTACTTTCAGGAGGACGCTCGAAGTTTGAGAAGACGGACGACTTTTGAAACATGATTTGGAACCCAGAGAGAGAGGACTTGGATTAATGTTTATGCCACCACGCACACCTTTTAAAATTGCACAGGTATGCGAGAAGGGCAAGACTTGTTTCTTGCATTGAGAGTGATGGTTTGTACTGAAGCAACCTGTGTTTCCTAAGTGGCAGTGAGGAAAAAAAAAAAGGGTCTGGTGAGGTATTTTCCTTTAATACTTACCCGCGCTCTTAGACCAGTGTTACCATCGTTTTACAAATGTTGTTACTGAGGCTTAGAGAACTTAATTTCCTAAGGAGACTCAATGATAAGGCATTTCAGTGATGCCTTAATGTCCTTGAATAACATGGATTTAATACCCATTTATAGCATAGCTATATCATAGTTATTAAGCATCTATAAAGCAGGCATATTATAGGTCACATACATAATTCATAAATTAAACACATGAGCTCCTTGCCCTCAAGGGGTCCTGGGATACACTTGAGAAGGTAAATGGTGGTATAAAAAAATTACAGTACAGGAGGTGTTACAAGGTGCCAGCTACTCATGCCTGCACAATAACCGTAGCGTTCAGACTCCAAACTTTAGTTCCATGTGGCAGCTGGAGTTATCCTTGCAGAACCTGTGACAGAATATAATATGCCAGGCCTCATTTCAACCATGGAAGGCTCTACCCTTTTATTCAGATTAAAGTTCAGAACCTTTTCCACGGCTATTCGGGCTGAACTTGTTCTTGATGGTTCACATCCAGGCTACTCTTCAGAGCGCATCGAACCATCTCCAAGCACACCAAGCATCAGTGCTTTTCATCTTCTGTTCCCGCCTGGAACACGGCCTTCTCTGATACCCACGGGGCTTGCTTCTTCACTTCTTTCCTGTCAAGTGCCCAAGTGTCTGCTGATTATAGCTCTTCTCTGACTACCCTATCTGCAAAATATTTGCGCATGTCAAATGTGGGATTATGGAGACAATCTGAAATATTTTGTTATACAGAAAGTATTTAAAAAATATTGAATCCCAGTTTCTGCCCACTTACTCCTATGATAACCATAGGGTGAACCAAATTAAAGACTTGTAGCTATGAATTTGTTTTCAACTTCTAAGAAATTGATGATCCCATTGTGTCAGAAACCTTTGTTGTCCTCACCCATTCTGCATATCATCTCTAATCCCCCCTCCTTTCTTTCTTTCTTTTTTTTTTTTTTATAAAAGATTTTTTTTGTTTGAAAATCAGAGTGACAGAGAGGGAGACACACAGAAAGAGATCTTCCATCTGCTGGTTCACTCCCCGGGTGACTGCAAAAGCAGGCTTTGGGCCAGGCTGAATCCAGGAGGCTGCAACTCCATCTAGATCTCCCGTATGGGTGGCAGGAGCATAATTACTTGGGCCATCTTCCACTGCTTTTTCCCAGTCACATTACCAGGGATCTGTATCTGAAGTGGAGTGGCTGGGACTCCACCCTGGATTCAGATATGGGATGCTGCTGTCACAGTAGCAGTTTAACCATGCCAACCCTATCATTTCTGATTTCTAACTTAGGAGGACACAAGCATCCATGCATTTCTCCCTGACAGTATCTGTTTTCTCAAATTTACCAGGACTTGTTGCTTTCCGCCTGAAGATTCTCTTGACTTTGCTGGTGCCAGCCGTAGCTCTCTCAACTCATGTCACACAGTTTTGAAGTGTTGGTAAATTAACACATCTGGAACCCTTCAACCAAGGGGCAACAGTAGGCAGTGGATGAACACTCCTGCTTCTTATCCTATGAAAAAATAATTTTGTAGGCCATATTGTGTCTTTTCAAGAAGTCCCAAGGAAACAGTTCTGTTGCCCACAGCAGTAACATCAGTAGCACAATTAAGATCATCTTCCACATCCTTTTCCATCTTCCCTCACTACTTCTCCCTAGAATCCCCTCCCAAATAATCAGCCTTTATAGAAGTGGATATCATAGGTTTTGGTTTTGGGGGCGTTCAAGCTAAGAAGGTCGATGTGAGAAAAAAGACTAAAACAGGGTTACTGTCCATTGTGATAAGTAGGGTGGCCTGCACCCTGGCTTGCTCTGACATCACAATTTTAGAGACATTGTCATGGAACTAGGATCCCTGATTTTAATAGGAATGACAAGGGTCATAGGATTCTAGAATAGCAGAAGACCTAGGGAAACATTTAGCTCACAAACTGAAGCTTATGTAGTTTCCATAGCTAGCAGAAAAAAAAAAAATCAGAGTGTCAAGCAGGTAACCTTGACCTTCAGGCTTGTATTCAAAGTGTCCCTAAGGGCAAGACAGAAGACAGCCTAAGCATATTATTTGCCTTGAAACCAGAAAAACAGAGGAATTAGAAGGGAAAATGCTGACCTCAGCTGTTTCTCTAAAAGTAACCTCACTACTGGAACCATCAGTTGTGTGGGACTCGGATACCTTGAGGAAGAACCCTGTAATGCAACTGCATGACTCTTAAATAGGAGTTCCCCCAATTACATGTCCTATGGGTTCTGAGCCGTCATCCCCAGGACTCACATATACACACAGTGTGGAAAGTAAATCAATAGATCTTCAAGGGCTCTTTGGCACAGTAACTAAATTTGACACTAGTACCAAGAGGCTTGGTGATAAAAGGAGTTCTGGCCACAGTTTGTCTCTCAGCATGTCCGTTGAGTCTGTGGACTACCCAAGGGCACGTACTTAACAGCTGACAGAGCCCTCTCTGATACTGGGTAAAAGTTATGGTGGGATGGGCCAAGTGGAATATTTTGGAATCTGTCCTTCCAGGTCCAAGATAGAAAATCAGAAGCTTATTTCACTTGGGGTAGGGAGTACAGTATGGGGGTCAATGGTTGCACGATTGGTAGAGACATTAAAAATATGATGACTTCTGTCATTTCTCCATTCAGTTTTCCAGCCTCTGAAGAAATTGGGTGGATCACAGTGTGTGTTGGTGAACCACTGTGAACTTACCCAAGAAGGGGATACATTTCTGGATACATATAATTTATCAAAATTGGACCATGAAGTCACTCATCCTGAGGCTATTGCTGATCGTCATCTTATCCCTCTTGGACCATTCTATTACTTTTAATGAGTCTCTTTTGTGATAAAAGTTTTTTTTTTCTATAGTTGTGTCTTCAGATATCAGATGATGGGCTACTTTGGCTTTATTTCCTGTAGTGTAATTGCCCTATATCCATCCACAGCAATTGATGACAGTAGCAGTGAAGGTATTGGGGCTCCTCTCAGACCCATCCAGGTATTCACTGATCTTGGTAGTAGCCTGTGGGCAAAGTCACACTAGCTGTTAGTGTACTGTTAGCGGGGTCATGAGAACACAAGCTCAAAGGTCATGCTGAAAAGGTCACTTGGGTACTCATGTTGGTCAAGCTGTGGTCAGGGGTTAGGTAGCTCTGGTCAAAGTCCAGCAGGGACACACACAAGTCCCTGTGCTGCCAGCCCCAGGTTTCTATGCAATGGCTTGGCCTCCATCTACCTTTTCTTCCCCCAAGCAGAAGGAAAGCTTTTCCATATTATGCTGCCTGGGCTTGGGGGAGGAATGTTGTCACCAGTCCTGTAGCTACCAATGTCACGATGCTAAGTCATACTCAGAGCCCAAAGGCTACCAAGAGTAGCCCAGCGCTGAGGATGGCCAGGGTTGCTATGGGGTGCCTGCTGCTGAGGTGAATGAATAGCCTGAGGCTGCTGCAGCCAATCCCAGGTGGTGCTGAACAAGAGGTATATCCATTGACTGGGGCCACGGATCACCACCTGAGACCACAGCAGGCCCAGAGGCCCTGCCTGTAGGTACTGGCTTGGGAACAGGGACCATTTGAATCTTCCCAGTGGTTTTTCCAGATGCAATTCTGGGTTCACTTCATGGCCCACTGCCCCATGTTTGGAGATTTGATCCTTGCTGTCTGTAGAAGGGGTGGTGAAGACAGTCCCTTGGCACCTGCTGACAGTAAGCTGGGTTCACCTAAGACTTGCAGCGACTGGGCCCCATGCTATTTTGCATATGCATGCCAAGTACATGAGAGGCGGGGGGACAATGCGGGCTGAAACATTCATCTATCCTATAAAGACACAGATTTCTGCCCGATATTTTTCAGGCCTTAAGACTGTCTGTGAGTACTAGTTTGGGGATAGAAAGCCACTAGACTATTTCTGGTGCTGAGTCTTACTCCAGTGCAACTGATCTGTCTTATTCCCCAGTGGTTGAGGACTTACCTTTTCTGTCTGCCTGAGGCTGGGAGAAGGTTGGTAAATGCAGTCTGTTGGCTTTCCAGGCTGACTCCAGGCTGGGTTGCACACCAGTCTCACAGTTACCTGGCTCTCCATGGTCCCAGGGATGAGTGCCAAACCTGAATGATGCTGACAGCTCTATGGGCCAACATGAATCTGTTCTATCAGAGCACATGTCTCTGCCTGATGCTGGGGCATGTCTAGAGGCTGCACCTATGAGCACTGGCCTGGGGTAGCTGTATTTCTGGTGCTGAGTTTCACAGAGGCAGGCCTGGCAGTGAGCTTCAAGACAAACTATTAAGCTTATCTTCCTACCCTAGTCTCCAAGGATTGGAGTCTTGCTGTGCTGTCCATCAGAGGTTGGGGAAGGGGTGCTGGATGTTGTCCTTGGCTATCTCTAAGGAAGGTTCAAAAGGCTCAGTCTGCACTTATTGGTTTGGGGGCAGAGACCGTGGGGTGTTCTGTCCAACTCCAGAATTCACCGTAGCTGAGCTGGTAGTGGGTTTGAAGTCTGATGTGCAAACTTTATTCCTTCTCCCTTTCCCAAGCAGGAAGTGACTCCGTGATGCTTTCTACTCGGAGCTTGGAGAGGGATGACACAGTGGCTCCTCACTTTCTACTTTCGTTAATGCATTTTTAAATTTATTGTGATTGTACTAAGGCCGGGCACTATGCTCTCTCACTTGGCTTCCATAGCTTTTATGAACGTGACTTGGTGAGTGAATAGCTGCTCAAGTTGGTGTCTCTGTGGTGTGATGGTCGGAGCATCTTACTCAGCCACTGTCTTCCTTTGCGCTTTGCTTTCTTGGTGCTACAGAGGCCTGAAGGATTTCATTGCCCCCTTTCCCCTGACACACACATAGACACATGCTGATATTCACAGGCACATGCAGCTGCCCTTGGAAGATTTAAGGTAGTTAACATTCTTAGGCAATAATTCACCAATGGGAATGTGTACCTGTGGATAAATGCGCCTACCTTCTGTCCTCCAAGGGACAATTTGGCAAGACATCCCTTAGGCTTCTCAGAATGTCTTAGGGAATCAGGTCTGTGACCCAGCATGATGCTAAAGCCACCTCAGTTGGCTTTTTATCCTCCCCTATCTCATTCTCTCTATTCCCTCCCTTCAGTGTCACCAGATCACCTCCCAAGTATGGTACCTGTGCTCAAGGCCTTGTCTTAGGCTCTGCTTTCCAAGGAATCCAGGTAAGACACTTGTATTCATTTCTCCTTGCCCCTTTTTATGTTCATTTAGTACTTATAATAAGCCGGCACCATTGTGTGTTGTAGGTAAATCAGTGCTCATGGACTTGGTATTACAACAGATTAAAGCACAGGAAGTGATAAACAGTACGGAGATCACTGAAGCTGGGAAAATGATTGCAGAGATTGAAGGGAGGCAGCACTAGGAAGTTGCCATTTGATGAAGGAGATGGAATTTGTCCTGTGCATTGCTGGGGGCTGTGTTTTCCAACTAGCCAAGGAAACGGCCCTGAGAGCAAATGTGGAGCTGCAGGGTTGACACTGAAATTCTTGCTGTTAGCTGAAAAAGCAGAGCCTGGCCTAAAAATCAAAGTCGAAGTTTATTCAGCAACTTAAACTGAGGATTTAAACCCAGAAACCACTAGTCAGTGGTCTGAGCAGGCTGTTCCACACATCAATTTGGTTACAGGTTTTACACTTTTCTTACAGAGTGAGGATGTGAAACAAGTCAGATTTAAATTGTGCAGATGTAAGTGTGCTTATCAATCACATTGAAAATTGAATAACACCAGCTAATAGCTAACAGACGTGATCTTTGATTCAGGAAGTACATTACATTCCAATAATCCCTCCCACTTTGGGTGTTATCTATATGCAGGGAAAGGCAAACATTAATCTCTTTTTCTGCAATGGCCTTAAGATGTAAAGCTCACTCCTTCTTAAGGTACAGTAGATGTTTTCTAGGTCAGGGTTGAAGTCTCTTTGGAAGTTCTGTTACCTGAGAGCCAGCTGTGGGGTCTCTTCATTGTATGGATGGCATCCTTGCTGACTTTATGTTCACAGCAAAAGATGAGGTCAGAGAAGTGATAGATATTTTGTCCTATAGGGTCATGTAGGCTGTTGAAGAAAGTTAAATGAGATGAAAAATCACTGGGGTATTCTGAAAGGAAGGATCACATGATCAGACTCATGTTCTGATAGAATTATTCTGTTTGCAGTAGAGGAGCAAAGGTAAAAATAGAAATGCCATTGAAACATCCTGCAAGAGATGATGGTGGCTTCGATCAGAATGTGAGAGTGGAAGTGGTGAGTGCTGGTCAGATGATAGTATATGTAGAAAATAGAGCCAATAAATTAACAGATAGATTAGATGTGAGATATGAAAATGAGAGAAAGTAAAGAAAACTCTTGAAATTTTTGACCTGAGCCATTGGAGGGATGAAATAGCCAATAACTGAGATGGGGTAGACAGTGGGAGGAACTGGTGTTCCTATTTAATCAAAATACCTTTTAAACATTCAAGTGATGGTGTCTGAAATGTAATTGAATTTTTGAGACTGACATTCAGGAGAGAGATACTAGCTGGACTTGTGGATTCCAGAGTCATTAGTGAACATGATATTTATTTTATTTTTATTTTTATTTTTTTTTATTTTTTGACAGGCAGAGTGGACAGTGAGAGAGAGAGAGACAGAGAGAAAGGTCTTCCTTTTGCCGTTGGTTCACCCTCCAATGGCCGCTGCAGCCGGCGCACCGCGCTGATCCGATGGCAGGAGCCAGGTACTTCTCCTGGTCTCCCATGGGGTGCAGGACCCAAGTACTTGGGCCATCCTCCACTGCATTCCCGGGCCACAGCAGAGAGCTGGCCTGGAAGAGGGGCAACTGGGACAGAATCCGGTGCCCCGACCAGGACTAGAACCCGGATTAGCCTAGTGAGCCGCGGCGCCAGCGTGAACATATTTAAAGCAACAAGTCTGCATGCCATCTCAGAGTACAGTGAGATACCAGGGAGAAGAGAGGAGGTTCAAGGGCTATCTCCAAGAGAAGAGGTTGGCAAGATAAGAGGAAATCAGCAAAGGAGATTGAGAATAGGCAGCTGTTGAGTAGTTGTATCTGGGAGTATGTGGTCTTCTGAGACCCAGGCGAGGGAGTGTTTCAAGGAGAAAGCAGTGATCCCCCGTGTCCACCTGTGTTAACTGTGCCACCTGGTGATGTGTCTAGGAAGGATGATCTTGCACTGTAAAGATCTGGCTCTAGGTCAGACTAAATGTAAATTCCTGTGCCACTACTTGCTTGTTCAGTGTCTTTGTGAAAATTAACTTAAATCCTCTTGAATCTAGTCTTCCCATCTGTGAAATGATAATGCTAATAATTACTTGGATGATACGATGATTAAGGAAAGGGGGGTTAAAATGGTTAAATTGTTAGCATAATTCCCATCACCTGACAAACATTGTTAACTATTATTCAATATTAGGTTGTTTCCAGGTTTGGCTATTATTCATCAAGGTGCTGTTGAACATTCATGTACAAGTATTTGTGTGGATCTAGGTTTGCATTTCTTGTGGGCATATACACAGAATGTCTTTGTTATGTAGTGGGTGTTCATCTGGCTTTTTAAGAAATCACTAAACTATTTCCCAAAGTAGTTGTACTACTTCACATTCCCACCAGTAGTGGATGAGAATTCTGATTGTTTCCTATTCTTGTCAAAAAGACAGATATGAGTAGTCTACATTTTAGCCATTTTAAATAGGTGTGTGATAGTAAGTCACTGAGGTTTTAATTTACAATTCTGCAATGACATATGATATTAAGCTTTTCATGTACTTACTTATTGAGCATACATTTGTATGTTTTATTGACTTCTAAGTATCTTTTTTGATAAAACTATTTTTGAAACTTTCTGCCCATTTTTTAAAATTTATTTTTAAGGAATACAAATTTCTTAAGTACAGCTTTAGGAATATAGTTATTTTTCCCACCATACCCGCCCTCCCACCCACACTTCTACCCTTCCTCCTTCTTATCCTCTTGCCAGTTCCATTTTCCATTGTGATTCATTTTCAATTAACTTTGTATACAGAAGACCAGCTCTATACTAAGTAAAGATTTCAGCAATTTGCACGCACGCACATACACACACACACACACAAACTGAGAACTAGTTTTACAGTTAGCTCTCATAGTGCAACTCATTGAGGATGGAAGTCCTGCATGGGAGATAGTACACAGTGACTCCTGTTTTTAATTTAACAATTAAAACTCTTATGTATGATGTCAATGACCATCCAAGGCTCTTGACATGAGCTGTCTAGGTTATGGAAGCCTTTTGAGTCCACAAACTCCATCAGTATTTGGACAAGTCCAAATACTTCTCCCTTCAGAGAAAAGTACATCCTTCTTTGATGGCCACTTCTTTTCACTAGGGTCTCACTCACAGAGATCCTTTATGTAGAACATTTTTTGCCACATTGTCTTGGCTTTCCATGCTTGAAATGCTCTCATGTCTGCCCATTTTTTAAAACTAGGTGTTTTCCTACTAACTTTGTCTTTGAGTATCTGGCTTATTTCACTTAACATGATGATCTCCAGTTCCATCCATTTAACTGCAGATGTTAGGATTTCATTGTTTTTATGGCTGATTAATGTTCCATTTCTTCTGTGTACCACATTTTCTTTATTCATCTTTTGATGGACACCTAGGTTGATTCCATATCTTGGCTATTGTGACTAATGCTGCAATGAAGATGGGAATGCAGGTATCTCTTTTTTCAAATGCTGATTTTAGGTCCCTCAGATATATACCCAAAAGTATGATAGCTGGGCCAAATGGTATCTCTCTTCAATTTTTTGAGAAAATTCCATACTGTTCTCTGTAATGAGTATACTAATTTGCATTCCCACCAACAGTGTATAAGAGTTTCCTTTTCTCCACATCCTTGCCAGAATTATATTTTTCTCTTTTTGATAGTAGCAATTCTAAATGGTGTGAGATGATTCCTCACTGTGGTTTTGGTTTGCGTTTTCCTAATAGCCAGTAATCTTTGAGCATTTGTTTCCTGTATTGGTTGGTCATTTGTATTTCTTCTCCTGAGACATGTCTATTAGATCTTTTGCCCATTATTAACTGAGTTATTTGTTGTTGAATTTTCTGGGTTCTGTATATATTGGATATTAACCCCTTGCCAGATGAATAATTTGCAAATATTTTCTCCCATTCTATCAATTGTCTCTTTGTTGATTTTTTGCATTGCTGTGTAGAAGGTTCTTAATTCTATATAGTCTCATTTTTCTATTTTGGCTTTGTTTCCTGTGCATTTAGGGTCTTATCCTTTGCCTATTCTGATGTCCTGAAGAGTTTTCCCTGTTTTCTTGTAGTAGTTTCAGCTTTCAACAATTAGACCTTTGATCTGTTCTGATTTGACTTTTGTATAGGGTGAATGGTAGGATGTCTTGTTTCAGTCTGCTAAATATGGATATCCAACTTCCCCAGCATCCATTTATAGAGTCTCTATTCTGCCCCGTTGGTCTGTGTGTCTGTTTCCATGCCAGTAACATGCTGTTTTGGTAACAATGGCTCAGTAGCATGTCTTGAAATCTGGTATTATTATGCCTTTGTTTTTGTTATTTCTGTTCAGCATTATCTATTTATTTCCTCTGTACTACAGAGAAAAAGTTTCTACTGTAAATACAATTAAATGAAGATTGGAGAGGCATATGTTGTGGCAATTTTCTTAAATTTTGTTCCACACATCATTTAGATATAAAGTTTAAGGAAATAATTACTTTTTTAAGTTTAAAAGCTAATGTCCTTAAATTGAAATATTATAATCAATGACCAGAAAAGCAATTGAAAAAATATTGTGATAAATTTAAACCCTAGGAAAATGTTAGCCCGTTTTTTGGATGAATTACTTTTGTTACTAATGACTGTTATGATGCATTGCTACATATGTGCCTCTAAGATATTCATATATATTCTTGTTATTCTTCTACAGAGGAAGGGAAAAGTAAAAGGGTGAGATTTAATGAGAGGAAGATTTTTCTCCTAACTTGGTCTTAAAAATGAAATTTTTTCTTATACAAAATTTGTATTCAGCTGTTTATTGTGAATTGTTTCTTCTTTGAATCATATATATTGCATCTATGGTTGCCAATCTGATTATCCCATATTACAAAAATTTAGTGTCTTTCTACTGGAGTTGTTACTGGGTTATTGTTCATTTTGAGGGTATAATAAAGTCCATAAATTGTTAACATGACTGTTGAATTTAAAGCAACTAGCTAAAGTCTCTTTTCCCAATAATCCTTTTAACATCTTCCTTCTCCACCTCTGAAATTCTTTGAATCAATTTTCATTACAAATAAATAATATATGACTGTGTTCAGCTGCCTTTAGTTTGATTTCAATGCAATAGTTTTTCATAAAATGAGCTTCTCTGTGGGTCTGTGTGCAGGTATGGCATGTATGTCTTTATACATATTCTAGTTTGCTATTATTCTTCTAATAATCACACAGTGTGATTATTTTGATGTGATATCGGTCTAAATGGCAATGTAATTTCTTTTATAAATAGAATGACCTGCTTTCATAAATATAGACATTTAGGATTATCTGCAACAGGGCTGTTATAGAAAGGGAAATTCTACTTCAGATGCCTTCTTGTAACAATGGCCAATTGGACTAATCGGGGTAAAAACAGAAGTAGTTGGGATCAACATAATCTGGAGAAAAATAGCAGCATTTTAGTTGATTCCACTTTAGCACACCATGAGAGAGAAGCTTGTGTGATTTTTTATCCCTTGTTTTTCATTTTGGGAGTCTTAATTTGTTAAAAAAAAATGTAATGGATTAGTAACTGTATTTCCCAGGCTTTTGAGATAACAGAAGTTCCACTGACATGTGTGGCCATGTAAATAGCAGAGGGACAGGGCATGAGCAAAACTAACATCACAGTGCACTTAAACATCAGGCACAAGCTCTGTTTTCAAGGTGTTGCTGTTGAATGTGACCTTTGTGAAGAACACCTGATTCTGAGCACTAATACTACACTTCAGTTTAATAAATAACTCTCAGATTGTCTTAAAGGCCATCCTTCATAAGAAGAATTTGCCCATGCTGCATGTTCTCATGTATTTAGGATTGTTTGGGTGGAAGTATTTTCTATGACTATCGATATTGGCTCTGAGACATGAATGTCTTGGTCTTCTTCCTTTCAAGCCAATTGATTGCACAGTATTTTCAGTTATCTGAAAGAGTGAGTTATGTGTTTTTGGGAACTGACTTTAGGTGTACTCTAATACTTTACTTCTTACCTATCAATGTTTTAATTACTTTATGTACATTTGAAAAAGAAGAGTATATTTGGATAATTTATGTAGCCAACTCAGTTTTGTACTGAATTAGCTGCATTAAACCAAGTAATCCCTATAAAACAGATTCTGTTTAATCAGAAAGAAGGTGGAAATGAAAAGCTTCATCTTTGGTTCAAGTCTAAGGATGCTACTGGGTTAATGATTTTGCCGCTGCACAGTGTGACAGCTTGTTAGTTAATAAATTTTCAAAGTGGTCATGAATAAAATGAATTAGATTTGTGGTTTTGAAATAATACTTAGGACTAGCTATGGATATCTGTTAACTTCCATATATTGCTCTATGCCAAGCACTTGGGCCATCTTCCATGGCTTTTCTCAGTCCATTAGCAGGAAACTGGATCAGAAGCAGAGAAGCTGGGACACAAACCAGTGCCCAAGTGGGTTGCCAGTGTCATAGGCAGTGGGATGCCAGCGTCATAGGTGACGGCTTTACCCACTATGCCAGAGCACCAGCCCCTACAACTGCTACTCTTTAAACTTTTAAATGTATCCTCATAGTTCTGATTACTAATATCATCAGACCATTGAGCATGTTAGTTACTGGCATTGCTAAAATAAGTAGCAAAAATTTTTCTAGAAACCTCCAGCTATGACTTAACATGTACAATTTAATTTTGA
This sequence comes from Oryctolagus cuniculus, assembly GCF_964237555.1. Taxonomy (NCBI): domain Eukaryota; kingdom Metazoa; phylum Chordata; class Mammalia; order Lagomorpha; family Leporidae; genus Oryctolagus; species Oryctolagus cuniculus. Next base: position 162,127,710 of record NC_091436.1, on the reverse strand, counting down.
ATGAAATATCTAAAGGCCTGAAAAATTAAAGGTAAGGATATTTAATATAGAAGTGACTTCAAGACATGAGCAGGAGGATCAATTCTCTCACATCTGTGGATACATAAGGATGAATCTTGGTCTGGATCTCAGCTTTGGAAATTAATCAGACACTTGGGGACTCTTGGATTGTTATTTTCCCTTGCACCTCATCAGTAAGCTATGTATCATACTACTGGTCAGAGAAAATGCCCCAGATATATTTTATTCTGTCAATCATGGGATTCTTTATTTAATGACTTCTATGTGTTCTCTTCTTTATATTTTAACATTACTTATGATTATGAAATATATCCAAAGTTCAAGAGTTGCCGAAGTGTATATAATGAAAAGTTGATCACACACCCTGTTCTTATTCATCTAATCCACCTCTCCTACGGCTACCAAAAATAGCAGTTTCCAGCAATATTGTATTAATAAGAAATACAGATACATCTATTTCTTCCATTGAAAAACTTAAAACTTAAAATGGTAGCATAATACATAATTGCTGGTTTTTCCCATTAAAGCACCAGCCTGTCTGTATCAATCTTGGTGCAAAGGCCGTGAGTTGTTGTACAAGAAACCTTTTCCAGGCATGACTAGTTTCTGGGTCTATGCTTTATTTTATGAAATTATGCATTTTTCAGATTTTTGACTTTAAGCAGTGACAACACATGCCATCAGGCAAGCTTCCTAAGGGTTGGTTGGCATCTGTGAACATCTGGAAAGTATTACCCTATCCCATTGTCTTGCTCAAATAGGTATTGGTTGAATGCATCAATTAATCATAAACTCTGTCAGGACCAATATCTTCACTGACCTATATGAATATTTATGATGTTAAATATTATTGGTAAGAATATACCCAGTTGTAATGTTTCTCCTTTTGAACCTTCATTCATTTTGCTTGGCCTGCTTAAGTTGTGCCCTCTTCTCCCATTTTCCTCCAAATCCTACATCTTCCAAATTTGAAATCTACTCTTTTACATTACATTATTGCCTCTTTCTCTTTCAAATTTGAATGCCATTATCTAGAATGCCTTTCACTGCCCTAGAAATCCCCTGTGCTCTACATGTTCATACTTGCCTCTTCTCTGAGCCCTGATCTTTTTCCATCTCCATTGTTTTTCCTTTTTCTTCAAAGCTATATAGCTGGAATCGTACAATGTGTAGCCTTCCCAAGTTGGTATCTTTTGCTTAGAAACTTGCATTTTAAGTTTTCTCTATGTCTTTTTGTGGCTTGATGGCTCATTTCATTTTATTGTTGTATAATATTCTAGGGTGTAGATGTATCAGAGTTTGTGTACTCACTAAAGACATCTCTTTTTTTTTTAAGACTTTTTTTTTCCTTTAGGCAATGTTTAATATTGATTTAATGCAAGTGGAGAAGCTAAAGCTTATACAAAGTTAGTTCCAAAAGCTTATGGAAAATAGTTAAAAGATAAGTTTACTTTGGTGCAAACATTTTTTGAAATCTATGCAAAGTTTTTGATAATATAAATTTTCCCTATTTTGAAGACCCCTTGTGTAGTGTATTATTTACAGAAACCAAAGAGCTTAGAAAATATGCCCTGTACATAGGAATATATTCAATTAAAGTTTCCTTAGTGCTGAGATCAATGAATATATTATATCAACATGATAATATTTATATTTTAAAATAAACATAATTATTATGATAAAGAAAGCAAGGATCTTTAAAAGGTTTCCATTTTCTGTATAATCAAGCCTTCCAAAAGCAAGAGAGTATAGAGTCAGATTTTCTTTTCAATGATTCTCTCTTTATTTTGTGACATGAAAAAAACCTTAGAATTTTCAAAAATACTATTCTGTTGTGGCTTGTACTTATGGGGGGTCTTAGAATGTGAAAAGGAGCCAACAGTTTTTTGGTCTAGTGAGTCTCAAATATCTGAATTTCCTCCCTGATGCTGGGGCAGGTGATGTTATAGCAGCTGTTTGGACGTTTTGAATGATAGGCAGATTAGTCGCTTCAGTCTACTGGTTCCACTTTTTAAGATAACTCTAATCATTAGAAATGTCTTTTATTCACCTAAACTCTGTTGTCTCATTATTTCTACCTATTCATTCCATTTCTCCATGAATTATGAAGAATAAACTTAATCTTTTCCCTGATGATAGACCTTTAAATATTTAAAAGATAGCTATAATGTCACTTTCCATCTTAAACTTCTTAAGCACCTCATCATCTTAGACATTTTCCTCTGAGTAGTTTTGCCAAATGTTTTCTGCAGATCTTTAAAAACATTTTGTGGGTGCATATGTTCATTCGTTTATTCATTCCTTCCGTAATTATGTTTGAGTGCCTAATATGTACTCGATGCTCTGTTAAGAACCAGAGATACAGCTGGCTCTCCCCTCCTGAAATGTAAAACAGGCAAAGGCAGAGACTAACAGGCTGGGAGAGGCCACTTAATAAAGATGTTCCAGGAAGGTCAGCCACAGGTGGACCCTTCCAAGCAGGTATGTTCACATGTGAGAGAACTCTGAAGTAGAGAGGAGTGAAAATTCTACGAACTATGAGGTGACCACTGGGTTTAAGATGACATGATAAAAGGTACACATGGTGGTTTTACAATGTCTGATAGTGGCTGTTTGTCCTAGTTGTTAAGATGCCAGTTACGATACTATCCCCTGTCAGAGTACCTGGGTTTGATTCCCAGGCTGGATCTTAACTCCAGCTTCCTGCTAACGCAGACCCTGGAGGTAGCAGTGATGGCTAAGTAAGTGGGTTCCTCCACACAGGTGGCAGATTGAATTGAATTCCTAGAACCCAGCTTTGGCCTCCACCCTGCCCTAGCTATTGTGGGCATTTGTGTAATGGACCAGCTAATACAGGCTGTCTTTCTCTTTCAATCTCTCTGCCTCTCAAATACATTTTATTTATTTAAAATTTTTTATTTGCATACATTTCATAAATACAACTTTTTTTTTTTTTTTTTTTGACAGGCAGAGTGGGCAGTGAGAGAGAGAGACAGAGAGAAAGGTCTTCCTTTGCCGTTGGTTCACCCTCCAATGGCCGCCGCGGCTGGCGTGCTGTGGCCGGTGCACCGTGCTGATCCGATGGTAGGAGCCAGGTACTTATCCTGGTCTCCCATGGGGTGCAGGGCCCAAGCACTTGGGCCATCCTCCGCTGCACTTCCTGGCCACAGCAGAGAGCTGGCCTGGAAGAGGGGCAACCGGGACAGAATCCAGTGCCCCAATCGGGACTAGAACCCGGTGTGCCAGTGCCGCAAGGCGGAGGATTAGCCAGCCTAGTGAGCCGCGGCGCCAGCCCCATAAATACAACTTTAAGAACATAGTAATTCTTCCCACCATACCTGCCCTCCCACCCACACTGTTATCCCTCTTCCTCTTCTTTCTCCTGTTCCCAGTCTTGTTTTTTACTAAGATCTATTTTCGTTTAACTTTATACACATAAGGTTGACTCTATTCTAGGTAAAAAGTTCAGCAGTTTGTATGAGGGAGAAAAAGAAGAAAAGAGCAGAAAATTGAAACAAATGAGTCAAAAAAGAAAATAATAAAAACAAAAACATAAAACAAGAACAAAAGCTATACATTTTTTAAATGTATAATTTAGAAACAATGCATACTTTAAAATCTGTTAAAAATGATCTGGAAATTCATATGGAAACACAAGAGATCTTGATTAGCTAAAGCAATCTTAAACAATAAAAACAAAGCCATAACAATACCTGATTTCAAGCTATACTACAGGGTAGTTATAAGCAAACTAGCCTGGTGCTGGCACTGAAATAAACATGTAGACCAATGGAACACCATAGAAACCCTAGAAATTAATTCGTACATCTATAACCAACCGATCTTTGACAAATGAGCTGAAATCAATCCCTGGAGAAAAGGATGTTCTCTTCAAAAAATGGTGTTGGAAAAATTGGTTCTCTGCATGCACAAGTACCAAACAAGGTCCCTACCTTATACCTTCTATAAAAATCAACTCACAGTAGATCAAGGATATAAATACCATTTAATTACTAGAGGAAAACATTGGGGAACTCTTCAAGGTATTGGCATAGGCAAAGACTGCTTGGATAAGACCCCAGAAACACAAACAGTGAAAGCAAAATAAGGAAATGGGATTATATCAAGAAACTTCTGCACAGCAAAGCAAACACTCAACGTAGTGAATAGGCAACCAGTAGAATCGGAGAAAATATTTGCAAACTATTCATTTGATAAAGGATTAATATCCAGATATATAAGGAGCTCAAGAAACTCAACAACAGCAAAATAATCTAGTTAAGAAATGAGCAGAGAACAGGCATTTTTCAAAACATGAAATACACATGGCCAACAGACACATGAAAAAATGTTCTGGATCGCTAGCTATCAGGGAAAAGCAAATGAAAACCACAGTAAGGTTTCACATTGTCTAAGTCAGAATGGCCACTATCCAAATGTCAAAAAACAGTAAGTTCTGCTGAGGATATGGAGAAAAAGGTGTCCTAGTTAACTGTTGGTGGGAATGTAAACTAGTACAGCCATTATGGAAGACAGTATAGAGAATCCTCAGAAAACTGAAAATAGATCTACCATATGACCAGAAATTCCACTATTGGGAATTTCCCCAAAGGAAATGAGATCAGCATATGAAAGAGTTATCTCTATCCCCATATTTATAGCAGTTCAACTCATAATAGCTAAGATATGCAATCAACCCAGATGTCTATAAATTGATGACTGGATGGAATACTACTCAGCTGTAAAGAATGAAATCATGTGTTTTACAACAAAGTGGATGCAACTGGAGAGTGACAATTATTCTTAGTGAAATAAGTCAGTTCCCAAATGAGCATTATTGTATATTTCTCTGATATGTGATAGTTAATATAGAATACAAAAAATATATAAGAATTAAACTGACTTCTTATGGTTTGATTATTGTTTATAGCCCTTGTCTATATTCTTGTGAAACAGTGGCCTTTCTACTTTTAACTTGTTGAACGTTATGGTTGGTGGTGCATTATGATTGTGATTATAAACTAATTGGAAGTATGTTATTTCAAAATTAAAGAAAACAAGGAAGGAAGGAGGGAGGACTAACAGAGGGGGAGAGGGAAGGAAGCATCATTGCTTCTTAGAATTATAAATATGAAATACATGAAATCTGTTCTCTTTATATTAAATTCTTTTAAAAAAAGGTTACAAAATAAAAATAAATCTGTTAAAATATCTATGTTCTTCCCCAAGATGCAGCCTAATTCCTTCCTTTCAGATCTGGGCTAGACTCAGTGATTCCCTGCTAACGAATACCTTGCGGCAGAAGTGATTTTTGAGGTTGGGTTGGCAAATAGATCGGCTTCTACTTGGCTGTCCTACTCTTGGCACACTCATTCTGGGAACAGTCAGCTGTTGTGTTGGGAGGATTCTCAGTAGCCGGGGGAGAATCCCATGACCTGGAACTGAGGCCTGCGCCAGCAGCAAACATCAGATTGTGAATGCAAATGACCCATGTGAATGAACCATTTTGGAAGTGGATCCACCTGCCGCAGTCAAACCTTCAGCCCCATTCATTATGTCTACAACCTCCTGTGAGACCCCAAAGGAGAAAAATACAGTTAAGCCACTTTTGAATGCCTGATCCACAAAAACTATGAGAGATACCAAGTTTGTTGTTATTTTAAACCACAACGTGTTGAGGAAATTTGATATGCAGATGGGATATGCTGTTTAGATTGCTTTTGTTTTCCAATAACACCAGACCCAGTGAAAGGTATCTTAAAGCCAAGAGTTTAACATAATAGGAAGTGCAGACACAGGGCACCTCCAGGGTTGGTTACATCTGCAGCCAGTCCTGTACCCCGGTTCTTGCTGTCTTTCTGCTTTGCCATCCTTACCATTTGGCAGTATCTCCTCACAGAACCATAAGATTGCAGCAGCAGTTTCATTCTTCCCCTGGAAAAGAGAGGCATTGCCTCCTGTGTGTCATTTTACAGATAAAGAAAATATCCCCCTGATTCCTGGTGGCCAGAACTGGATGACGCATCTGCCCTTCAACCAACATCTGGCAAATGGGCCTTTGGTGATAGAATAAGGGTATGCAGGCTGATGATTTGGATGGGGAGCATGAGAAGAAATGGGGAGGAATCAAGGATGACCTAGATTTCTGGCTTAAGCAATTGGTTGGAAGGTAGCTGGATGAAGGCTTTTTTATATTGTTTTTGTTTTTGATGGCAAGTGGTGTGGGGAAATCAAGGGTCCCATTCTGGACATAGTTAAGACATCTAAATCGGGATGTTGGGAAGCATTGGATATTCATATTGGGAATGAAAAAGAGGTAAAAAAAAATGTAACATGATCAGCCAAAGACTGGTTTGGAATTGATGTGGTAGCTCAGTTGACTGTAAGAGAATAGATGGGAGATGACGGAGGAGGGCCAGAGCTGTTGCTATGAAGACCCTGGACACCTTCATGCCAGGTAAGGGACAAGGAGCCGGTGAAGGAAAACCAGGTAAGGTCGGAGGTAGTGAGAAAGGCCAACAGTTTTAGAACCAGAGATGCCACCAAAGGAGCACTTTTCAAAAAGGAGAGAGTGATTAATTGTGTCCTGTTTGCTAAAGGTTGCACAAAATGAAGGCATAAGCATGACCTCTGGGTTTAACATAGCCGTTTCCATGGAGTGGTGCAGAGCAAGGTAGATTTGTAGGTAGGAGGTTCACTAATTAATCGAAGCAGTGGTAGGGAGTGAACAGAAATCATTGGAGAAATTGACTGTGAAGGTTCAAGGGCAGCTGTAAGGGGACATAGGATCAGGGAGATGGAGGTTCAGATAGAAGGGACTACAACACATGCCTCTGCTAATGGGACTTCCCATTAGAAAAAGAATGACGAAAAGAAATGAGCCATGCCGAAGGAGTAAAATTCCTGAGAACAATGAAGAGACACATATTAATTTTAATATTAATTATTAGAGTACAAATAGAATATTTGTATATAGAACATTTGTGTGATGGGTCTGTTAACCAATTTTTGATGAGGTAATTTTGCAAAGTGGCTAAGAACCTAGATTCCCAGAGTCAGAGCATTGGGGTTTCAAATCAGCTGTGTGACCTTGGGGGATTTATTTGACCTCCGTATGTTCCAGCTTCCTAATGACAGGAAAGTACCTCTTCCTAGGGTTGTCATGCAGATGCCCTAAGTTCCTCTGTTTGAGGGGCTCAGACCAGTGCCTGGCCTGTGGTAGATGCTCTGTGTCCTGGAACGCACTTGCTAGTATTTTCTGGGTTAGGTTTTGTTAAGTGAATTAGGTTGGACATGCTTCTTTCTTAAGAAAGAAATTGTTGATTTAAATTTCATTATCATCTCTACATGGCTTTTAGAAGCCTATGTGTAGAACTTTATAAAAATTGTCAAATATTGAGGTGCATCCTCAAGAGAGAAAATAAAACTGATATTTTGAAGGGTAGTTATCCAAGCATTTGTCATAATTTCATTTATAATTTCATCTTTTTATTGTCTGCCTGCTGAAACTTTATTCTTTACAGTGTTAAAAATACATGAAAGTGATAGTTAGATATTCATTGAAAAGCATCCAAAGAATATTTGGGTGGAGCAGCCAGGGTGCTGAATTAAACAACACAGTATGCAATGGAAAACAGATACCAGTCTTGTACTACATGCGCTGCCCTTGCTTCCTCTCTCGCTGAATGTTAATTCCCACCCAGGACTGTCTAGCTATTCACAGGAGTCTGCAACCATGGAACATTTATAGGAATTAATGCTCTGTGGGTATACAACACGGAGACCCTGAAGAGCTCAAAAAGCATGAATAAATGTATTCCAATTATAGGCTAATGCAGGTAATGGGTTTATGGCACTTAGAGGTCTGGGTCTGTTCTCTGACAGCCTGCAGACATTAGGGGCCCCTCATGGCCCGCCTGCAATGTAGGCATTATGGAGTGATTTTTACTTTACTGCCTTTTCCATCAGATCATCCCCTTTCTTTCACACACAAGGTTAATTCACTTCTTGATCACATTATTTCCTCGCTGCTCTTTGACAATATAAAAATTCTGAGTGGACAGCTCAATCCCTCTTCCATCTCAGATTTGATTGTTATGGTATTGCCTGGCGTCCCTCAGAGGCCTCCAGCAGCCTTTGCTGCACTTTATGACACTTAAATGGCTCGGCTACAATTTCTCCATCTATTCACGAAATGCTGTTAATAACTCATTTCCAAAGAGGCCCTTCTTTATGTCTTGGCATTAAAGGAATTTTTATTAGGTGCCAGGATAGGTGACACACAGCCCCAGTAACCAAAGAGTTAATTAATCTGTTGAAATTTATTGCCTTTTATACTGCACTCAGTGTGACAGTCCCTAAGAGAAACAGATACTATATTTACAGCCCAGGTTGAAATATTCAGTAATATAGTCTGCATACTGACCCACTCCATCAGTGTAAGCCTTCTTGCTGGAACATCCATTAATCACACAAGATGAATTTGTGTAATCTATCTTTCTTTCTTATTCTGAGATTCCAATAAATATTGAAATAATAATTTATTGATTACCTCACAATATAAATGTATGATAAAGGCACCCAAGACATTTGCATGGTAATGCATTTTGGAAGTTCTTGGCATTCTATGGGAATGAAAGGAAAAACTGAAGAGGACTGGCATGGAATATTCTATGGGTGAGACACCAAACTGATTTATTATTGTGTGGAGAAAAATCGCAAGGTAGTTTTTGAATTACCAAAAATTGTAGCCACATCTACAGTCAACATGTTCTCTAGGAGACATGAATATTTATTGATTATCAAATTAACACCTTATCCTTCTTTGGGCATTATCCCTAGAATATTTAAATCTTTTAAAAATTTTTGTTTATTTTCATTTTAATTGAAAGGCAGACATACATACTCACATGCACACACGTATGCATGCACATGCATGGGGCAGGATTGGAGAGGAGAGGGAGAGGGAGAGGGAGAGGGAGAGAGAGAGAGAGAGAGAGAAATATTCCATCTCCTGGTTCACTCCCTAAGTGCCTACGATAGCAAGGACTGGTCTGGGATGCAGGTGTCCAAGAGGCATCTTAACCACTGCACCAATTGCCCATGTGCCCATCCCTATCCCCAGAATATTTTTCGATAAAGATTTATTTATTTATTTGAAAGGCAGAGTTACAGAGACAGAGGCAGAGAGAGAGAGGTCTTCCATTCACTGGTTCACTCCCCAAGAAGGCCGCAACAGCTTGAGCTGCGTGTCTGAAGCCAGGAGCCAGGAGCTTTTTCTGGGTCTCCTACTCTCGTACAGGGGCCCAAGGACTTGGGTCATCCTCCATTGCTTTCCCAGGCCATAGCAGAGAACTGGGTTGTAAGGGGAGCAGCCAGGACTCGAAATGGCGCCCATATGGGATGTTGGCAGTGCAGGTGGCTTTACCTGCTATGTCACAGTGCCACCTCCCTCCCCCCCAGAATATTTTAAACTGCGAATCATTTCCCTGTGCTACAGGGAATTCCTGCCTACCCTTAGATGAGGCAATGATGGAAAACGGGTCTAGGTGTTGGGTGTGTCTTCCATATGAAAATGAAATCTTCTGGAGCCATTGTATAAATCCTTCAGACTGAGTTGTGTATTACTAGAACCACACTTTATATAGTGTTTTGGGTTCTTGCTCTAAATCCAAAATCAGTTCAGTTTTCATGAGTTTCCATTGTTACGAGAGTATTAGTTTTGTTGTGTCTCTAGGATCATAATCGTTTCTGGGTCAGATCTGATGCATGTTTTGTTGCCCAGCAATTCTTTGAATGGCCCATCTTTTCTCCATTGATGTGAAGTTCCAGGTACAGTCCAACGGATTACAGACAACATTTGCATAGATTTGTGTCAAGACTTTCTATTCTGTGAGTTATTTATGTTTCTTTATGGGTAGGTATACTACAGTTCCTAATTATATTGCTTTATAAAATCCTTCAAATCCATTAGCTATGACTGCTTCCCAACATGGTGGCCATCTGGGTGCTTTTGTTCTTTCAATAAAATAAACTGGTAATTTCAATGATAACAGCAGCAACGGCAACAAATACGTATTTAAGAAACTCACAAGGTCCAGCAAGATAAATGCAAAGAAAACTATAGCTTGTCAAATTGATAAAAACTGAAAGTAAATGCAGCTCTTGAGAGGAGCCAAATAAAATATTTAAGAAAATAATAGTACCAGTTTTCTACCCCAAAGTGTTATATAATTAATCTGACATCAAATAGTCAAGGTAACTGTTTAGGAAAGACATTATCTCTAACTAAGCCTTTGGAACTTTGCATGCCATAGGAATTTATTTTTTTTTTTCCCTATGGTGAATCCTTCAGATCATGTGGTATTAAACTAACCCCTGGGGCAAGGGAGACTAGAGACTGAATTAAAATATGTGGCTGCCACAATTTCTCCTAAGAAACCTATTTTCATTCTTTTAATTATGCTTCTGCACCTAATGAATCTTTTTTTCTCTAAATAAGTATTGTTTTCAAAGATTCTTTATCATTTGTGTTTCAGAAATTTGATTCTGATGTACTTGCTGTGCTCTTTCACATTTCTTCTCCTTGGGCAACGAAATTTTTGTTTATTATTTCTCCAGAAAACATTATCTGCTTTCCTTTTTTATCTAGGCTTTCATCTTTACATACAACTCTCCCACAAATGTTTCATAGGTCATTATTGCTCTATTAATTTCACTGTGTCTCTCTTTTATTTCTGTTGCTATGTATAAGTTCTCCAAAATTTTTTTCCAGAGTCTAATCTGCTATTAATCTCATCGAGTGTATTTTCCATTTTATGTGTTATATTTTTTGTCTCAGTAAGTACCATTTAGCTCTTTTAAATATATTTATTCATCGTGTGTATAGTCTCCATCCTCTTATACACATGGAGCATATTTTTGATACATATCTTAGTACTCTTATTCTATCATGTTTCATTACTGGGTCTGTTTCTGTTGGTCAAATTTTCATCTGTTTGTGAGTCATATTATCTTTTTTTTTTTTGGCTAAGGAAGGTGGCAACTTCAATAGTTAGAAAGGGGGTCTTCCCTGGAGCCTCCAGAAGCCTTGGGTCCCCCCTCCCCAACTTTTAAGATGTATTTCTTTATTTCAAAGGCAGAGCCAGGGAGGGAAAGAGGGAGAGGAAAGAGAGAGAGAGAGAAAGAGAGAGAGAGAGAAAGATTGATTGATTCTCCATCTGCTGACTCACTCCCCATATGAGTGGAATGGCTGGGGATTGAGCCAGGCCAAAGCCAGGAGCCTGAACGCCATCTGGGTCTCCCTCCTTGTGTGCTGGGGGAGAGGCCCAAGCACCTGGGCCATCCTCTGCTGCTCCTTCACCCCAAGGCACACTAGCAGGGAGCTGGATGTGAAACAGACCAGGGAGAGGGAGAAAGAGATTGTGAAGGAGCGGGAGGGGAAGGATAGGTCTTACATCCACTGGCTCACTCCCCAATTGCCCACAGCAGCCAGAACTGGGCCTGACCATAACCAGAAGCCCAGAACTCAGAGTCTCCCACATGTGTGTCAATGACCCATGTACCTGAGTTGTTCGTTGGTGCCTCCTAGCATGCATGTTTGCAGGAAGCTGGATCAGAAATAGAGGAGGGACTTGATCCCAGGCACACTGTGCTACAATGACCTTGCTTGCCCCTCCTTCTTGTTCTATATATGTAGAATAATTTAAAAATTCAAGCAAGTTTATTTCATTAGAACTTAATTTTTAAAACATGAAACATAAAGGCCCAGAAATATCAGTATAATCTAGCTATGAAAGGGCAGGAATCATTGACCCAGACCAAAATGATATTAAAACATTAAAGTCATACTGACATGACTAATTTATTTAAATATTTTTGTTTCATAATTTCTGCATAAGACTTTTTAAGAAAAAAACGAATATCAATGTCTCTGCCCAAATAATTCCTCTCCCCTCATTTCTTCCACTGACTTCAGGAGTGAAGAAGGACTTATTGTACTGATATTACTAGGGCTATCAGAATCTCTAGCACCAACTTTGTCTTGTTACAGTTAAGGGACCAGGAATTCTTAGCTCCTCACTTGCAATTTCCTGAGGGAGAGTTAGGGCTAAAATCCTTGTTCCATAGTGTTTGACTGGAATAGAGTAGTAGCTATCCAAGAGCGTTTTTTTTTTTTTTTTTCCTCTCTCTTTCTAAGCTTGTCTTTAAGATTTGTTAAGGTTGCTCTAGAGAAATCTTGATCAAGGGCTGATTTGAGCCCAGTCCTAATGCAGTGTTCTCACTAGGAACTTTACTCAATTCCCTGTGTATAAGGATTTTTTCCCCATTGGATACTGAGAGAACAAATTATTCACATAGTTCTCTGTGTTTTGAGGGATTGTATTTCTCGGGCTCATTAGAGATGGACCTTTCCCTGGTCTTGTGGATTATCCTCTCATCCATGTATAGATCAGTTCTTAGCCAGAATCTTTAGGGGATTCCTCCCTAGGTCTCTAGAGGAGGTCTTTCTCAGTTTATTCCCTCTTCTTTATTTTTTACTCACCTCCAAATCTCCCACTCAGCCCTGCCACCAAATCTTTGCCTTTTAGTCCTCCCTAAACGCTGAATACTGCCTTCTTAATTCAGCTAGATAATGGGTTTCTGTTTGGTTAACTACTTGCTCTGCTGCAACTTGGAAATTCTCTCCGATCAATAGAGCTGGGGCAATTGTTGGTCTCTCTTCCCTTGTTTCCCTGTTATTGAATGTAAAAAAAAAAAAATCCATAAGAGGCAAGTGTTTGACCTAGTGGTTACGACACTAGTTAAGATGCCCATATCCCATATCAGAGTCCTGGGTTTGATAACCACTTCTAGGTTATGGCTCCAGCTTCCTGGAAGACAATAGTGATTGCTCAAGTAATTGAGTTCCTGCCACCCACACAGGAGACCTGGATTGTGTTTCTGGTCTGGATCTCAGCCTCAGACCATCCTGAGCTGTTACAGGCAGTTGAGAAGTGAACCAATGGGTTGGAGGGCTGTGTGTGTATGTGTGTGTGTGTGTATCTCTGTCTCTACAACTCTCAAATAATTTTTTTCAAAATGGTGCATAATGTATGTTTTTATTCTGGTTTCTAGTTGTTTAAAGTAAAAGGTAAGTCCTCCTTTCTTAATCTATTCTGGTTGGAGGTGGAAGTCCTTCCTGGCTTCTTGTAACATTACTTTTTTCCTTCTAGTTTCAATTTTTTTCAGTTAACTTATTTTAATCACCTTTCAATTTGTAGTAGGCTTACTTCTGTCTGTATGTCTGTCTGTCTACCTACCTGCCTACCTATCATTTTCTATTTGTGTGTTTTTGCTAGTGTTATGCTTTAAGCACTCAGTTGTCTTAAAATTGCTCTATTAGCCTACCATTATTGAGTGAGTATAAATCTTAGGATTTGAGTTATTTTATCTGGGCAACTTAAATTATTTTATTCCATAAAATTCTAATGTTAATTGTTGCTGATAATATATCTGATGTCAGTCTAATTATTTTCTACTGTATAAGTAGTTTATTTTGTTCAATTGTTTGTAAGGATTTTTTTCTTCATGTTATAGTTTCATAATCAGAAATATGGATGTGTATTTTATTATATTTTATTCAGGGCTGATTGGTTTCTTTAATGTAAGGGACTCCTACTTTTATTTAATGTTATAAAATCCTCAATCATTTTTTAAAGCACCCCCCCCCCCCCGCCCCTTACATTGTTTTCTTCCTTTCTCTGGTGATCCCACTGCATGTATGGTGGATTTTGTTATTCTGTTTCCCAGAGGTTTCAGTCTTTTGCTTCTTCACATTTTTATGTCATTAAAAATCTTTATTCATACCTCATTACGGGTTATTAATTCTGATCTGTTTTTTTGAGTCTCCAATTTTATTTTCAGTTGCTTCTTATGCTAGTTTATTCAGAAGTTCAGTTTTAATTTTTGTAACAATTATTTTCATATATAGAAGTTCTATTTCTTTCTTTCCTAAAAGCCTCTTCTTTTTCATAAGTCAGTTTTTTTATTATGGTTCTGATTTTCTATCTTTACTCATTTAGTGGAATGCACCTGTATTATAGCAATTCTCAGATCTTGTGAAATATAGCTTCCTTAGATATCATTATTACCCCTGTGACTTGTTATTTTTGATTATGAGATCACCTTCAGCAAGGAAATTATTCTGTGGAGCCTAGTATTACCCAAGTGTGTCTATGCACTTTGGATAGATTTTCAGCATAAAAACTTTCAGAACATGAAATTAAGTGAGGTTACTAGCTATTTATTTATTTAGTTTAATTACTTCTGCCTCATCTTCACTTCATGCTGTTTTATTGTCATTCTATATTTTATTATGAATTATCTTTCTTTAGCCCACTCCAAGTTTTTTACTTTGTTTTGACTTGAGCAATCAGATGATTGAAACTTGAGAAGCCTATTTAAAATGTAATTGTTTTGGGGAAGTGCTCTGATCACTTCAGAATATTCTTTACCTTTTTGTAAGTCAGTATGTTTTTTAAAATAATTTTTTAAAATTTATTTGACGGGTAGAGTTATAGACAGAGAAACGTCTTCCTTCCATTAGTTCACTCCCCAAATGGCTGCCATGGCTGGCGCTGTGCCAATATGAAGCCAGGAGCCAGGTGTTTCTTCCTGGTCTCCCATGCAGATGCAGAGGCTCAAGCACTTGGGCCATCCTCCACTGCCCTCCCAGGGCACAGCAGAGAGCTGGACTAGAAGAGGAGCAACCGGGACTAGAACCCGGAACCCATATGGGATGCCGGCACTGCAGGCAGAGGATTAACCAAATGAGCCACGGTGTTGGCCCCTATTGGTCAGTATGTTACAAGGAGTTGAAGTTACCTGAAATCTGATTAGTTCACGGACATGTTTTTATTATTTTTATTTTTTTTATTTTTTAACAGGCAGAGTGGACAGTGAGAGAGAGAGAGACAGAGAGAAAGGAGCAAGAGAATATCATTATGTTCTTTTTTTTTAAAATTTTTTGACAGGCAGAGTGGACAGTGAGAGAGAGAGAAAGGCCTTCCTTTTGCTGTTGGTTCACCCTCCAATGGCTGCCGCGGCCGGCACCGCGCTGATCCGATGGCAGGAGCCAGGTACTTATCCTGGTCTCCCATGGGGTGCAGGGCCCAATCACTTGGCCATCCTCCAGTGCACTCCCTGGCCACAGCAGAGAGCTGGCCTGGAAGAGGGGCAACTGGGACAGAATCCGGCGCCCCAATCGGGACTAGAACCTGGTGTGCCGGCACCGCGAGGCGGAGGATTAGCCTAGTGAGCCGTGGCGCCGGCTAGTTCATGGACATGTTAGTGATTTTTCTATTATAAGGGACCGGAGACAATATGTAATTATTTTAGGAAGTTCAAGGAGTTCATGGGGATATTGAAATAAAAAGTAAGTTTATTATGCTTCCAAATTTTTGAAATCCATACATATATGAGGGTCTTTACAAATTTAATGGGAATACATTTGATGAAAAATGTATGCATGGCTTTCAGTTTTTTTGGCACCAAAATAAACATCTTTTATCTTCATTTCCATGAGCTTTTTTGAAATACCCTCATATGGACCTTCTCCTTTATTTTATAGATGTGAGAACTGGCCCAGCAGCACTAGTTTTATGTCCCATGGTGTCATAGCTGCTGTCCATCCTGAAGTTGCAGGTGGGCTGTCACTGGCTTCAGTCCTTACTCACTAACAGGCTGCTTAACTTCTCGACTCACTTGTCTTGGTAGATAATTTCCACTAGTTGACAGCATGATTATAAAATTCCACTTGGAAATATTTTCTCAGAATTTGACAATGAGAATCGACTTTTTGTTTCCTGGTTCATTCAAAAGTGTACAGCAAGTGAACATCCAGGTAATTGCTATCCTTTCATTATTTCAGCCTAAAGTACAGACCGGCCTATGTGTTGAGGCTTTAGTATTACTCAGAATTTTGATAATCATGAAATTATTAGGCCAAACAATTTTGGAGAACATTTTTTAATTTTTAAAATAAAATAGGTTAATAACCAAAATCTTGTTCTCTAGCCTCCTAATCTTTCAAACCTATATGTTTTTTCCATCACTGGGTAAAAATATAACTTATCCTATGATGTCTTCTCCAATTCCCAAGGCAGAATCTACATAACATCCCCATAATAGGAATTAATAGTTCATGTGTATGCTAGCCCATTAATCATCGAACCTGTGTGATTTGTATTCTCTGGACTCTAATCATCACACATAGAATAATTTTGAATATCTATTTCCATGCTGTGATTTCACTCTATGAATTGACCTCCATTTCTGTTTGATTCAGTGCTACACTATTGTTCACATGTTCCCTATAGCTATTAAAATTGACTTGTTTCCCTTTTTAGACCTTCTTTATATTTTTATTGCTTTACATATTATTTCTCTGTATAGTCACTAATGTAATTACCTAGTAATGCCCTAACCAGTTCGATTACACTAAATATCATATTTCTGTAACTCTAAGAATAACTTGGAAATATTCCAAAACTTGGAACATCCAAGTGGGAAAACTGTTAAATGAAAGTGAAAATTTTCTTGACTCAGATCTGTCTCTAGCTTTAGTGCTAGACAAATAAATGTCTCATCTGTAAACTGGGAATTGTTTTTCATATTTGAATTTTATGAAAATAACATGAAACTAAACAAATGAAAATATTTTACAAATAAAAAGATTTTCATTGAGAAAGAAGTGAGAGGCAGGAATTGAAAGACATACTACAGGGGCCAGTGCCATGGCACAGTAGGTTAATCCTCCGCCTGTGGTGCTGGCATCCTATATGGGTGCCAATTCTAGTCCTGGCTGCTCCTCTTCCAATCCAGCTCTCTGCTGTGGCCCGGGAAAGCAGTAGAGGATGGTCCTGCACCTGCATGGGAGACCAGGAAGAAGCACCTGGCTCTTGGCTTCAGATTGGCATAGCTGTGGCCATTGCAGTCATCTGGGGAGTGAACCAAAGGAAGAAAGACCTTTCTGTCTCTTCCTCTCACTGTCTGTAACTCTACCTCTCAAATAAATAAATAAATATTAAAAAAAGAAAGACACACTACAAGAGTAGCTTAAGAATTATAGATAAGTTCATGATATTCGTTATTGTGGCTGGCTTATCTTATTTACCAATATCCTCCAGGTTCAAATGTATTGTCACAGATGACAGGATTTGAACCTTTTTAAATGACTGACTAGTATTCATTGTATAGATATAGCTCACATTATCCTTATCCAGCATGGTCTCTCCCATATGTGGAACCTAAAACTATTAGTATTATAGAAGTTGAGAGTGGAATAGAGTGACCAGAATCTTGGGAGGATGTACAGAAAGAGATGGAGAGAGATGGGTCAGAGGTACAATGTTACAGTTACATAGGTGGAATAAGTTCTGGTGTTCTGTTATTGCAGAGTGGCTGACTATAGCTAACAATCAACTATCTATTACATATTTCAAGATAGCTAGAAGACATAATTTTTAATGTTCTCACCAGAAATGATTAATGTTTAAAGTGGTGGATGTGCTAATTACTCTGATTTGATCATTATAGAATGCATCCATGTGGATACTGTGGGGCACTGGGTTAAGTCACCACCTTAGTTTGCCTGTATCCCCTATCAGAGTGTCTAAGATTGAGTCACTCCTCCCTCTGCTTCTGATTCACATCCTGGGAAGCAGCCAGTGATGGCCAAGGTAGTTGGGTTCTTTCTACCCACTTAGATGACTTGAATGGTGTCCCTAGTTCCTGGTTTCAGCCTGGCCTTACTATGGATGTTGTGGGCATTTGGGGAATAAATTAGCCAAAAATCTTCCCTTCTCTCTTTCTTGCTCCCTTTCTCATAAATAAATTTTAAAAGGTAAGAAGAATTGAACATACGTGTTAGGGAAAACAACGAAAATGAGAAATGCAGTGACTTATTTGGCTGAAGAAAATAATGCATATACAAATTAAAATAATTTGTCATATTATAGGCAAACTAGTTGTCAATATAATAGGGCAAAAAATTTTAAACCACTACATTAAAATAATTTTAGAGGGAGAATAAAATAAAGTACTATATATCATGCTTACCTTTAAGTGCTTTAAAAATTTAAATTTTTCTTAAAAGATTTCTATGCTATAAGCACTGTTATTGATCCCAACTTAAAAATTGTGGAAGTGAGGCTCAGAGACAGTAGGATCTAGAGTTTTATGGTATTTAAGTGACAGGGGTTAGATTTGAACCAAATTCTTGATCTCAAGTCTTAACCAATATGTTACATCAGATTCTTGGTGTGCTTAAAAATGCCCTCAAGAGTGGGCCCTACTGTCAAAACAATCTTGAAAAAGAAAAACAATGTTGAGGAACTCACAGGTACTGATTTCAAAACCTATTAGAAAGTAAAATTAATCAAGACTGTGGTACCGCCATAAGTGTAGACATATAGAGTAGAGTGGAATAGAATTGAATGAGGATGCCAAGACCATTTAATGTAATAGTCTTTTAAAAAATGCTTGGTGATCATATCTCACAAGGGTCTATTTTACAAAGTACATAAACAACTCTTATAAAAACAGAAAAAGACAATTTAATTAAACAATTAACAAAAATTTTGAGTAGGTATTTTTCTAAGGAAGATCTACAGGTATCCCATGCCTGAAAAAAAAAAAAGATACTCAGTTTCACTTCAGGAAGGCAAAACTACAGTGAAATACCACTTCCTACCCACTAGTATGGCTGTAATAATATTAAATAAAAAAAATCACTGAAATTTACAAGTATTGGCAAAGATGTGAAGCTGTCTTGTTGGTGTTAATGTATAATAGTGCAGTCACTTTGGAAAACAGTTCCTTAAACTATTTCTGGCAATTCCTTAAATTTTAAACAAAAAATTTACCATATTACCCAGCAGCCCCACCCCTTGTATATACCCAAGAGAATTGAAAGCACATGTTTTAAATAAAACTTGAACATAAATCAGTGTTTATAGCAACATTATTCATAATAGCTAAAATGTGTAATAAATTTCCATCAACTGATGAATGGGTAAACAAAAATAGGTATAGTCGTGAAATATTTTTCAGCCACAGAAAGAAAAAGTACTGGCATGTGTCGTAAGATGGATGGACCTTGAAAGCATTATGCCTAAGTAAAGAAGCCAGACCTCCCTGGCCATACCCACCACACACCTCTTGGTATTCACTGAAAATGCAGACATTCCACTAAGCCACAGAGGAATAGCTGGAAGATCAAAGCAATCAGAGGACAACAAACAAACAAACAAAAACACTCTCAACTCTACAGATGCCTAAAAACAAATGGAGAAATTCAAAAACAAAGAAATGAAGACACCATGACTTCCCCAAAGGAACACAACAACATTTCAATAATATAATGCAAAGATGAAGAGATTGAGGAAATTCCAGAGTAGAATTCAGAAAATTAATTATAGAATTACACAAAGGCAATCAGAAGCAAATCCATGAACTAAAGAAAACCATACATGACATGAATAAAAAATTTTTCCCATGAAATTGAGATTTAAATGAGAAATCAATATGAACTATTAGAAATGATAAATTTAATAGATCAAATAAAAAATACAGTGGGAGGCCTTAATAGCAGACTTGGTGAAGCAGAAGAAAGAATATTAAAACTAGAAGAAAAATTTTGGAAATCTTACAGTCATATATATATATATATGTATATATATATATAAAAGAAAACAGAAAACTTAAAAACAGTCTTAGAGATTTATGGAATACTATCAAATGGACCAACACATGGGTCTTATGGGTTCTGGAATGTGTGAAAAAAGAAAATGGACTAGAAGACCTAGTTAGTGAAATAATTAAGAAAACTCCTCCAATTTGGAGAAAGAAAGGGATTTCCAAGTAGAGGAAGCACATAGAACTCCTAATAGACATGACCAGAAAAGATCTTCACTATGATGGATTGTATTCAAACTCTCCACAGTAAAACATAAAGAAAAGATTCTAAAATGTGCACAAGAGAAACATCAGATTACCTTCAGAGGATTTCCAGTTAGACCCACAGCTGACTTCTCATCAGAAACCTACAAGCTAGAAGGGAATATGAGATATAGTCCAAGTCTTAAAAGAAAAAAAGCAGTCAACACAGAATACTGTACGCTGCAAAACTCTCATTTATGAATGAAGGTGAAATAAATACCTTCCATAATAAACAGAAATTGTAAGAATTTGTTGCCACTTGGTCAGCCTTACAAAAGATGCTTAAGGATGTGCTACAAACAGGAACATAGAAAGATAGCCATCATTATGAAAGAATGAGAAGACAGAAAATCTACCAGTAAAAGTACAAAAGAAATGCAAAGTAAACAATAGGAGTATTTATGGAAAAATGGCAGGGCCAAGTCATTACTTATCAATAGTCACCTTGATTGTAAATGGCCTCAACTCCAGTTAAAAGATACAGACTGGATGAATGAATTAAAAAATAAGACCCACTTATATTCTGCATACAAGAAACACGTCTCACCAACAAAGATACATGTAGACTTAAAGTAAAAGGATGGAAATAGATATTCCATGCTAATAGAAACCAAAAAAGAGCTGGTGTTGCGATCCTAAAATTGGATAAAATAGACTTTAACGTAAAAACTGCTAAAAGAGACTAACAAGGGCACTATATAATGATTAAAGGATTAATTCAATAGGAAGATGTAACTATAATAAATGTATATGCATCCAATTACAGGACATCTGGCTATTTAAAAGAAATGTTAATGGATCTAAAGGGAGACATAGGCTCCAATAACAATAGTAATGGGAGACTTCAGTGCCCCACTTTCAGCAATGAATGGATCAACCACACAGAAAAGCAGCAACGAAACAACAGAGTTAATTGACACTATTGACCAAATAGACCTAATGGATATCTACGTAACTTTTCACCCCATGGTGGTGGAATACACATTCTTATCATTAGTGCATGCAAGTTTCTCTTGGATAGACCATATGCTAGGCCATAAAGCAAGTCTCAGCAAATTATAAAAAAAAAAAAATCAAAATCATACCATGCGTCTTCTCTGATCACAATGGAGTAAAGCTGGAAATCAACAACTCAAGAATCTCTAGATAATATGCAAACACATGGAGACTGAACAACATTCTCCTGAATGAACAGTGGGTCATAGTAGAAATAAAAAAAAAAAATCTGGAAACAACTGAAGATGACAATGTATCATATAAAAACTTATGAGCTATAGCTAAAGCAGTGTTAGGAAGGAAGTTTATAGAAATTGGTGCCTACATGAAGAATTTGGAAAGGCACCAAATAAATGAGCTATCAATGCATCTCAATGACCTAGAAAAACAACAGCAAACCTACTCCAAAAATTAGTAGGAGGAAAGAAATACTTGAAATTAGAGAAGAAATAAACAAAATTGAAAAAAATACAATCAGTAGAATGAAGCACTGGCTTTTTGAAAAAAACAAAAAAAAAATTGACACACAACTGGGACAACTAACCAAAGAAAGAGGGAGAAGACCCAAACCAATAAAATCAGAGATGAAAAAAGGAAATGTAACAACAGATACCACAGAAATAAAAACAATCATCAGGAATTACTACAAAGAGCTGTAAACCAACAAATTTGGAAGCCTAGAAGAAATGGATAGATTCCTAGACACCTGCAATCTACTATATTAGTATTAAATGAATAATTACACTAAGATTTAAAAAATAAAAGAAGTGGGTGCAGCATGTGGTGCAGCATGTGGGACCAATGCTTGGGATGCCTACATCTCATTATGGCAGTGCCAGTTCGAATTCTGGCTGCACCATACATCTGATCCAGCTAATGCACCTGGGAAAGCAGCAGAAGATGGCCCAAGTTTTTGGGCTCCTGCCATCCATGGTGTAGACCAGGTGGCTCCTGGCTTTAACCTGGCCTAGACCTGACTGTTGTGGCCATTTGGGGGAGTGAACCAGAGGATAGATCTCTCTCTCTCTCCTTCCCTCCTTCCCTCCCTCCCTTTCTCTCTCTCTCTTTCTCTTGCTCCCTGTCACTTTGACTTTAAATAATCTTTAAAAAATAGGAAACTTGAATGATTCATAAAATTTTAAGTTTTTTTTTTTAACTTAAATGATTGCATAATATAGGAAATTGAGCCAAAGTGATCGAACAGAGAACTGGTTTCTTAGTTCTTTGAGAACATATTATTTCATTAGTTTCAAAAATGTTCTAGATGATACAGAATGATAGGGAAATTTCTATTTGTATAGCAGAGATGGTAAAATCTCTCTAGCTGTCAAAAATTGCTACAAAGATAAAAAGAAAACAGAGAAGCCATAGAAAAAAATCAATAAAACCATGAGTTTGTTGTTTGAAAAAAATAAACAAAATTGACAAACCCTTAGTTAAAATAAGGGAAAAAGTAGAGGATTCATATAAACCAAACCACAAATGGAAGTGGAGCCATTGTAACAAATGCCTCAGAAGTCCAAAGGAGAATCAGGGGCTATGAGGAACAATTATTTACTAACAAATTGGTTAACTATGAGGCAATGTATAAATGTATAGGAAAATATAACTACCAAGTCTGAAGCAAGGAACACATGGGAAGCTTGAACAGACCAATAACAAATGAAGAGATTGAAAGAGTAATTAAAACTCCCCCAACAAAGAAAGCCCAGTACTAAATGGGTCTGCAACTTAGTGTTACCTAACATTCAAAGAAAAATTATTACCAATAAACAGAGCAAGAGGGGATTCTTCCAAACACATGTTAGGAGGCCACCATCTCCTTGATTGCTAATCAGAAAAACACCTCAAGGAAAGAAAACAATATGCCAGTATCTCTGATGAGCATTGATGCAAAAATCCTCAGTGAAGTGCTAGCAAACCCAACTCAAGAACACTTTAGAAAGGTTGTGTAACATGACCACATGGGATCTAACCCTGGTATGCAAGTCCAGTTTAATATATGGCAATCAATCACATTAACACAGAGAGAAAAAATACATGATCTTCTCAGTTCACACAGATGTATATACATTGTGTAATGAACAAATCTGGGTACTAAGCATATCCATCAGCTCATATATTTATCATTTCTTCGTAGTGAGAGCATTCAGATACGTGTCTTCTAGAGTTGGGTATTTTGTCTGGTGGTTAATATGCCTGAGTCCTACATCACATTGATGTTGGCAGGGAGGTAGCTAGCAAGTAGGAGTTAAGGTCTCCAGTCTCTCCCTCCAGAATGGCCTGTGCTGCAGCCCCTTCTGAACCATCCAAACATGACTCCTCTTTCCATGCAGTGGAAAGCTATAGATTTTTCAGTTTAACTGGAGCTGGCCAAAAATAATCAAAGTGGCTGCTGGCTGCATCCCCAATGATGACCTTTAACTCTTTATAAGGTCATTATAGTAAAATTACCATGGCTTATACTCACATTCCCATCATGCACCTTATGCCATGACCTTTCTAAGATTTCTAAAAAAGGGTGAGGAAATGAGGGAACTCAAGAACTGCCCCAAACTCCATCCCTAATGAATATTTTGTTAACCCTACCCAAGACACTACTGACTATGCCTCCAGAGCATACAAAAGTATGGAAATAAACACTGCTTCTCTGATGACTTTTACCTATGTCTTGTCCTCAAATTCTTTTCTCACATCGGACAGAAGAACCTGGACCCAGCCAGCTGACGATAGGAGTCTCGGGGTTTGGTTCCTGACTTTGGCTCCTGATTCCAGTTTCTTCCTGGTTCAGAACCCTCAGAAGCAGCAATGATGGCTCAAGTAACTGGATTTTTCTACCTCCTAGCTTTGGCCTTAGCCTAGGTTGCATCATTGCAGGCAGTTGGGGAGTGAGCCAGCCAATAGGAACTCTGTTTCTCTGACTATCTGTCTTTCTCTCTGCAGTTTTGCTTCTCAAATATATAAATTCATTAAGCAAATAAAATTTCTGCTGGTCACTTAAAAATATATAATTTTTAAATTGTTATTAACTATTATACCCTACTATGCAGTTCAACAACAGAACTCACTCCTCCAGATACTTAGAACTTTGTACCTGCTGACCAACCTTTCCTTTCCTTTTTCCCTAGTAAACACTATTCTGTTATGTCTGTATGTTGGGTTAACTTTTTTAGATTCTACACAGAAATGAGATCATACAGTATTTACTTGCTGGGTCTGGCTTATTTGCAACAACATGATGGACCTTGAGGATGTTTTTGTTAAGTAAAATGGGCAACTTGCTTCAGTAAGTGTAACGAAGACCCTAATTTGGGTGGCCTACACTGTGGCATTTGTAAAGAGAAATGGTATCGAGGAAAGATAGCCCTTACCATGTCTTTATTCCTGTTTTTTGCTGCAATGATAAGGGAAAGTGGTGCTTACTGGGAGAGAAATGACTCTCACTTAAGAAGAAGAGGCAGTGTTCCACTTTACACAGTCATTGTGAAAACGGCTCTCAGGCTGAAGGCAGGACATCTGATGAGTCTCAGTTTTGAGGGTGCCTTGTACTAATATTTCTTTTTTCTTTTTTATAAATATATATTTATTTCTTTGAAAGGCAGAGTTACAGAGAGGCAGAGGCAAAGGCAGAGAGAGAGAAAGGTCTTCCATCTGCTTGTTCACTCTGCAAATGGCCACAACGGCTGGAGCTCTGCTGATAATAAGCTAGGATCCTGGAACTTCTTCCAGGTCTCCCATGTGGGTGCAGGGGCCTGAGGACTTGGGCCATCTTCTACTGCTTTCCCAGATTATAACAGAGAGCTGGATTGGAAGTGGAGCAGCTGGGACCTGAGCTGGTGCCCCAGGTGGCAGGTTTGCCTGCTGTGCCACAGTGCCGGTCTTGCCAATGTTTCTTAATATTCCTCTGATCAAAATGCCTTTTTCACAACCTACATGAATACACTTTAAAACAGTGACGGCGCTTGAAAAAAAAGAGGTTGAGTTCTGTGTAGCCTAAATATAAACAAATTAGGCTGTGTTGGAATTATTTAATCAAAATTTTCAAAGGAAAAGAGATTTCCTCTAACAAAGAAGGCTGTACCTCAGAGGTGATTCTCCCTGTTTTTCTCAGAGCTCTATCTCTTAATTTTGCAATGGTAACAGTGATTCTGGATCCTATTTAAAAGGGTCCAGAATGAATTTTTTATTCAGGATTTCCTCATTTCTGTTTTTGTCTCTTAAAGAAAACTGGTCTCTTACTCACCAAGTTCAGCTGATGGAGCAAAACACACACACACACACACACACACAGAGAGAGAGAGAGAGAGAGAGAGAGAGAGAGAGAGAGAGAGAGAAAGCAAGAGAGAGCAAGCAAGTACTCAGATTTTAAG
Organism: Oryctolagus cuniculus; assembly: GCF_964237555.1. Taxonomy (NCBI): domain Eukaryota; kingdom Metazoa; phylum Chordata; class Mammalia; order Lagomorpha; family Leporidae; genus Oryctolagus; species Oryctolagus cuniculus. The sequence continues at coordinate 162,102,343 of NC_091436.1, read as the reverse complement.
CCCTTTTCCAACCTGTTCACCTGGGCTTGGGAACCACCGAAAACAGAGATCTCTGTTCCTTGTCTCATCAGGAACTGGTGGGACAACTGCCTTTGGAGAAATGGGAGAAAGGCAGACTGCCATGTGTCATGTTTTTATTATTAGACACTGATAGCTTTCTTCTATAATGTACCCAATGCACATTTGGTTTTTTGTCTCTTACATCTTCAAAGACATTCTTCAATCCCATACCTGCTGCTGTCCCTGTCCTTCACTTCACGGGCAAACTTCTAGAAAAGGTTATCCAGATTTCTCATGGACAAGAAAATGACTCACTTAATCCAGAAGAGGCTTAAATAGGCAGAGGCTTATTTATTTTTCTCTCCTAGTATAACTGACTGTAGGATTTAGGCAACAGGGAGGCCCTGGAACACCTTGTTTCTCAGAGATCGTTCCAGAACAACTCACCTTCAGCATTGTACTCAGTGGGATCCTGACCACCACAGACAAGGAAAGCTGAGGAGACCAGGCTGAGTCAGACTTTTGAACTTACCGTGTATGAGAATTGCTTGAGCAGGACAGGGGCTTTGGTCCCCCTACTGTCTCCATCCTGGATGTAAACTGCAAGTGGGTGCTCTCTCATTCTTCCCTTTCCACATCCTGACCCTTAGGAAGGCAGTTACTGTAGAGAACTGCGCCTTCCCATTGTCACCTTGTCACAAACAAATAAAGGTTTCCTTTGAGCAAATCCCACTTGAGGATGATTATTTGAAAACAGTCCTTGTGTCTGTTAACAACAGCAAGGAGTCCAGAGGAAGGCAGGTCAGAGCTGGATCTGATCAGGACACTGCGTTCTTTCTGTGCTCTTTCCTCTGCCACTCTTAGCACACTGACTTTCTTCCTCGTGTGTGTTGCCTCACAGTTCCAGGATGGCTGCTGTAGCTCCAGGTTGTATAACATCATGCAAGGCAGGAAGAAGGTAAATGATGAACAACCTCCTGATTCTATGTGTGTGTGTGTGGTAGGGCCAGCTCTTGGAAACCGAGTCCTCCTTGTTTCTGAATGGAAGGAAAAGAGTGAAAAGGAAAAGGAAGAAGGAAGGGGAAAGGTGAGAAGCCAGTAGAATTGGAAAACAAGATAGGGATTATAGAAGCATTGGGCTTCCAGGATGGTGGGTTTTCAGTAGACATTTTAAAGTTGAGTGTGTGGAAGTGCTTCTTACCTCTCAAGGTGCATACAAATCACTTAGGGGATTTTGTTAAAATAATGATTGCAGTTTAGTAGGTCTGGAAGAATCTAGATTTTTTTTTGTTAAAGATTTATTTTTTTTTTGAAAGGCAGAGTGGCAGAGAAATAGGGAGAGAGAGAAAAAAAGAGAAACGGATCTTCTATTTCTGGCTTACTCCCAAAAGGGCTGCAACAACAGGGGCTGGGCCAGGCTGAGGCCAGGAGCCTGGAACTCCATCACTATCTCCCATATGTGGATGACAGAAGCCCAAGTACTTTTGCCATCTTCCACTGGTTTCGCAGGCACATTAGCAGGGGTCCAGATTGGAGGTGGAACAGCTGGCACTCATAGGAGCTTGCCGGTCTTGCAGGTGGCAGCTTAATCCACTTGCCACAACACCAGCTCCGAATCTACCTTTCTAAGGAAATCCCACTTGATGATCATGCTGCTGGCCCATGGGTTATACTTTAAGTCCAAAAGAACACTTTAAAGTTGTTTTCCTTTAGTATTTTTTTACAAAGAATTTATTCAGTTCTTAATATGTTTCGTGTTGAAATGCTGATGTCCTATTTCATTAAAAGTTCCCCTTTTCCTTGGCGCAGTCTTATCTGTGGCACCATCTATGCCTCAGACACATCTTGGGCCCTGGCCCCTGCTGCCACGTTGCACAGTAGGCTTCCGTCCTAAGCTCCTTGCCCAACCACGGGTGTAAGCTCCACGCCACCCTAATGGGATTCATTCCTCCTACTTCTCTTCTCTGCACCCCCCCCCCCCGCAAAGGTTTAATAGGACCTGTTCTGGAATATGCGCTCTCTCTTGATCTCTTTTATGCTCTCTTACTCTCTTCTTACCCCCACCCCACAATAAACCTTTCCTCTCAAAAAAAAAAAAAAAGTTCCCCTTTTCTTTCCTTCAGTGTTCTGAGGGTAGAGCCTGCAGGGGTTTAAATTGATTACTCAAAATTATTTATTTATTTTAGAGTTGGGGGGAGAGAGAGAGAGAGAGAGAGACAAGGAGAGAGAGAGAGAGAGAGACAAGGAGAGAGAGAGAGAGAGAGAGAGAGAGAGAGAGAGAGAGAAAGTATGAGTGAGCACCAGCGCCCATTCACTGGTTTACTCTTCACATGTTCACAATGGCTCTGCCTGGAGCCACACCAGGAACTCAATCCCTGTCTTCCACAAGAATAGCAGGAGTCCAACTACTGAGCCTCTACGGAAGCCACCCAGGCGTGCATCAGCAGGAAGTTGCAGTCAGGAGCAGAGCTAGGAAAGGAATCCACACTCTGGTGTGGGGCATGGCTGTCCCAACCACTGAGCTAAGTGCCTGCTCCTGAATACTTTTTTCTTAAAATGATTTATTTATTTGAAAGTTAGAGTGACACAGGTGTGATGCACACACACACACACACACACAGAGAGAGAAAGAGAGAGAGAGAGAGAGAGAGAGAGAGAGAGAGAGAGAGAGAGAATGTTCCATCCACTAGTTCACTTTCCAAATGACTGCAATGGTTGGGAATGGATGAGGCCAAAGCCAGGGGTCTGAGCTCCATCCGAGTCTCTGATATGGATGGCAGGGACTCAAGTACTTGGGTCATCTGCTGCTCCTTTCCCAGGTGCATTAGCAGGAAGCAGCTGGAACTTGAACTGGTTCTCTGAAATGGGGTACTGATACCACAAATGGTGGCTTACCCTGGTGCACCACACAATGCCAGCCCCACTGTCTGTGTTTTAATAGGGCTTTTGTATAAGATGCTTCTCCATCCACTGTATCACTAGAAATCTTCAATTTGTAGGTCTTTCCACCTGGCTTCTTTATTTCCTACAAGGTCACCATTCTGCACAGTCACCTTCTGATCTAGTGGCTACTGAGATTGAACACCTTTTCTTTGGCCATCTTAGGTAAAAATGGAGAAAGTCTCCATTTTATTAGCATGCTAGCTGTCATATTCTTTGTACCCTGGCTTCTTCCTTCCAGGAGGGATACCCCTGTGGGCCTTGTTTCTTGAGTGAAGCTCATCTGGTCCTTGGGAAATACCCCGCACATTCTTTTGCCTAAACACATTCAGGGCAACCTGGTCATTCACAGTGGAGCAGTGTTTCCCTTGTCCACCGTGCATGTAAGTAACCAGCCATGGATTCTCAGTCTTCATATTTCTCCTTCCCTCTTCTCCAAATGAGACCACTGATGTGCTTTTGTTTTCTGGTTAGAGGTTAGGAGCCAACACACTTCTCATGGGGAAGGAAACACATGGCTCTTCTCAGGAAAAATTTCCCTCAGTTTGAATCTAGCCAACTTCTTAAACATGTTATGTTTCCAGCTAGCACTTTGCAAATTTTACATAGTGGATCTGCTCCTGAGTCTGGCAGTGGTTGGCTGTGGGCTCCTGTGTACAGATGTGAGCTGTGCTGCAGGACTCTGGGAGTGCCACTCACGTCTGAGTCACTGTGGATTTATATGGTGATGATGATGATTTTTCATGATGATTTTCCTTAATTGCATTTTGTGCAATTAAGAAAAAGGAAAGGTTGCCTGTTCCTTAATTGCACAAAATCCCCTTTTGATCTTCTGGCAGCTTATTTTGGCACTAATTGTCTTGGGGCTTTTAGAGAAACTGAGAAATTCCCTGTTATTAAAAATGTTTTAAATAAATATATAGAATGTTACATAAACCTGTATGTATTTTATTCCTTATTTTTATCCTTTGAATACCAGTGCTGATTATTTTGCTGACTTTTAATCATTCATTTGCTCCTTCTGACTTAGAGATTTAAACAATTTTTTAAAATGTCAATATGAAATAGATTTCAATTTTGGTTATCCTTTGCATTCAGATATTCTCATATCAGTATGTTTAGCTGCTTTATATTTCTCATCAATATTTCAAAGCACATGTGTCCACAAATCTTAATTTTAGTGGAATTTATTATTCTAGGCTTTGTTCCTTTGTATGAAATATGGAATGATATTTGTCTATAGATAGGCATAATATATACAGATTAACAATTATATAAAATGAATCTAGAATATTTTGTGAAAGCCTTTTTGTAAGAATCTTTCTCCTGAAATTTTATATATATATATATATACACACACACACACACACACACTTACATACATACACACATACATACACATAATGGTTGTGGAAGGGATCCAAAAGAAGGACCTATGGGGAGATTAAAATTAGTTAAATGATCTCAATCAAGGGAATTATTTTTTGAGTCCGCGATTCTGATGATTTAATCTTGTGTTTGTCCTTCATAATACTTGCAAAGCTTAGCAAGATCATGAAGAGAAATTGCATTTCATTCTAGAACCTGTGGTAGAAATCTCTGGAGTTTATCTTTGTAATTTCTCATTCTGCCCTCAAAGAAACACCAATGATTATTCCACTGTCTATGAATAATTTTAGTTGACAAGCAAAATATATTAACCCCTGGTGACCTCAGTGTGGTGAAACCCACCACTTCCTATTCTGAAGGCAGGTTGGCAAGTACAGATTTGCATTATGCATTAATGCATTAAGAATGTAGCAAACATTCTTCCCACGAAGCTTATTAGACTCTCCTATAAAATAATTCCTAGATATTTTAACCTGTGCTTTCTGAATTGTGTTGTATTTAATCTTGCCAAGGGAAAGTTTAGTACATTTTTAGTGTTTCAAGGCCTCATTTTAGAGTTCAGATCCTGTCAAAATATTAAACTTTCCTCCACCTTTGGCCAGAAGGGGGAAGCAGTTGACTGCACGTGAAGCTCTGTGTAAGGAATCCTGCAAACTTTTGTGCTTCAAATTAATTACCACTCAACAACATAATAGTTAAAATAAGGCACTGCTCTCAATTGTCACTTTGTAAAATTAAAGATGTATCAGTCAAGTATTTTCACTCTTTCACTCCTTAAAATTAGTTACTGTTAGACTCTATGTTTGTGAAATTTAATGAATATTTGCTTCTTCCTCATCTCCCATGTGGGTGCAGGGGCCCAAACACTTGGGCCATCTTCTGTTGCTTTTCCAGGCACATTAGCAGGGAGCTGGATCAGAAGTGCAGCAGCCAGGACTCTAACCTGTGCCCATATGGGATGCTGGTACCATAGGCAGAGGCTTTACCCAATTTGCTAAAATGCCAGCCCCAATTGTTTTGCTTTATAAAAATTTTAGTTATTTTTCAAATTTTAATTTTTTAAAATTTTTATTTATGAATTTCCATTTTATTTGAAAGTAAGAAAGAGAACGAGAGAGAGACAGCGACTGAGACAGAGAAGGACAGAGAGCTTTCATCTCTTGAAGAAAATGCCTTCAACAGCCAGGACTGGTCATGAGGAATCTGGGAGCTTAGAATTCAATCCAGGTTTCCCATCTGGGTGTCAGGGACTCAACTGAGCCATCATCTGATACTTGAGCCATCATCTGCTACTTCCCAAAGTCTGCATTGGCAGGAAACTGGATCGAAAGCAGAGGATCCAGAACTTGATTTAGGCACTCCAAAATGGAATGTGGACACCTAAAGTGGCCACAACTGCTATGTGAAATGCATGCCCCTGTTTTTGGGATGGTTTGATATATAGCAACACATTGCCAAACCTAATTCCTCAACTGTGAACACAAGAAGTTTGTTCATAATAAGTGACTTAAAGTTGACAGTTTATTCTTCAAAAGTCTCTCATACAGTTAGGAGGAAAATGACAGAATATTGGCTTATAATCAGCATTAGGGAAAATAGAAAGCAGTTGATAAGTCTTGTATTTTACAACACCACTTTGGGGCTGGAATGTTAATTGCTTCATTGCTGCTGAGCAGTGTCAGTAAGTTTAGAATTTGTACAATACACCAAGCATGTAATTGTGTCATGAAACTGTGCACATAAGCCATTTTTTTGGAAGCAGTCATTAGCCAAAAATTTCTTATTGTATAATGATGTTCCGTGTTTGTTCCCAACAACTTAAGCATAGCACAACTAAAGCAAAGAATAGAGAGAGTTAAATAAAACTTTTTTTGTTTGCCTTCACTCTGTTAGAAGAGGCTATAAACTAGAACTAGAAGACATATGGGGATCTTTTTGATTCTTTTAGAAGACCCATTCTCATTTTATACTTGTTTATTTTTATAGCATAACTTTATATGGCACAAATATGTTCTAATTAAAGGGATATTTCTAAAACTTAACAGGCATAAGAATAATCTGGAAGGCTTATCAAAACATAGATAACACAGGGGATATTTGGCAGAGTAATTAATATGCTACTTGGGACACCTGCATCCCTTATCCAAGTGTCTAAGTTTGAGTCTCAGCTCTGTTCCTATGAAAGAGCACTCTGGGAGGTGGCAGGTTATGACTCAGGTACTTGAGTACCCACCATGCGCATGAATGACCTGGACTGAGTTCCCACTTCCAGCTCTGCCCTAGCCCACCTGAGGGCAACTCTGGCTGTCTGTCTCTATCTCTCAAAATAAATGAATAAATAAATAAAATTTAAAAATACAGATTGTAGAGACAAAACTCAAAACTTCTGAGCCATTTGGGTTGGGTTATGGTTTCCAGGCAGTGTTGATGTTGATGTTGGTCTGGAGAACATATCTTGAGAAACATTGCATTAATGAAAACAATGTATTAGTATATGATTTGCATAGACACCTAGAAATTAAAGGTTAGCTATTATGGCCTAATATATCAATTAGCATTACTAATAAACAGTTCAACAATATACAGTTATTATGGGCTTACTGTGAGGTAAGTCTTATGATAGATTCAAAGAATTTAGACTGACTAGGGAGAAATCGGGGTCGTACAGGGGCCAGTAGGAGGAAAATAGCCTTCTCATGGGGTTAATGGAAATCTTCTTCCAGAAGATAACTCCTGAGCTAAGTCTTGGTATAAACAAGTTAGCTAAGTAAATAGAAGCTAGACGATTCTTTTTGAAAGTGTTTTTATTTTTGATCGATATATTAATTGTCCATATTTAAGGGGTATAATGTGATGTTTTGATTTGTGTATACATTTTGTTATGATAGAATCAGGGTAATTATATCTATGACCTTAATTTTAAATAATTTTCTTTACAGTGGGTACATTTCAAACACTATCTTCTAGTTATTTTGAGATATACAATGCCCTGTTGTTTACTGTAGTCACTCTGCTGTGCAATAGAACATGAGAACTTTTCCCTCCAGTTTAATTGTAACATCGTAGATGTTGGCCAACCTGGCTTTCAACCCCCTCACTCTTCCCAGCCTCTGGTAACCACTATTCTTACAATTTTTAGATGTAGAGAATAATGTCAAACAAATGAAAAATGATTGAATCAGGAACTTCTATGAAAAGCAGGTACAGAAAGGTAGACAATGTTGTAGTTTGTTTTTAAAGAAAACAGCAAAGAAAATCATACACTTTGGTCCCTGACAAAGATTTGTACTATTACCTAGTACATAGAAACAACTAATTTTTTGTTGTTAAAAAATGTTTATTTTCATTTTATTGGGATTTTTCAACATTTTCCCATGGTAATTTATAAGAAAAAAATCTGAAGTTGGGAAGAAAAGCTAGAAATAATATGTATTTTAGTAATTTTAAGTAATCAATTTGTACTCATAATGATCTGGACTATACATCATTTTTAAATTGTGAGTTGATTTTTTTGAGAGTCTTTTTTGCCTCAACAGACTACCTAAATATATTAAATATGTAGCCTCAATATATTACACTGAATATGTAGCCTAAAACAGAAATGGCACTTTAAAATAAATGTTCAGTGTCACAAATTCAAATCCTATTAATCAACTTGAGTATATTGTTACCTAGTTTGTGTATTCCAAACTACTTTGTGCAAAACAAAGAACCCACACATCCCCAAATTACCACCCTTCCCAAAGTAAAATGCTCAGCTCATAAAAACAACTTTTTACACCCCTCCTAATCGCGCATTAGAAAAAGTGTTCGGAAATGGTGGATAAATTTACAGAAACATCGGCACGGCAATTCTATAAACACAGAGTACAAAGATGCATGAAACAACAACGAAAGCCAGGCACCTGGAGTTAACATCAGTCTCTTCTATGTATCTAGCTGACATGCTAGAAAATAAAAAAATACATATACATAATTTTCATAAATATATATGAAGGAAATATCTTGAATAATAACGGCACCTCAATTTTGAAGTCAGCAATTTTTTAGATAAATTCTGAAAGCTAGAAAATGGGTTAGAAATGATAAAATAGATCCATTTTTCAAACAATATAAAGACTTACTTTGAGCAGGCAGAAATTTGAATGTAAAACTTCAGCAAGATGAAAGAAAGTCTATTGCTTTAATAGCTCCACAAGTCAGAATTATCAGGAAGTCCACAGACCTCCATGTGTTAATGTGACTTCAGTTGGAATTGTTTAAGTCTTTTACCGAAAATAGCTAAATGTGGGCACTAGAACAGCATATTTTATGAGTTTTTAGGTTGGAGGAATATTCACATATTTTTAATTTTGTTAATGTCCTTACCCTTTTAGCATTACAGGAAGGACCAAAAGTAACACTCCAATATCATGACATCCATTTTAAAAAAAAAATGTAGTTAATTTAATTAGAGCACCAAAAACAAAAGAAATGCTGTAAGAAGAAAGCAGAAATATTTCTTTGTAACAGTTTCAACAAATTCCGACTAATCCAGCATTTAAGTAAAGCTGTGTCAAAACAGTGAACTGACTTTATGCAAAGGCATCTTTGAACTGGTTGTTACTCCTGGAACTCTGGAACTGCTTTGTGTACTAAAGAGTATTTACTTGTCAGGATCAAGTACTGAAACCCAAATGATAGCTAGGGAGGTTGTTCTGTTTGCCCTCAGGACAACTAAGCCTTACCTTTTTGATGACAGTGGAATGCAATAGAGTCTCTCTCTTCTCGCTCGCTCTCTCTCTCTCTCTCTCTCTGGGGGGACTGCTGCTGCTGCTGCTTCTCTGTGTTTCAAAGCTTCCTTGTTGGATTCACTTTTCTTAATTACAAAGTTTGCGTGAAGCAGGAGAACACTCTGCAACTTTCCTTTACTTTCCATTTTAAGATGGTTGCCTCCTGCACAAGTCTGATTTTTCTCTTCATTTGAGTTGTTGAAATGGCTTACATAAAAACTGAAAAGGGCATCAAAAGAGAAATTTAAAAAAAAGTATAAGAAGGTGCTTTGCTTGTTCTAAATATTGAAATGCTGTGTCATTTGTTTCTATTGCATTTTATAATTTAGGAAAGCAAAAGAAATCTTGATGGTCTCTTGTGGTTGTGCTATTAGACCGCTCGAGGTCTTGACTAGCTTTACTTCTGGGAAAGGAAGCATTATTGATGATTAAACTTGAGACTGTAATAATCAGAAGTCCAGTTGAGATCATTGAATAAAGCAATAGTTTCATAAGCAACCATATTAAGTAGTAAATTACATATATATTAAAAGATTTTGTTTAGTTATTTGAGAAGTAGTGTTATAGACAGAGAGAGGGAGAGACAGAGAGAAAGGTCTTTTGTCCACTGGTTCACTCCCCAAATGGCTGCAATAGTCGGAGCTGGCTTATCTGAAGCCAGGAGCCAGGAGCTTCTTTTGGGTCTCCCATGCAGGTACAGAGGCCCAAGCACTTGGGCCATCCTTTTCGCTACTTTCCTGGGCCATACGAGAGCTGGATTGGAAGAGGAGCAGCCAGGACATGAACTGGCACTCATATGGGAGGCTTAGCCTGCGGTGCCACAACGTCGTGTACATTTTATAATTTTTAAAAAGGTGAAACATTTTCTGTGATTTATGATACATAAATAACTCAGGCGGTTGGTTTTTGAGAATATAGCCTTAAGGGGGAGAAAATGCAGTGGTGTAAGAGTGAAAATATTACCTCTACTCTGCCATTAATTGTATGATTTTTGTGAAGTTTCTATATAAGATCTGTATCTATATCTATCTATGAAATTGGAGTAAGCCTTTAAAATCAATTTCTAAAAAATTAATTTTTAAAACATTCCGTGATTAATAATGTTAACATATCCATCAGAGTGAAAATAATCTAATATTAAAAATCAGAGAATGGCATTGTGGCTTAGGTAAAGCTACTCCTTGTGACACCGGCATCCCATATGGGACTGGTTTGTGTTCTGCTTGCTCCACTTCCAACCCAGCTCCCTGTTAATGGCCTGGGAAAGCAGTGGAAGATGACCAAGTGTTTGGACCCTTGCCACTCATGTGGGAGACCTGGAAGAAGTGCCTTGCAGTTGGCTTAGGCCTGGTCCAGCACTGGCTGTAGCCATCTGGGGAATCAACCAGTGGATGAAGGATCTCTCTCTCTCTGTCTCTCTCTCTCTTTCCCCGCCCCCCTCCCTCCCTCCCCCTCTCTCCCCCTCTCTCCCCCTCTCTGTAACTCTGACTTTCAAATAAACAAATAAATCTTTAAAATAAATTCAGGAAATTTGATTTACTTCGTTGCCCCCTGCCTCAACTCTCCCTCTCTTTTTCTTCCTCTTCTCTCTTCCTCCCTCTTTCCCATTGTTTAGCTATGAATCCCACTTTTAATACAAGTTAATAAATTGTATTAACATAGAGCATGAGTAGTTCTGCTAGAAGCTAAGAAGAGGGGATGGAGAATGTAAAGCCAGGGTTCAATAATGTGGTAATAACTGAGATCAGGAAGTGATATTTTAGGAGGAGCTTTTCATTGTATCACCAACAAGACTACAGTAAGGGACTCTTATTTTTTAAGGTTTATATGAGAGGCAGAATTAGAGAGAGAGAGAGAGAGAGAGAGAGAGAGAGAGATCTTCCATCTACCAGTTCACTCCCCAAATGGTTGCAATGGCTAGGGCTAGGCTGATGCAAAGCAAGGGGCTAGGAGCTTCTTACAGATCTCCCATGTGAGTGCAGGGGCCGAAGTACTTGGGCCATCTTGCACTGCTTTTCCCAGGCCATTGAGCAGGGAGCAGGATCGGAAGTGAAGCATCTGGGACTGGAACCAGTGGCTTTATCTGCTGGCCACAGTGCTGGCCCCAGGCATGGGACTTTGAGCTGAACAAATGGACAGAAAGAAAACAAGCACAAACCAACAGTGTTAGTTAAGCAATGGGACTGAAAATTAGATTTAGATAATTAGAAGCATCCAGATCACAGTCACTCCAGTGGGTACTGCTGCGTTTCAGGGACGATTCCTTCACAGACAATTTAGCTTTACTAGAACACCAGTCTCACCACATCGAGCCCTCAGAAAGATCATTACATTACTGCTCACATAAAAAATTTGTATGTGTTTGGAGGCTGGGTGTGTATGTGAGAGGGCAAACAGAACCCTGATGGTATAGAAGCAAGCTGTACAGACGGAAAAGGCAATATAGTATGATTAAAAAAACAAAGAAAAGAAACCCACAACCTTGACATTGACTCTCTTGAACTATTTGACATAAGGACAGTTTTTCTTTTCCAAATTCATTTCTCATCGAGGCTCAGATGAGCAACCCTTGGAAAGCCCTTCATGTTGTGCCTGAAATTGCTGGGTGCTTTCCCTTCAGTTTTTCCTATTTCCCCCCTTTCGTACTTTTCCCACTTCTGGCTCCTAATTTTTTCTCATCTTCTCAAAAGGGGAAAAATCCCAGAGGTTTCCAAGCAAACGATCCTCTTAAACCCCACATGGTCTGTTGAGTTGCTCCTCAAGGTCTCAGCATCTTAGATGTGGGTGGTGCTTCCTGGGAATCCCTCTCAACCATCTCCTGGTGTGGCCGGGACTATGAGCTACCCTGCAGGGTGCTAAGGATTCTCCCCTCAATCAGGTGTTTTCACTTTCCTGGGGGCCCAAAAGCACTTCCTGGAAGCATAGCTTCTGTTGTGTTCTTTCTTGGCAATGGCAGTATTCTCTGTATTTTTCACTTTGTAGCGCAACCAAAAAAGAATTTTTGGTCATGTCTAGGAGCATGGGGGCAAACCTGGATCTAGCTTTTTTGTTGTTGTTGTTGTTGCTTTGACTGCAGAGCCATTTGGGTTAAAGCTGAGATTAATTTCTTCTTCAGCTATGTTATAGGATTGAATTTTATATGAAATTTACTATGAAACCTTCCAGTGGCACCTCTAATCAAAAATGGCATTTTTAGTGATCCAAAAATGGCTCTATCTTAGATACTTCTCTAAAGCTCCACTCATAACTGCCTGAGAAGTGGGACTCCCTTTTGATACAGCCACTGATGCTGTCTAAGACACTTTCCCTGAGGGTCAGGGAGGACATGTTCACATCATTTTCAGATCAGTTCAATTTGTTAAGGGTAACACCCCTTATCTGTTAGTAGATTAAAGGATGTTTGTAGAATCCAGATTCTGCCAAGGAAAGTGCTACCTTGGGATAGGGTGTTGTTGCAAAACCATCAGCGCAAGATTCAAGAAATAGAATCAAATGTATTTTGTGATTGATAGGCTAATGTTGATGTACTGCCTTGGGAAATATAGTAATTTCTACTGAAAAGAGACCAAGCCAAAAAAAAAAAAAAATCAAGAGTAGATGTCCCTGAGAATTTTATTCAAAAAGCAGTGATTGTATTTTCAAAACCTAATTTTACAACTTTATTGAAATGGCTACTAGAACTGTAGACAGTTTTCAAAATCCTGACAGCACCTAACATTACCTCTTTGCTAAATGATTTCCCAGTGCTCTATGTGGAGTGAATCAGGGGTCTAAGAACAAGAGTCTGGAGGTGTTGCCTTAAGGAAAAGGCCCAAAGCCTCTTGTTGATGCCATGAAGAATAATCAGGCAGATGATCAGCTCCAAAAGATACCTTGAGATAATGTGTTGGAAAAGATTGGCCAAAATCATGTTTGGGTTTCTTGTGCTTCAACATGACAAACTCAAGTGTCTACACTAATAGGACTCTCTGTCAAAACTTGCTTTAGCTTTCATCTAGATAGATTTCACTGTTGATGTGTAAGATTATGAATAATATATTCTGGATATTTTTATGTGACTATTCAAAACATTTTTATCACAAGACTTAGTTATCAGATAACATATAGCATTTTCTCCTTACATTGAAGGCACTCTAAATTTATCATCAAAAATAGGCAAACATGGAAAATTACAAAGAATAAAATAAAAAGTGACTTGTAGTACTACAGTTAAGATATGTCTGCTAACATTAGTATGTTTTCTTCTAATTATGTGTATGTGTTCCTGTGTTTATGCTTAGGACCACATTGTATGTGATAACTTACTACCTGCCTTTATTTATAAAAAAAAAAAGTTAGCATTAAATCCTAAGACTTTCCTAAATCTCATATATTCCTTAAGATGGTGTTTCTAATGACCAGAGAATAATTTGTCATGTAGATGCACTGTATTTTACTTATTGTTAGATTCTTTAAATTTTTTGTATTAGCATAGCTAATATTACTAAACATTTTCTTATACATATGTAATTAACTACCAATTATTCCTTTGAAACAGCTTTCTGCAATTAGGATTGTTAGGTATGAGCATTTTCTTCTTCTTCTTTTTTTTTTTTTTAGTTTTTATTTTTTTATTTTTTTATTTTTTTATTTGACAGGTAGAGTTAGAGAGAGAGACAGAGAAAGTTCTTCCCTCCATTGGTTCACTCCCCAAATGGCCGCCATGGCTGGCGCTGCACCCATCTGAAGCCAGGAGCCAGGTGCTTCCTCCTGGTCTCCCACGCGGGTGCAGGGGCCCAAGCACTTGGGCCATCCTCCGCTGCCCTCCTGGGCCACAGCAGAGAGCTGGACTGGAAGAGGGGCAACCGGAACTAGAACCTGGCATCCATATGGGATGCCAGCGGTGCAGGCGGAGGATTAACCAAATGAGCCACGGCACCGGCCCCAGGTATGAGCATTTTCAAGGTGATATTGCTAAATTGTTGTTCTGAAAATTGGTCTCTGTATGACTTTCTCCAGGGAGAGACTATCAAATTCTGGTCTTGCTACTCCCTGCAGTGATTACGATGTTTATTCAAGGGAAGCAATTAGTATATTGGTTAACAGTACATACTCCAGTTCTGACACTTAATGGTGTGAATTTTTTTCAAAGAGAGATTTATTTTATTTGAAAGGCAGAAGTGAGGGGAGGGGAAGAGAGAAAGGAAGGGAGAGAGAGAAGGAGGGAGTGAGAGAGGGAGGGAGGGAGGGAGGGAGAGAGAGAGAGAGAAAGAGAGAGAGACTGACTTTTCATCTGTTTGTTTACTCCCAAATGCCTGTAATATCTGGAGCTGGACCAGGATGAAACCAGAAACACTCCGTGGATCTCCCACATGGGTGTTAAGAACTTTAGTACCTGGGCCATCATCTAGCGCCTTCCAGGCACATTAGCAGGAAGCAGGATCAGAAATGCTCTACAGCCAAGACTTGAGGCAGGTACTCAGATATTGGATGGGATATTCCAAGCACTATCTTAACTTTCTGTGCCACAACACCTGCCACTAATGATGTGATCTTTAACAAGTTATTCAGATTTTCAGTGTATCACTTTCCGTATCTACAAAACTGACATTGAAATTATAGTTCAAGAGCAGATATTTGGCATGGTGGTTAAGACACGCATAAGCATCTCATATCAAAGTGCTTGAGTTCCACCCTGATTTCAGCTCCCTGCCAGTGCAGACTGTGGAAGGCAGTGGTGAAAGCTCAAGTTCACAGGAGAGCTGGACTGAGTTCCTGGTTCCTGGCTTTGGCCTCCCCCATCCTGGATTTTGTGGCCATTTTGTGAGTAAATCAACTGATGGGAATTCTTGCTGTTTTTCTCTCTTTCTGTGTTTTTGCCTCTTGAATAAAAATCTATTTTTAAAATTTTGCATATATTTGTAAATTATATAATAAGGCCATACCCTTCAATTATATTGGCAAAGTCAGTTACATATCATTGCCTTTCTGGCTCATGTGCTTGCATAATTTAAATTTTACTGAAGGCTTTACTACTTGGAACAAGCTTTAGCACATGGAAATAATTTTGAAGTAAATACCTAAAAAATAAAAAAATAAAAATTGTGCTTACATTTTGATGCCATTTTATCTATTTCCAAATAGAAGATGTGATCAACTATCTTTGTAATCCTCAAACTTGGTCAAGTTTTCCTAAAACAAACCAGCAATCGTATATTTAATCACCAAGGAATCATGCATCAGGATGAAATTCTGGCTTGGGTTTATAAAAATCTTTTAAAATTAATTTATTTAGTTTTAAGGTGAACAGATTTCATGTATGTTATAAATACAGATTTAGGAGCACAGTGATACTTCATATCCTACCCTTCCTCCTGCTCATACTCCTCCTTCTTTTCTTATTTTTTCTTTTTCTTTTTATAATAATCTACTTTCAGCTTATTTTATTCTCATAAGATTAACCCTACACTAGGTAAGGAATTCACAAATAATAAGCAGAAAATAACACTGTTCCTCAACAGTAGAGACAAGGGATGCACATAATCAATAAATCTCAAAATGTCAATTTTGCTCATATACATTGCATTTTTGGGTGCTCCATTGCTTACCACAGATCAGGGAAAACATATAGTATTTGTCTTTGGAATTGGCTTATTTCATTAAATTTAATGGTTTCCAGTTACATTCATTTTGTTGCAGAAGATGCCATTTTATTCTTTTTTATGCCAGAGTAGTGTTCCCTATATATATACTACAATTTCTTTATCCAGTCATCAGTTGATGGACTTCTGGGTTAATTCCAAATCAGAGCTATTGTGAATTGAGCAGCAATAATCACGGGGGTATGTATAACTCTTTCATATTCTGATTTCATTTCCTTTGGATAAATTCCCAGAAGTGGATTACTGGGTCATATGGTGGATTTATTTTCAGATTTCTGAGGTATCTCAATACTGTCTTCCACAATGTTTGTACTAGTTCACATTCCCACCAACAGTGGGTTAGGGTACCCTTTTCCCTGCATCCTCGCCATCATTTATTCGTTGTTGATTTCTGTATAAGAGCTATTCTAACTGGGGTGAGGTAAAAAATCATTGTGGTTTTGATTTGCAGTTCCCTGTAGCTAGTGATCCTCAGCATTTCTTCATGTGTCTGTCGGCCATTTTAATTTCCTGTTTTGAAAAGCACCTGTTGAAGTCTTTTGCCCATTTCTTAACTGGGTTGTTTGTTTTGTTGTTGAGTTTCCTGAGCTCTTTATAGATTCTGGATATTAATCCTTTATCAGAGGTGTAGTTTGCAACTATTTTCTCGTGTTCTATTGGTTGCCTCTTTGCTGAGTGTTTCCTTGCAGTGCAGAAGCTTCTCAACTTGATGTAATCTCATTTGTCTATTTTTGCTTTGATTGCTTGGGATTCTGGGTTCTTTTTCAAGAAGTCTTTGCCTATGCCAATATCTTACGGAGTTTCCCTAATGTTCCCTTCTAGTGATTTGATGGTATCAGCTCATAGATTTAGATGCTTGATACATTTTGAGTTGATTTTGGATAAGGAGCAAGGTAGGGGTCTTGTTTCATACTTCTACATGTGGAGATCCAGTTTTCCTAGTATCATTTATTAAAGTGTCTGACTGATTTTAGCTCCTTTGTCAAGATTAGTTTGTTGTAGATGCATGGATTGGTTTCTGGGGTTTCTATTCTGTTCCATTGGTCTACATGTCTATATTTTTGCCCAGTACCAGCTGTTTTGGTTATAACCACTCTCTACTTTGTCTTGAAATCTGGTATTGTGATGCCTCCAATGTTTTTTTCTTGTTTAAGATTGATTTAGCTATTCAGGGTCTGTTTTGTTGCATATGAATTTTAGTATCATTTTTTCTGGATCTCAGAATAATGGTGCTGGTATTCTGATTGGGATCACATTAAATCTGAAAGTTACTTTTGGTAGTATGGACATTGTAATATTAATTCTTCCAATCCATGAACATGGAAGATTTTTCCATTTTTTGTGTTTTCTTCTATTTCTTTAATGTTTTATAATAATTTTCATCATAGAGATATCTAATCTCCTTGGTTTAATTTATTATATGATATTTAAAATTTTTTATAGTTATTGTGAATGGGATGATCTTACAAGTTCTTTCCTAACCATGGCATTGTCTGTGTATACAAAGGCTACTGATTTTTTGTGTTAATTTTATGTCTTGCAAATCTGGCAGCCTCTCTTAATAGTTACAATAGCCCCTTGGTGGAGTTTTTTAGTTCCTCTAAATATAGAATCATTTCATCTGCAAACAGGGATAATTTGAGTCCATCGTTTCCAATTTGTTTTACCTTTGATTTTTTTTTTTGTAATGGTTATAAAACTCCCAGAACTATATCAAATACTAATGGCAAAGGTGGGCATCTTTGTCTGGTTCTGGTTCTTAGTGGAAATGATTCCAACTTTTCTTCATTCAATATGATGCTGGCTGTGGGTTTGTTGTATATTTCCTTGATTGTGTTTAGGAATGTTCCTTCTGTATCCAATATGCTTAAGGTTTTTTATCATGAAAGGATGTTGTACTTTATCAATTGCTTTCTCTGCATCTGCTGAGATAATCATATGGTTTTTCTTTTGTTAATGTGATGTATCATGTGGTGGAATGAGAAGGCTATGCCAAGATGGCCACTGGCAAGTAAGCGTCAGTTACTCGGAATGGCTTGGAAACTCCCTGGGAAACCACCTGGCAACCAAGTCTGCCTGGCAACAGGCTATGATTGGTTAGGGCATAAACTGCCCGTTGACCGGATTGTCTGCCTTGGCTATATAAGCTGCTGTACCAACTGAAATAAACGAGTCTGTGGATTGCTTGCCTCTGGCCCACTTTCATCTGACTCCCGGGGTCTGTGTGGTGACTCCATGCCTCTTGCCCCCACCACACTCCTTCTCTCAGAACGAATCCACTGCAACAGTATCACATTTATTGATTTGTATATGTTGAATCATCCCTACATACCATGGATAAATCTCAGTTCATCTGGGTGAATGATCTTTCTGATATGTTGTTGGACTTGATTAGCTACCATTTTGTTGAGGATTTTTGCATCTACATTCATTAGTGATATTGGTCTATAGTTCTCTTTCTATGTTGTATGTTTTTCTGGTCTTGGAATTAAGGTGATGCTGGCTTCATAGAATTTGGAAGGATTCCTTCCCTTTCAATTGTTTTGAATAGTGTGAGAAGAATTGGAATTAGTTCTTCTTGAAATGTCTGATAGAATTCAATAGTGAAGCACTCTGGTCCTGGGCTTTTGTATGTTAGGAGGGTCTTTTTTACTGATTTGATCTCTGTCATGGTTGGTGGTCTGTTTATGACTCAATTTTGGTAGATTGAATGTATCCAGGAATCTATCCATTTCTTTTAGATTTTCCAATTTGTTGGCATATAGCTGTTTGTAGTAATTCCAGATGATTCTTTTTAATTTCTGGGGTATCCACTGTTACATTTGTTTTTTCAGTTCTGATTTTATTGCTTTTGGCTTTTTCCCCTCTTTTTTTTTCCATTAGCTGGGCCAATGGTGTATAAATCTCATTTATGTTTTAAAAAAAACAGCTCTTATTTTCACTGATCTTTTGATTTTTTTGTTTCAGTTTTGTTTATTCTCTAATTTTAATTATTTCTTTCCTCCTACTAATTTTGGGGTAGATTTTTTTTTTTCTAGGTCCTTGAGATTTATCAATAGCTCATTTATTTGATGCCTTTTCAATTTCTTGATGTATGCACTAATTGCTATAAATTTCCTGCTTAACACTGCTTTTTCTGTATCTTATAAGTTTTGATATGTTGTATTGTCATTGCCATTCATTTCCAGGAATTTTTTTATTTCTCTTTTGATTTTCTTCAATGACACACTGTTCATTTGGAAGCATGTTGTTCAGTCTCCATGTTTTTGCATATTTTTAAGAGATTCTTAGGTTATTAATGTCCAGTTTCATTCCATTTTTTTTGTCATAATTGTCGTAAAAGATGATTGGTGTGATTTCAGTTTTTTTGAATTTACTGAGAATTGCTTTAAGACACTATTATCATTATTATTTTCAAGAGGAAAAGGACAAGAAAATTCTAGGAAACAAATATTAAAACAGCACTTCTCTCTACAGCTGATGAAATTCAACCAAGTACAATGCAACACTATTAAGTCATTCTTTTTGAAATACCGAGTGATTTGGATTACTGCAAGAAATAACATATATATCTATAAAACACATACCCTGTTATCTCCAAAGAGTGTGTGTATATTTGTAAAATAACTTTGATGGTTTTCATTAGTTGGTTGCTTGCCATTGAAATTTATCTCTGATGCCTTGAAAGAGTCTTCAGTTTTGGATATAGTTTCTAAATTATTCATATAATATACTTATAGTGTAAATGATACTCTATAAGAATTTATGTACACTATTTCATTTAAGTTTTATATATTATTTTCAGAAATGAGGAAGTAAAGCTTAAACAAGAGTAAGCAAGTGGCAGAGATTAGATTAAATTCCAACTCTATTTGCTTTTACATCAGAGATATTTTAAGATACTTACTTCTAGCCCAAATGAAATAACAGTGACAACAGTTACACCCCCACCTCAAATAGTCATATCCTCCCCATAATATCAGAGAATCTTCTAAATCAAATGAAAGCAATGAATCCAGAGTTTCAAAAGGTGAATAATCCTTAAGCACATTAAACATGAAGATACCTGCTCTCCTCAAACTGTTTAAAACCAGTGATGAAAGAAAATATTAAAAGGTGGTGAGGGGGCAGATGTTTGATACAGCAATTAAGATGCCACTTGGGGCACCTGCATCCCATATGGGAGCACCTGCGTTCATGTCTTGCCTCCTGCTGATGTGGACACTGGGAGGCAGCAAGTGACAGCTCAAGTATTTGGATCCTTGACACCCCACATGGGAGACCCAGATTGGGTTCTGGCCTCCTCGTTTTGGCCAGGCAAAATCCTGGCTGATGTAGGCATTTGGAGAGTGAACCAGGGAATGGAAGACATTTCTATCCCTCTCCCTTTCAATTAAACAAAAATAAACAAAAAAGCAGGTGAGGAGAAAAGGAAACATTATGCGTGTGCAGAGGGAAAAGGTAAGAATTATGGCACATGCAGGTGCTTTAAAAGTCTGAAAATGTGAAATTAAAAGAAAATTTATTTTAGTACAAAAAGGTTTTGAAATCCATAATATTTTCATGAACAGTTTTGACAAATTATTTCCAGACCTCTCACATTTCTTATGTTACACAACCAGTAGATAGTAGAGCAACTTACTTAAACAATGATTACTTTAGAATTATCCATCTACTGAAAATACCCACTGAAAACACTCTTTGAAAGAGTAAAGTGATTTTTTTTCCAGATATGAGAAAGCCAAAAGAATTCATAGCCATTAGTCCCACACTGGAGGAAAGAGTAAAGAAGGTCCAGCAGATGAAAACCTGGATCCACATAAAGTAATGAAGATCACTGGAAATAGTCAACATGTAACTAAAGGTGAAATACTTTTTTCTTATTTTTGTTCATTTAATTGGCAATTAGGAAGAAAAGGTCATGAACCTAGAGATGAAAATAATTAACCAAATTTTACAAATAGAATCCAATGGAGTCAAGTGAAGTTGATCCTGGGTGTTTATGTTTTGACTAATATTTGAAAATCAAGCAGTGTAATTCATCATAATAATAAACTGAAAAAAATTAACTAGCCAAAAGGAAAAACAAATGAGTAAAACTATACCATCTTCTTGATAGATCCTGGAAAACTCAAAGACAAAATTAAACATTCCTTTCTGGTAGTGGTTCTCAGCAAACTAAGAATAAAAGGGACATTTCTGAATCTTATGAAAGTATCTGTGACATCTCCCTTAATGCTGAAAGTCTGAATGCCTTCCCCGTAAGATCAGGATGAGGAATTTTCTTTCCCGCTCCCATTTAACATTATACTTAAAAATCCCAGTCAATGCTATAAGGCAAGATAACAAAAAACATCAAAATTGAAATGAAAGTAGTTTGAAATTCAGTTTTATTTCTGTATAGTAGCAATGAGCAATTTGAAATTTAAACACTATGAGTTAAAAGTGCATAAAATTAAATATTTAAATTTTACCAAAGATGTATAAGACTTGGCCACTGAAAATTACTAAACATTGTTGATATAAATTTGAAAAGCTAAATGAGTCAAGAAAATGACACACTGTATCCTTGGTTAGGAAAACTCAGTATTCTTAAAATCTCACTTTCCTTAAATTCTTGTATGTTACTGCTGAAGCTTAACTTGGGAAAGCAGTTTGGCAGCTTCTTAAGACTTTAAATTTACCAACATCTACCACAATTTCCAAATTCTAGTAAGAGAAATGAAAATGTTTGTCCACACACAAATTTTTACAGAAATGTTCTTTGCAAGTTTATTTGTTGTAATAGCTAAGAGTTCGAAACAACCCCAATACCCATCTATTGCAGATGAGTGCTAAACAACCCAAGTATGTCCTTACAAGGAAATACTACTCTTCAGTAAGAAGGGATAAGCACTGATTTATGCAACAACTTGTCTGGTAATCAGAATCACTATGCTGAGTGGAAGAAGTTGGACAAATAGTATTGTAGGAAATTCAAACTAATCAAGGACAAAATGGAGGCAGAGTTCAGGGAGTGGGGAAGTACAGGTGGGAGGGATTAAGAAAATGGAATGAAGAAATTTTGGGGGCAATGGATATGTTCATTGACTTGGTTGTGTTGATGATTTTATAGGCATATATGTGTATTTAACATTATTACATTGTACAATTTATTTTGGGAAATTATGTCAATTTTGTTAAAGTTGTATATAAACATAAGAAGCAAACATTTATCACTCTATTTTCCCTTTTAAAATATTGAATTATAACCTTATGTGTGTCTGACTTCAGTTCTCTTATGTCTTTAACCACATTGCTTGAAACTTTGTTTAAAGCACTGAACACATGGCTGGTATTGTGGCTCGGTGGGGTAAGCCCCTGCTTGTAACCCGGCATTCCATATCAGCTCACTGGTTCCAGTTGCAGCTGCTCTGCTTCCAATTTGGCTTTCTGCTAATGTGCCAGAGAAGGCAGCCAGAGATGGCCCAAGTAGTCTGTCCCTGCCACCTACATGGGAGACCTGGATAGAGTTCCTAGCTCCTGGCTTCAACCTGGCCCAACTCCAGCCATTGTGGCCATTTGAGGAGTGCACCAGCTGATGGAAGATTCTCTCTCTCTCTCTCTCTCTCTCTCACACCCTCTCTCCCTCTCTCCCCCCCCCCACGTCTCCATCTCCATCTCTTCTGTCCTTCTCACTCTGTCACTCTGATTTTCAAATAAAAAAATAAATCTTTTTTTTTTAAAGCACTGAAGAGTACTTGGAGTGCTAGAAGTAACCTCAAAACTGTCGGTATAAATGTAGGAATCTAGAATAAGATGTTCAGTTATTTGAGCAGATTCTCCTTTTAGTTTAGTAACATTATCAGCACCCATCATTAAACATTACTATGACTTAAGTCATCATTATTATGTTTAAAATAAGTATAGAAACTGAAATGTCACATAACATTTCAAGAGTGATCTTTTTTTTTTTTTTACAATTATAGTTACTCATTGAAAATGTGTATTATATTACTTTGAACCTCATCCTTTCAAAATATTTTTGAAAAATCTTTGTAAGGCCAGAATTTTTTTTAGAATATTTATTTATTTATTTGAAAGGCAGAGTTACAGAGAGGCAGAGAGAGAGAGAGAGAGAGAAAGAAAGAGAAAGAAAGAGAGGTCTTCTACCTGCTGGTTTACTCCCCAAATGGCCATAATGGCCGGAGCTGGGCCGATCTGAAGCCAGGAGCCTGGAGCTTCCTCCAGGTCTCCCACGTGAGTGCAGGATCCCAAGGACTTGGGCCAGCTTCTACTGTTTTCCCAGGCCATAGCAGAGAACTGGATCGGAAGTGGAGCAGCAAAGACTCGAACTGGTGCCCAAATGGGATTCCAGCACTGTAGGCAGCAGCTTTACCTGCTAAGTCACAGCACTAGCAAGGCCAGAATTTTGTAATGGATTTTGTTGTTGGCAGTGATGATTAGAGAAGGAATTTTGATATCTAATAGCCAGAGTTGTCCTATTTCTATCTCTGACTTGCTGTACAACTAGGGCAGGTGTATCTTAACTCTGAAAGACCTACCAAGCTCTTGTTCTTGTGTGGCTCCTGCCTGCACAAATAAGCCACAATTTGTGGGAAAAAAACCTCTAGATTAGGGTTAAAAAACATGTGCCTGGATTAAAATGTTCCAAAAGGCCAATCAAAAAATGACAAAAAAAACCCCCACAAAAATAAAAAGTGATATTCCCTCACTTTATAACTGATCCTTGGTGTTTTATGTTCATAAGGTTTCCTGAAACAGAGAATACCATGTTTACAATTGCTTTTTGATGTTTATTAAATTTAAAATACAGTGACTTGATCAGCTCTTGTCCTGACAGTTGATGTACAATGTAATACTTTATCCATTTTAGTATTTTTTTTTTGTTCTAGTATCATTGGTTGAACTCTCTAATTAACACACAATTATTCTTAGGTGTTTAAATTTTAACTGAAAAGTGATCCCTGTTAGGAATTTGGAAAACATCATGTTGAGTGAAATAAGCCAATCCCAAAGGGACAAATACCACTTGTTCTCCTTGATAGGTGACAACTAACTGAGCACCAAAAAGGAAACCTGTTAAAGTGAAATGAACACTATGAGAAATGGTGACTTGATCAGCCCTCACCCTGACTGTTGATGAGCAGCTTAATATGTTATCCCTCTTAGTATTTTTTTTTTGTTTGTTCTACTTAATACTTTTGGTTGAATACTGTAATCAATACACAATTCTTCTTAAGTGCTGAAACTTAACTGAAAAGTGATCACTGTAAAATATAAGAGTGGGAATAAGAGAGGGAAGAGATGTGCAATTCGGGACATGCTCAAGCTGACTTACCTCAAATGGTAGAGTTAGAAACATACCAGGGGATTCTAATTCAATCCCATCGAGGTGGCATGTACCAATGCCATCTCACTAGTCCCAGTGATCAATTTCTGTTCACAATTGATCGTAATGATAGGACTAAGAACCAAAGGGATCACATAAACAAGAATAGTGTCTGCAGCTGATAGAATCAAAAAGGAAGAGAATGATCCAACATGGGAAGTGAGATACACAGCAGACCCATAGAATGGCAGATGTCCTAAACAGCACTCTGGCCTCAGAATCAGCCCTTAAGGCATGCGGATCTGGCTGAAATGCCCATGAGAGTATTTCAGGCATGGAAAGCCAAGACACTCTGGGGGAAAAAAAAAAAAAACCTAAATGAAAGATCTCCACGAGTGAGATCCCAGTGGAAAGAATGGGTCATCAGAGAAGGAGGTACTTTTCTCTGAAGGGAGGAGAGAACTCCCACTTTGACCATGACCTTGTCTAAATGTGATCAGAGTCAGTGAACTCAGGGGGCTTCCATAGCCTTGGAAGCTCATGACAAGAGCCTAGGGTGATTACTGATGCCATCAACAAGAGTGTCAATTTGTTAAGTCAACAACAGGAGTCACTGTGCACTTACTCCTCATGTAGGATCTCTGTCCTTAGTGTGCTGTACATTGAGATTTAATGCTATAACTAGTACTCAAACAGTATTTTTCACTTTATGTTTCTGTGTGGGAGCAAACTGTTGAAATCTTTACTTAATACATGCTAAACTGATCTTCTGTATATAAAGAGAATCAAAAATGAATCTTGATGTGAATGGAAGGGGAGAGGGAGTGGGAAAGGGGAGGGTTGCGGGTTGGAGGGACGTTATTGGGGGGGAAGCCATTGTAATCCGTATTCTGTACTTTGGAAATTTATATTCATTAAATAAAAGTTAAAAAAAAAGGAAATGTAACAATAGATACCACAGGGAAAAAAATTTAAAATATAGATCTTTACCCAACATCTGTCTACAAGTGAATATAACATCTGAAATAGAATTTGAACATTTCGCTAGGAAGGGTACTTTTTGGTGATCTTAAAAGAAAAATCATGCAATAAAAATTTCCCAGTAGTATCTGTCAGGGGCAGGTGCAGTAGGACTCTTAGGTGTCTTAGAACAGTGCTTTTCTAACTGAAATAGACATTTACATCATCTAGGGATCCTGCTAACAGGCAGATTCAGGTTCAAAAGGGACAGGTGTGAGTTTGGGTTTCTATTTCAGTTCTCATTGATGCTATTGCTGCTAGTCGGTATATCACATTTTAAGTAGCAAACTCTCAGACTTCAGTTGCATGTATTGCAGGAATAAATGAATCTGTTATCCTATGTCAGAAAAGCAGCTACAAAATTCGTGACCTGAAATTGTCTTTACCAGTTAGGATTAGAACCGATATCTCTGTGTGTTAGTGCCTAGAACAAAATAATTTCTCTATTGAGGTAAGCAGTCTATAGCTGATATGGTATCTCCACGGTGTCAGCCACTCATGTTCCTTTTGCTAGGATCCAAGGTGGCTGTTTGGATGACAACTGTTTGGCTTTAATAAGCCAGCAAGAGACAGCCAGATGCCAGAAAAGGCTATGACTTACACCTCAGTGATAATCCCTGGAAGCCACACCCAACTTCTATTTATGTCTTATAGGCCATATGGTCTCATGGCCACGTCGAGCTACAAGGTAGACTGGGCAACAATGCACTTATATAAAATTTGGGGTTCTGCTTTAAGACAGAGAGGCTAAATTTTAGTAGCCAATAAGCAGTGTCTGCTATAGTGTCTCTGTGGTAGATATGATGAGAGGGGTTGCAGCTCTCATTGCATTAAGGCTCAGTCCAGTAATTAGCCATGTAATTGTAGGTTGAATTTATATAGATCTACATAGATCCATGTAGAACTTAAATGGATCTTGCAAAATGAGGGAATGCGACCAGGTGACTGAAATAGCAGGAAGATTATAGGGGGAGGAGTAGAATGGTCCCCGGTAGTGAAAGAATTCCAGAGACACGTATTTTCAAGCATGAGGTTGCTCTTCTATGCTGTTTTCCTCTCTTATTCTCCTGTTGAGCCTTGTGCAGTAGAGTTTTATGTGGAAATTATCCCCCATTTATGTCCTCTTTCTTATCCCCCATAGAAATAATGCTTACAAAATATTTTGTAAGTGGTAGTGGAAGAATAACATCAACAAAAAATTAAAAACAGTTTTCCCCCCAGAGGGTACTGCTTTTTACTTAAGCAGAGTTCTTGTTTTCACTTCTGACTTTAATTTTTGCCTTAAAAGACTGAGGACCTATGTGTAGGGCCCCGAGGAATAAAGCATGTATGTGTCTGTTGGCATATGACATGATGTCTTCCAGCTAAGAGAAACAACTAGGTTGACAAAGTATTGGGGATTTTGTTTAGCTTTTAAAAGGGAAGGAAGAAGAGTTAAGGAAGAGGGATTCAAAAAGTTCCTGGAAATGGAATTAAAAAATAAATTTATTGTGGTGCAAATAATTTTGAAACTCATGCATGTGAGCAGTCTTCAAAAAGTTCAGGCAAAATATGCGTTATGGAAAAAAATCAAGCATGGATTTAAAAATGTTTTGCTAGTAGAAACTTATCTTTCAATTCTGTTTTCCATAAAGTAATTGATGTATTCTCATGTATGTGTTGTGCAACTTCAAAATTTTTTGTAAGGAGGAAAAATAATTATCTTTTGAGAGTCAACTGTATGTTTTGCATTAAGCCATAAAATATCCTGTAAGACTCATGTAGTTTATGGAATACTATATTGCAACTAGAATCCTCTTCCACTCCCCACCTAATCATGTTTCAGCTACTATCATTGGATGTGAATAAAACCACGTGTATGGAGTGTGTGATAATTTACATGAGGGCATCCATTTTTATCTTGTTACAAAGGAAATTGGAATCTAGGGATTTGCTAATCTGTTTAATTCAGCTTCCATTACTTGTGGATGGAAAAATAAATCTTTCTTTTCTTAAGCAACCCTTATGTATAAAATTAGAGACTAAGAAAACATACTTTTAGATTTCAAGCTTTCTTTTTTTGTTACATATTTTAAGAAATAAAATAGTTTGAATACAAGAGCTTCCAAAGCTTCTGAAAGTATATATGTTACTTAAATCTAGTTTAGTAATTTAGTTTATTTTAAAATTTTTTACATATATTTGAAGGGCAGGGAGACAGACCCCAAGATATACAGAAAGATATATTCCATCCACTGATTCATTCCCCAAGTGCCTGCAAAAGGCAGGACCGGGTCTGGTCAAAGCTAGGAGCCAGGAGCTGTGAACTCAGTCTGGGTTTCCCAAGTGGTTGGCATAGACTCAAGCACTTGAGCCAACAAATGCTGCCTTCCACAGTGCTTGTTAACAATAAGCTGGAATCAGGAGGGAAGCTGGGACTTGAACCAAGACCTTTCGATATCAGATGCAGGTATGTGAAACAGTGTCTTAACCCCTGTGCCAAACTCTTAATCCTATAAATTATTTAAAAATCAGTATATCACGTAGGATTCATCCAAGTAATGGAAAACACAATCATCTGAATAGGTAAGGCTTAATGTAAAGAATTATTAACTTGTCACTAGCAATTAATTACTAAGTGGTCAGGAGAACTCTTAGGAATACAGGAAGAGCAGATAGAGAGCTGCTGACTCTGAGACAAACCTAGAACCCTCCTCCTCTCAGGCTGAAGACTGGTAAGCAGGAAACTCCTGTTGGAACGCCAGTGAAATTGACTGGGAAATTCACGGGAAAAACTGTTGGGGAAACTGTGCACTGGGGCACCTGCCAGACTTTCTGAGATGGTGGGTGCAGCACCAAGTCCAAGTCACACTTGCTAGGATACTGCTGCAGGGGAGCTGCAAAAATTTGCTGGGCAGTTGTGGCACAGTGGGTTAAGTCCTGAGTGCTCTGTTTCCAGTCCAGCTCCCTGATACTGTGCCTTTAAAAGCAGCAGAGGATGGCCCAAGTACTTGGGCTGTTGACACCCATGTGGGAGACCTGGATGGAGTTCCTGGCTCCTGGCTTTAGCCTGATCCAAACCCCAGTTGTTGTGGTCATTTGGGGAGTGAACCAGTGGATGGAAGATCTGTCTGTCTGTCTCTCTTTCTCTTTCTTCTCTCTCCAGCTCTCTGCTAATGAACCTGGGAAGGCATCAGATGATGCCCCAAGTACTTGGAACCCTGATACACATGTGGGAGACCCAGATGGAGTTCCAGCCTCCTGGCTTTGTCCAGCCCCGGCCATTGCAGCTATTTGGGGGAGTGAACCAGCAGATGGGAGATCTCTGTTTTTCTTTGTCTCTTTCTCTGTTACTCTGCCTGTCAAGTAAACAAACAAACCTAAAGAAAAATGATATTTAAATTTGCTGGGTAATGAGTATCCTTGTTGTCCCATCTTCTCCCAGACAGGATAGGAAAAAAGGGCAGGAAGACCCACTGAGTACAGACCAAGGAGAAATGTTTAGAAGGTGTAGTTTCATTATCACAAGGCAGGGCAATGAAGTGTGGTGAATTTGGACTTGTGACACAATAAATTGATAGGAAGTGCACTTTTTTAAGTTTAGTTGAATATAATTCTGAATTATTAAAATGGAAAGATGTGACATTTGTTGGAGCTTTAATGGGTGAATAACCATAGCCAGTGTTGTTTGGGAACTTAATATTTGTTTAAATGAGTTCATATGAAAATAACACAATTTATACATAAAAGTCTATGGGGTCAAATGAAAATACTTTAATCAAATAAAACATCTTAATGTGAAAGATCTGAAAGACTACTTCATCCAGTTCCCTCATATTAGAAATTAAAGGAAGACTGAAACCCTGAATGATTCAATGACTCATTCAAAGCTAAGGAGGTAGTGAAAGAGGCAACTCATTTGTTCATTGACTGCTTGCGAATGGAGTGCTACCAGCTGCTGCAGGTGGTCCAAGGTGCAGAGTTCAACAATGAACAAATAGGAGATAATTCATACATATTAGAAATCACATTTTAGTAGAGGGAGACAGATAAAAGACAAATGAATACATAAAACTTTGGGGGTATTTCAGGTGCTACAGAAGTGCCATGACAAAAAAATTAAGCAGTGTTAAGACAACAACAGGGGCCGGTGCTGTGGCTTAGCAGGTAAAGCTGCCGCCTGCAGTGCCAGCATCCTATGTGGGTGCCAGTTTGAGTAATGGCTGCTCCTCTTCCAATCCAGCTCTCTTCCATGGCCTGGAAAAGCGGTGGAAGATGGCCCAAGTGCTTGGGCCCCTGCACCCACGCGTTAGACCTGGAAGAAGCTCCTGGCTCCTGGCTCAGTTCTGGCCATTGCAGTTATTTGGAGAGTGAACCAGCGGATTGAAGAACTCTCTTTTTCTCTCTCTGCCTCTGCCTCTCTGTAACTCTGCATTTAAAATAAATAAATAAACCTTAAAACAAAGACAACAACAGACCATGTCAGTGGATTCCAAAGTGGGATGCTGTGCTGTGCACATTGGTACTATTTGAACAGTGACCAAAAGGGATTGTCCAAACTTCCAACCCAAAATATTCAGTAGAGAGCAGCTCTTTACTGAATTTAATGTGTTTTTCAATTATAGTCATACATTTTGTATTTGTACTCATGTTTTTCTGGAGAAGACTACATTTGGATCCCTTTAGGAATCAAAATTGAACAGTGTACACTTCATTTTCCTCTATCTTCTTTTTTTATAAAGGATACTATAGTTATTGTCCTGCCCAGCATATCAGTTGGTTATTCCTCAGGAAACTAGGCAGATGTTGCTTGCATTAAGCTGGTTACAATGGATGGAAGTTGCACTCTGCCTTTTCAAAATGCAGACTGGCCACATTTATTGACAAATTTCAACAGGCTACTAGATTTTTGGCTGTTCAGATACTACACATTTCCGAAGGGCAATGTTGAAAATGCTGAAAATCATTCAACAACAGATATCTCACATAAGGTGATATTTCAGTGCTGAGATATTTATTTTGTAACGATCTATTTATTTATTTGAAAGGTAGAGTTACAGAGAGGCAGACGCAAAGACAGAGAGAGGTCTTCCATCTGCTGGTTTACTTCCCAAATGGCCACAAAGGCCAGAGCTGGGCTGATCCCAAGCCAGGAGCCAGGAGATTCCTCTGGGTCTCCAACACAGGTGCAGGGTCCGAAGGACTTGGAGCATTTTCCACTGCTTTCCCAGGCCATAGCAGAGAGAGGGATCAGAAATGGAGCAGCCGGGACTCGAACTGGCACACATGGGATGCCGGGCACGACAGGGGGCAGCTTTACCTGCCATGCCATGGATTGGCCCTAGCACTGAGATATTTCTTAATTATGTTTTTCCACTGTGTATGTAATTAGGGAATAAAAGTTGCTTATAGGCAATTAACAATGACTGTTGAAGTTTTTCTCTTTAGAAAGTACATGTACAGAAGGAGTTGAACATTTATTTGATGGTTAATGCATGAATAGGCTAATTCTTGACGAATAGAGTTGACTTGAAGTTCACACAAGTGATATGACTATCAAGCTTTTAGAGCTTTGTCCTATATAGGCACTGTAGCCATAGACATACAATGAAATTTTTGAAATTAGAAGAAAAAAGCATTCATGTGCATTTTGAAAATGTCATCAAATTTTGATTTGTTTTCAACTGGATGTTTTACAATGTAATTTGACAATTTCACACTAACTTTTGTTTCCCTATAGCCGATCACTCATCCTTTTTTAGTTCTTTGGGTTTCTAACTCCTTACATTAAAGTAACTTACATAAAAGTTTTGATTTAAAAGTTTTTGTTGTTTCAAAGAAGATTATATTAAATTTCTGCTTTGGTTAAAACAAAATTATTTTTTAAAATAATTCATTGGTTATTAGAATCATTTTATTTAATTGTTGCTTGAATGTGGATAGGTGAATACATTTGTTAAAATTAGTTGAAATTTTAATACAATGAAAATATTCTAGATATATTTATTTGGTTTATTTATTTATTTTTTTTAACTGGTACACACTGTTCACACCTATATTTCAAGTTTGGAAATGCATATTTGCAAGCAGCATTACAAAAGTATTCATGAAGAATGCATAATCTCTGAAAATTATGAAAACATCCCTGCTACCAATACATTTCTAAATACAAAACTGACTACCATATTTGTTACTTCTGTGTAGCGAAAAGTTCATTTTCAAAACAGATAAAATTCAGTCTTTAGGTGTGAATGGTATGAATGACAGTCTTTTTTTTGTTTGTTTTTTAAATTTCTTAGTCATTTGGGATCCTTAAGCATGCAAAAGCTTTGAACAGGAGGGTCCACCAAGGAACCAGGGTTGTCATGGCATCCAGTTAAGCCAGAGCTGGAAATGCCTCTGGGTCATCCACATCAGGAGCAGAAGCACTTGACTTGTCAGTCCTGCTGCCACGGTTCAGACGTCCACCACGCCCACGTCCACCTCGCCCTCCCCTGCCACCACGTCCTGGGCGGCCTAGGTCTCCAAAATTGATCTCCAGCTGAGATGTTATATCATTTGCTGGCTTCCGGAAATGATGGTCTATAACAGAGTCTTCAGCATGAGCCTCTTCACTCTTTGATTTATGAAGAACAAATCCTTTCTTCCATTGCCCATCAGCACCTTCATTTGGTTTTCGGATATTAAATTCTACTTTTGCCCGGTCTTTATTCTGAATTGCCTTCCACTCATCCAAAGTCATCTCTTTTGGACCCTCTTCCTTTACCTCTTCCACTTCGTTTTCCTTATTTTCAGTGTCTGCCACTGGATGTTCTTCACCTTCAGGTGTTTCCTCAGTCACATTTGATTGATCCAAGTCAGTTAATTCATCTTTGACAGTTCCCCAGTTGTGAGATACGCTACCTCCACGTTTGTCCTCGTGCTTCAGACCAGATCTATCACTTCCACTATGCCTGTCAAATTCACGTTTGCCACGAGAATCAAATCCATCTCCTCGGCCCATTCCACGTCCATGGCCTCCTCGATCTCTTCCAAGACCACCATGGCCTCGGATAGGTCGGTCAATTATAGGCCTATCAACTGAAAACTCTCCTCCTTCACCCTTTTCTTCTAGTGGCTTTTCAAATCTTCTTTCACGAGGTGGTCGCCTTTCTGGTCTTCTATCAATTATTTTCCCTTCACCTTGAAGTTGTTGATCAGGTCTTCTCCCAACATGTCTTATTCCTTCTTTCTTGAGCGCCACGGGCAGCTGCGTCTCCTCTTTCTTGTCAACCACGCCAACACTGGGAGGCAGTGGGTTTTTGCGGTCTTTCTGGGACTCTTTACGCAGCTGTTTGCCTGCCGCGTTGGAGTTGGTTTACATCTCAATTTTAGAAAGATATTTTTCATTAATTCATCATTGGACAAAGATTTAACTATGAAAACTCATTATTACACAATTGAAAGAGTTGTATTTTAGAGAGATAAATTTACATATTCTAAAATTTTATATATCTTTAAATTTATGTGAACATAAAAATTGGCAAATGCATGTCAGTGTTTACCTTACAATGATTAAAAAAAAAAAGCAAGCAAAATATGAGTTGAGTGTTTGGCCTAGAATTAAGATACTGCTTGGGAAGTCAGCATCCTATATTGGAGTCCCAGGGTTCAAGTCCTGACTCTGCTCCTGACTTCTATTTCCTACTAATGCACACCTTGGGTGGCAGTAGACAAAGGCTACTGACATCCATGAACGATACCTGGACTGAGGTCCCAGTTTTGGCGTGGTTCAGTCTTGTCTATCGCAGCATTTAGGGAGTGAACCTGTGGATAGGAGCTCTGTCAATTTTTTTCTATCCCTCTGTCTTCCCATCTCTCAGCCTTTCAAATAAAATTAGTTAAAACTACTCACTTGAAAAAATATTTACTTCCCTAATTAAAAAAATACAAAGTATAAGAAAGAGCAAAGAAATTATCAGAAAACTGCCAATTATAATTCTCTTATCTTAATAAGTTTTGAATTGAATTTCAAGGGAAATCAGATGTTTATTAAATGTGTCTGGAGGTGGCCTGAATATAACCAATTACCCCCCCTCCCAAAAAAGCTCTCCCCTCAGATATTTGATGAACAATAATCACTGAACCAGAGATTTATGTTGGCCCCATAAAGAAGAAAAAATATATATCTGATGAAGAGCAATGAATGAAAGGGGACAAAAGTTTTAAACAAGTTCCTTATCTCTTTAGTCCTCAGATACCTTATGTTGAATAGCCAGATCATTTTATTATTGCAAATGCCATGGTTGTAATCTTTTATTGCTTGCAGTATAGGCCTACAGCATTAAGTTAGTATAAAATTACATATAGTTTAATATATCTGTACAACACCTTTAAACAAGCTTCTCTAGGCAAGAAGGCTATCCGTCTTATAAATCTATTATTCCATTGTACATCTTGATAGCCTAGCATTGCTCCTAGCCATGTTTAAGCATTAAATAGTGCATTATTATTTCACATAAATCAACCAGAGATGTGTGAATTCATAAATTTTGCATTTGCACAGACAGTATTTTAAACGTTTTACTGCTTCGTGGGAAACTCAGAGCACAAGCCTGTACACAAATCAGGACCTGAGAAATTTCAATAAAATTTAATATCACAATTACATCTTGTCTCAAAGTCAGTGCATACATATTTCAGAAGTATTTTAACTTAGTCCAAAAATAAAAGTAAAATTTTAAGAGTGATTTTTGTTAGGGTATAGTCAGCTATTGTGATAATAGGCTAATAAGCGCTTTGTGTTTTTTATTATTCAAGACAAAATGGTATAAAGACAGTAACATTTTATCCAATTTTAATATGAAGGAAAAAATATAGCAATATCAGAAATCTCAACAACTATCTGCAGTTTATTGCCAAGTAATACAGATAGAAAACAGTACTAGATTGATAAGCTTATGTTACAGCCAGTACATAGCTTTATAAATGGAACTGAAGTAACTCAATCAGAAATGTGTAGTTTAGGCATTAAGTTAGATACAAGAAGAAATTAGGACTTTTCTTGCTTTCAGTGTGATTCTCTTTGATTTGGAAGAGAAGTATAGTCTTCTTATTTCTAGGCATTTTTTGGAGTGAGATGTTTATTATTTCTTCAAATTTTCATTATTTTTTCTCAGAAAATGTGCTTTCTAAGGTTTTTGTTTAGTATGAAACATCTGTAGATATAATGGCCAGGAGTTGTGTGTTTTGGGATGATTTCTACTTCATGATGTGTGTTGTGAAAATGATATTCCTATTGAAATAATTTTAATGCATATAATTAACTGCAGAAATGCCACATTAATTTGAAAATGGCATATTTATTACCTAGAAACAGGTGATGTCAAAAGATAAATTGCTGTGAACTCAGAACTTGCTTCCAATCATAGTCCAGTTCTGAGCAGGAAGCTGAAAGAAGAGAGGAGAAAAGACACAAACAAAAAATTATGGATTTTTGGCTGGTTCTCAGCTGAAATCCTTTTGCTGTTACCAGTAGGGGAATGGAAAAAAAAGATAGACCTTGCCATGGGTGAACCAACGGCAAAGGAAGACCTTTTTCTCTGTCTCTCTCTCTCTCTCTCACTGTCCACTCTGCCTGTCAAAAAATAAAAAAATAAAAAAAGTTTTTTTTTAAATGATAATGACTTATTACATTACGTTAGGAAGGCAGTCTCTGTTTTACTTTATATACTTCAGGTATTTTCTCCACCATTCTGAATCCTGCCCCTTCTTTCCTTGATAGACTAAAAGTTCAGACCTAAGGTTAACAACATCAGAAGATCATTAGTTAGAGATTAATCTCTTTAGAGTGATAAGCAAAAGACTGACACAGGGAGTCTTCAGAACACAGCAGCTTCTCAGAGTAATGACAGATATTACCATACCCAGGCGGCTTTGGGACTTTAAAGAAAGCAGATCTAGTTACCAATCCATAAAAATCTAATGGAAGCTACTCTCTTACTCTGATGAATGTTGCATTCACAGTGGCTTAAATAAAAAATTAGTTCCTTTATTATTATGTCTGACTATTTAGCATTCATTGGTTTGGGGCCCATTGAGTTTTTGAGGGTATTGCTACTCCTAGCTCCCTTCACCATGTGTGTGTGTTTGTGTGTATGAAAGTTTCATCTTATTGTCTGGGCCTCCACTCTTAAGGATATAAAGGAAAAGATGATTCATTATAGAAATTACATTTTCTAAGCTCAGCCAGAAGGCACTGTGTTTCCTTTAGCTCCTGTATAAGCAAGACTTAGTGTTATGTATATATTTTATGTGTATATAATGTTTACTTAGCAATACATATATATTTATACCACACAAGTGGCCCATCCTACCATGTTGTAAATCCCTCTGTTCTTTCATAGACTATATGGAAGCAATTTATGGCTGCAGAAGGAGCATATATAAAGAACACATTTAAAAATTCTCAGTGTGTGTCACACCATTTAAATATACAGATGTGTCTTTTTTTTGTAACATTAACTCTACTGGTTAGATTGGCAATTAGAAGACATAGATGGACAATGAGTGTGCTGGATTCAAAAACAGAATGATGCTTTTTTTTTCTTTAAAAATATTTGGTTGTAAACATAGACATTTCTATTTGAGATAAATAGAATCTTTTATTTGCTACACTCATGGATTCAATCTCCATTAGATAAACCATAATTATATGTATTTAAAAATTATTTGAGAGGGAGAAAGTGAGTTCCCATCTTCTGGTTCACTTTCCTGATGCCCACAACAGCCAAGGCTGTG
The DNA here is from genome assembly GCF_964237555.1 of Oryctolagus cuniculus. Lineage (NCBI taxonomy): Eukaryota > Metazoa > Chordata > Mammalia > Lagomorpha > Leporidae > Oryctolagus > Oryctolagus cuniculus. The sequence continues at coordinate 162,066,491 of NC_091436.1, read as the reverse complement.
CCAGCCTGAAGCTGGGAGCTGAGAACTCAATCCCAGTCCTCCATGTAGGGGTCAGGAGTCCAATTACTTGACCATCACCACTGACTCCTAGGCTCTGCATTAACAGGAAGCTGGAATCAGGGGCTGGCACCAGGACATCATAGTGGGGCAGGGGCATCTGAACTGACATCTTAGCCATTAGGATAAATGATTACCCCACAATTCCATTTTTAAGCAAACCTTAGCACATCATAATCAATATTATCTTAGTTTTTTATTACTCTGTCTTCAGTTTGCATGCTTGTAATTCACCTCAAATTACATACTTGGGCTTATGGAGAAATCAAGACAGAAGACCAAAAAATAAAATCATGAAGTGGTTGCTCTTGGTTTTTATAAGTCTTACTTCCCTCTATTTTGTTAGACATGTTCATTAATCATGTGTGGTAGGCTGTTATAATGAAATGTGCCATGTTTAATCTCTTCAAATGATCTCTGTATTTATACAAGGGTACTTCATACAAAATGCATTATTATGAACAAACTTCATAGATTTCAAAATAATTTTCAGCAAAATAAACTTATCTTTTATTGAATTTCCATGGACTTTTTGAAGTATCCTTGTATACCTTAAATTTTTATTAGAATCTACATTACTAGGTAATAATAATGTGATATTGCTTTTATTAAAAACAAAATACTATCTTTTATACACAAGACAGTGCAATAGAAATGGATGTAGGATGGATCTCTATTTTCTTTCTGTGCTGAGTTGTCAAGTAAGCTGTTTCTAACTGCTGAGAGGCAATGTGGGGTAGCAGAGAGAACACAAGCCTTCATGTCCTGTTCCCTTTGGAAAGAGAGCTGCCCCTACCATTTCACCCTCCCATACTGACGTGGTGAACTGTCCCCCAGACTTTCTTGCCTTCTTTCATATTAGAGTGGTGGCTGGCCATTAAGTACCTTGCCAGAGCACATGGCTCCATGCCCCCACCCCTTCCATATAACTGCAACTCCAAAATCAGGGAATGTGAATGGAAGTGATGGAAGTCACCTCTGTGCCAAATCAGGTGTGCTCTCCCTGATCCTTGAAGGCAGAGGCTTCTGTTGCCCTACAGGAGGGCAGAACCACAACACAGAAAAACTGATGAATTACTGTTGCAGGGTCATTGCTTAGAGTTCCAAGTTCTGAAATGCTAGCATTTGTTACAGCAGCTAGCATTACTGTGCAAACTAATACGAATATAAAACCTTGGTAAATATGCTTAATTTGTGGGCAGCCTTGTTTATTTTTCCATCTCTTAAATGCAATAAGTATTTTTAATATGAATAAATGCAGTAAACTGGAGGCATTCAGAGTTGCTGGGAACTTCAGATGAGTTAGTGTATGACAATGTGTTTTATAGTGCTAAATAAGTGTACAAAAATTTCCATAATTTTTTGAGATTCTCTCACTTGCCTTCTTAGGGACAAATCACTTGTACTTATGAGTTGGCATAATAAGTGTATTAGCGCTATATTCTGCAGCATTATAAGAAATTACTTACAGCTCTTCTTTGCTCAAAGCTACATTCACCAGTATAAAAGAGTCTCATTAATACCATACTTGGAATCCTTCTCTTCTAAATTATTCATCACAGCACCTTAATCTGTTGTGAAGAGTAATCAATGTAACATGGGTTTTTTTATTTTCTGTTTTGTTGCTTCTGTGGACAACTATTTTGTGTCAGACATTGTACTATGTTATGTCATTTTATCATTACACAAAAGCAAGTGGCAGGTACATACTTTCCTTTTTACACATGAAGTTAAGGATCTGAAAGATTAAGTGAAGCAGAATAATAATGTATCTAGGAAATGGTACAAATGAGATTCTAACCGGTTCCTTTTGACTCCAGTGACAATGATCATGAGGCTACATTCTCTCTTATGAAGTAAATAATGGATTCCTCGAATCCAAAGGAATGGAAATATCAAAGCCTGTATGAGTCCAGGTTCTTCAGAGAACATAATCTGAGATAAGAATAATAGTGCTGGTACCTGATTTAGAAGATCCAAACTCAGAACAAGGAGATGAGGCTGAGAATGAGGGATGGGTGGAGAAATGAAGGGAAGCATGATGTGAGGCAATCGGTGGTGGCTTGTCACTTCACTTGCTCTTGGTTCAGAGCAAGACACAAAGAGACTTTGTGCCTACTTGACAACTAAACTTGCCCTGCACAAGGACTTTGTCCACACGGGTCGCAAGGAGAATCCATACCCCTGAGTAGCTGTGGGGGTGAAGAAAGAGGACACACACTGCCTGCACATTCTTTTCCATCTTCGTTTCTTATTGTTTTTCCCAAGGAAGTAGTTTTCTTTGTTGTTTTAGATTGCCTCATCCAACCCACTGAGTGGTCATTCAGGATAGCTGACTCACACCCTCTGTGTGGTGTGTGTTTTTTCCAAGTCTGGAAATGATTTTAAGCATGGCTGTACAACAGAAGTGTAATGGTAGGACCTGGCACAGCCTGAACTGATATATGGAAGGCCCCAGCAAGATTTGAACTAGAGGGCCTGAGTGGAGGGTGCTGCAGAGTTCTAGAAGGCAGATTTCCTGGAGGAAATATGAAGAAACACGTACAATGGGTATCTGACACAGAACTCTTGGCTGATTCATCCAGTTCATATTGATTGAATGCCAACAGTGTGCCAAGAACTCTTCCCGATGTTAGAGAAACATACATTTAAAAAAAAGAGAAAATTTCTGCTTTCATGAAACATACATTCTAGTAGGGGAGAAAGAAAAAAATGTAAAGCAAACAGTGTGAGATATTGTACGTTGGATGGAAGACAAAGCTAGAAAAGTAGGTATGAAATGTTTGGAAGAAAGACTAGTCAAGAAAGTCCTTACTGAGAAAATGACATCTGAATCAAGTCCTGACAGAACTGAGAAGCAACCGTCTCAATGTCTGGACCCAAGACACTGATAAGGGTATGTAGCACATTCATGCAACAGCAAGGAGCTCAGTGGGGCTGGAGACGTGAGTGATGAGAACATGGTGAGAAAAAGTCTGGATCATGTTGGTGGTTCTGGGGACTTCATTATTTGTATTGTTAAGCATTTTAGCTGAATTATTTATTCCTCACAGCAATACTGAAAGATAGGCAAGATTATTCCCATTTCAGAGATGAATAAACTGAGATTCATATTAGTCAAGTGAACTGCCCTAGCTCATAGCTAAAGAAAGATCACATAAGGGTGGGTAAGTAGGAAATTTATTGTCACGATTAAGCATAGTTGATCAAAGAAAATCTACTTAGTTCCAGTGAACTTTCAGAATTTAAGTGCCTAATTATGATTAAACTGAAATAATGGCAGACCACAACTTCCATGAATATTCCTTACAACAATAGTAGCTGATGCAAATACTCTCCCTATTTTCATTTTACAAGTAAGGAAATCAAGATATTTTAGTAACTGGCCCAAAGTGACACAAGTGGAAAATGATGTATCAGGGAACAAACATATTCATTCTGTTTTTAGAACCTGTGCTATTAGAATGGAATATTGTCTTTATAAATACCTTCCTACTATGTGTCATATTTTCTTTTTCAGAGAGTTTTCTCTTCAATTTTGAAATATAAGCATATCATTTTTTACCTCTTTTAGATAATTCCTTTTGAGGGATATTGTAATTCTTTTAACTTCAAAGTAAATAAAATAATAAATAATTTATCATATCTCTAAGGCTGTGTCTTAATCTGACTGTGTCTTTTTGCAAATTTTTACAGTATTGTTGCTTATTTTCATTTTTTCTTACTGGATTACATATTTTATAAATTTTCTTAAATATTTACTTGTGAATGAGAAACTCCTTCAGTTTTTCTTAATATGAATTTGTATTTATTTTACCTTGTGGTTTTTGAGTGATAATTTATCTAGGTATAAAATTTTATGGTAACAGGTGTTCAGTTGTTTTATTGGATCCTTTTATGGACAAGAATATTACTAATTAAGCTTTTCTTCCACAAATTCTTCTATTGCCTTCCTTTTAGATTTTTATCTTTCTTTTTTAATTCCTACCGTTTCATTACCATATGTTTGGAAGAGAAAAACTTAACCTGCTCATATTTCTGTTTCCTTTTTTTCAGATAAAAGTTTAATTCTTCCTTTCATTCTAGAAAAGTGCACATTTGTTTTTACTATCTCCTTCCATAGATTTCTCTATGATTGCCCTCTGGAATTCTTAATAAATGTAAATTGTATATTATATTTTATATTTTAAGTGTTAACTTTTTGACAACATATTTTGTCTTTCTGTTCTATCTTGCAGTGTAACCTCTTCAACTGTATCAAAATTCCATTTAACCCGTATATTGAATTTTATTTAAAAAATAAATCAAGATAAGACTGACATACAAAAAATGTATACATAAGTGTACAGTTCTATAAATTTTCAACAATGTATACATCAGTGTAAGCTTCTGTCATTAAAAAGTATATTTTCGTAGTTACCATCAATTTTCTATGCTCCTCTGCTGTGATTCTGTCTTCTGCTTATCTCAGGCAGCAACTCATATCATAATAAATTGAACTTTCCTGTTGCAGAACTTATGAAAAATCATAAAGTATGTATGTTCTATTGTGTTTGGCTATGTTAGCTCAACATAATGCTTTTGAGCTCCATACATGCCATGTATCAGAAATTAGTTTTAATTCTGTACTATAGTCTATGTTATGATTATACTATAATTTGAATGGTACATGTCTGATTTTACTCCTTTCTATATATCCTCCCCAATAACATAAAAAACTTGAAATACAAATTAAGCTAGAAATCTCCCAGACTTTTAGTATTAAAGGGCATATAACTCAAATACTTTCAAATTGTTTCAAGTAGAATAATACAATAATTCTAGAGTGTTCCTGCTGACTCAAATTGAGAGAATGGTCAGTGAGAACAGGAGGGCTTAACAGCTTCAATGAAAAAGGATAAAAGATGAGTAGAAACCTATAGAAGTACAGAAATTAGTCCCATAGGAAGAAGTCTAAGAACAAATGAACACAGATCTGGAACTTGGTAGTTTAACCACATTGTCTACAGAGAATGGCCCTGAACATGAGGGAGAACATAAGGGGCATCCATGGAGAGACATTGTTCCTAGGGGAAAAAAGACTTGTAGAGAAAGTGTGGTGTATATTTTGGAGTTGTGACAATGAAGGCAAGGGATGAAATATGAGGGAAGGAATGAAGGATGCAGAGGAAAAGAAGGTGAAAAAAAGGGCAATACTTTCTCCTCCCAGTCATTATCCATTAAAGTTTTCATCTTTTATTAAACTAACAGAAGAGGGCACTCTTAAACCAGTTACCCCATCCATGAGCTGAATAGGAATTACAAAAAACAGGTCATGTTCATACAAACTGATAGAAGAAGAAAATAGAAAATCTGAATGAAATAATTTTAGCTGTCAAATGTTCTCCAACATCCAGCCACAAAGCAGAATGGCTTAACACAACAACTCAACCTAAAGTAAGTATTATCCAGAAAGTATCTGAATAACTGGAAAATACAAAACTTAAATCAGAAGTTACAACTAAGAAAATTGTGGGGAGCAACCCGGACTGGACTGAGTTACTGGAATTAAGACTTACTCTATGCATCTGCTCTCCCACAATATGGCGCTGGGAGAGGAGAAAACAGCTTCTACACAGCTGCCTCCAGTTCAACCAATAAACAGCAGGACTTGCTCCTGATTGGAGGAGAGCAGCGTACTCGGCGTGTGGGCAGCCGAGTTGGGATTGGTGGAAGAGGACTATAAAGGAGGAGAGAGACAACATGCACCAGGAACATCTAAGAGGAACATCTAAGGGGAACACCTGTGCAGCCCCCGAGAGAGCCGGCCGGCGGTGTGCCGCTCCCCTGCGGAAGTGGGGAAAGCGGCCAGGGGGAACTGCCCTTCCACGGAGGTGGAAGGGACAGTAGCCAACCCGGGAAGAACCAGCAGCAAACCCGGGGAGGGCCGAGCAGACGAAAGAACAGCGCAGGGTCCTGTGTCGTTCCTCCACGAAGAGGGGGAGCGACAGAAAATAAATGTACATTAAAGGAAGATATTTAAAAAGTTTAATGATATCTGGAATTAGAATAGAAAGGTTAAACAAATTCCAGAAAGGAAGGCTACATTACAGGATGCACAAGGGGTAAAATGTTCAAATAATTATTTATTATGAAATTATTGTACCTATCCTAACAATGACAGAAAACCAGATAATCTAAAACTTTTCTTGGGACTAGGGATTATTGTGTGAAGGCAGTTAGGATTGGAAGTGGTGAAAGGTAGAAGTAAAACACTTTCAACTCATGGTTGGGTGGATTAGGAGATAGGAAATTCTTCTCTGCCTAGGACCTTAAATTCATACTAATGAGGATAACATTAGAGGCCAGCGATTTGTAAAGGAGGAGAAACTCTTGCCCAAGGTTAACCACAGACAGAAGCAATGTTTTGCTGCCATGGAAAGCAAAAGGAATCCACAAACCACATTTCTCAGACCTGGAACCTAGGAAAAACTCTCCACTTCCAAAAACAGCAGTGTAACCAATGGTAGTGATCTAGTATATGTGCAGTACAAGAGGATGGATACCATATGGCTCAGATGTGGAGAGATGACGAAAAACTGAGGTGGAACAAAAATGGTAAGAAAATTTCTCATACCTATACGTGTACACTAAACTCACTGCAATGACAGTCTGTTACTAGAAGTGAAGCCCATGGTGCAAAAGAGGTTACTACAGCTTCATCAAAACTCAAATACAGCCCAACTCATGACTCAAATCCTTACATGAATATCTTGATAGTCACATATAACATATCCTCTGTACATATTGTTCAATAAAAACTTCTGAGATACATAGAAAACATATTAGCTTTTTGTCATTACATCTAAATACCTGACATGGGATAGTTATGAAGGAAGTTTAATTTGGCTCTTGGTTTTTGAGAGTCATAGCTCAAGATCAGACAGCCTCATTGGTCTCATGTGTGATGAGGATGGTAGATGCTGGAATTTGTGCAGAGGAAGGATCACATGGCAAGCCAAGAAGGAGAGACAGACAGGGAACACATGTATCCATGTCTATGTGGTGTTGCCTTAAAACTCTATCAGGATTCAATTCTGAGAACTCCACCCCAACAACTTAGGTCTAATCTAATCACATACCCCAAATCCTTCCTTCAGACAGACACCATAATTATACTTTCACCCTTAAATCTTTAACTGCTAATATCAACCCACTATTAACATAGGACTTTCGGGACCTATCTTTTAAAATGTGGGCTTTTATTACCTTTGTTTTTCTAAACTGTTATCCAAACCATAACAGAAAGCAAGAAAAAAAGTCAATTGTCAATGGACAAAGCAGTCAGTAGAACCAGACTCAGAGATGTTCACTAATTTGAAATTATTGGGGATTTTGAAAGAATTATGATTCTTTCAAAGATGTAACCAAAAATGTAGGCAAGATTAAATTTAAACCATTATGGACTAAAATTAAGAGTGGAATGGGAGGGGCCAGCGCTGTGCATCTAAAGCAGCCACCTTCAATGCCGGCATCGCAAATGGGTGCCGATTCAAGTCCCAGCTGACCCACTTTCAATCCAGCTCTCTTCTATGACCTTGGAAAGTAGTAGAAGATGGCCCAAGTCTTTGGGCCCCTGTACCCAGGTGGGAGACCTGAAAGAAGCTCCTGAGTTCAGATCAGCCCAGCTCTTGCCATTGCAGCCATCTGGGGAGTGAAAAAGTGGATGGATGACCTCTCTCTGTCTCTGCGTCTGCCTCTCTGTAACTCTGCCTTTCAAATTAATAAATAAATCTTTTTTAAAAAAAGAGTGAAATGGAAATCATAGTAATGTACACACACAATAAACACACTTTCCACTTCACATTTTAATGCATATGAGGTATGTATTTGAACAATTTAGCAAATGGCTTGATATAGCTGAGACAGTTATCAGTGAGGAACATGTTAGGAAAATATTCTTCCTTAAAATAATCTAAATTGACACTCAGAAAGAGTGGGAAAAAAAGAGTGGGAAAATTCAAGAACTGTAGCATAATGTTAAATGATGTAAAGTAGTTTTAATTGGCCTATTGAAGAAGAGGGTGAGAGGCCGGCACCACGGTTCACTGGGCTAATCCTCCACCTGTGGCGCTGGTACCCCAGGTTAGTCCCAGTTGGGTCACCGGATTCTGTCCCAGTTGCTCCTCTTCCAGTCCAGCTCTCTGCTGTGGCCTGAGAAGTCAGTGGAGGATGGCCCAAGTGCTTGGGCCCTTGCACCCACATGGGAGAGCAGGAGGAAGCACCTGGCTCCTGGCTTCGGATCACTGCAGTACACCGGCCGCAGAGCACCAGCTGTAGCGGCCATTTGGGGGGGTGAACCAATGGAAGGAAGACCTTTCTCTCTGCGTCTCTCTCTCTCACTGTCTAACTCTGCCTGTCAAAAAAAAAAAAAAAAAAGAGTGAGATAAATCTAGAAGGTATATAGAAGAGGGTGGAATAAGTTGCTGCACATGCTTATTCCTGTCTCAGCTGCCCTGTATCTGATCCAGCTTCCTGCTAATATGCCTGAGAAGGCAGCGAATGATAGTGCAAGTACCTGGGCCCTTGCCACCCACATGGAAGACCCAAATGGAGTTACAGCCTCCTCACTTTGGTCTGGGTCCACCCTGGCTATTATGGCCATTTGGGAAGTAAACAAGAGGATGTAATGTTCTCTCTCAATTTTTCAATTTTTCTCTCTCTTAATTCCCTCTTTCACTTCTCTCTGTCACTCTTTCTTTCATTTAAATAAATAATCTTTTTAAAATGGATTAGAAAAATGCTTGAAAATAAGTAAGAATAGAAACTCTCAATGTATACTTTCTATACACAAAAATGAACTTGGGATAGAAGAGAACTAAATGCAAAAGCCAGAACTCTGAAACTGAACAAGAAACTAAAATAGAAAACATAGGAGAAATCTTTGTGAACTAGGAAAGATTTCATGGACACATACAAAAAGCCCAGACTACAAAAGAATAAAATAATAAATAGGACTTCATCAAAATTCAAAACTTACTTTCTTTGTAGACAATGTTAAGGAAAGGAAAAGCATTGTCATAAACTAGGAGAAAATATTTACAAAATATAACTGAGAAATAATCTTTTCTGGAATGTATAAGGAGCTTGTTAAAACTCAATGATTTGAAAATAAACAACACAGTTAATAAGTAAGCAAAAAGATTTGAACAGATAGTTCACTACTATGCAGATATGGTGGGCCTACATGTAGAGAATGGGCGCCCACGGCTTGGGGCTCCAATAGCCGAGAGCCCATGCACCAGCGCTGGAAAGTGAGGTGAGACCAGGCCACAGCAGCCTAAGCCACTGGTGAAAAAGTGGCAGAAAGAGCCTGGAGGCAACCAGGCTTGGAGCCCCATGGGGGAAAGTGTATCAACCAAACTAGAGGAGAAAAAAAAAAAAAAGGACAGGATGGACATGTTTCTCTCTCTCAGATCTCTTTACAAAGGCATACTATACCAAGCTGATAGAGCAGGTGCCATTTTCAACATATGTAACAGTTGTGGCAACTCGTGTCTGCACCCAGCAACCAGCTGTGTGGAGATTCCTGACTCTCATGGAGAGAAGTAACAGGAGGCTAGGGGCTTGTGACTATGTGAAGCTTCTGAACAGGGAATGTGAAAAAAATTGAGGGTGTGTAGGAGGACTCATGGTGTGGCTGGGACTTTGAGCAGTCTGAGTGGGAGATTCCACAAGCTTGGGGGTTCCTGGTTACCTGGTGATAGACATTGCTGGGGAATTTGAAATTACACTGAGGACCGCACAGATCCTTTGTGTGGTCCTTGTGACAGAGTGGATGAATATTATACCCACTGGGGCTAGCACTCAGACACTGGTCTCCATTGAGGGGAGGAGCTCAGCTTAGCAGAATATGCCTCCCTTCTGATTAAAAAAAAAGATTTACCACACCAAACCTGGGTGTATCACCTTAGGTACACCCTTAACCCTGGAGAACTGAACAGAGCTCTCTGGCCACACCCACTGCAAACCTCTAGAGATTCACTGAAAGCAGACAGTCCACTTAGCTACAGAGTCATAAAAGCTACCACAGATAAAAGCTACCACAGCAAAAACAGAAAGAAAGAAAAAGAAGGATAAGAAAGGAGAAGGAGGAGAAGGAAGGGGAGAGCAAAAGGGAGAGGGAGAAGGAGGAGGAGAAGAAGAAGTAGTAACCAATGGATATCTCCACAAATGCCCAACACCAAATGCACCAATCCAAGAAGCAAGAATAAGGAAGACAACATGATGTCCCTGAAAGAACATAACACTTCAATACTAGATTGTGAAGATGATGAGATAGAAGAAATGCAAGAAATGAGACCCAAATAATTGATCATAAGATTACATAGACGTAATCAAAAGCAAATGCACAAACTACTGAAATCCGTGCAGGACATGAAAGAAAATTTCTCCCATGAAATTGAGATCTTACAGAGGAACAAAAATGAAATTAAGACTTCAATAGAATATGAAATTGAGATCTTAAAGAGAAATCAAAATGAAAGGAAGAATTAAATAGAACAAATAAAAAATGTAGTGGAGAGCCTTAAGCACAGAATCAGTGAAGCAGAAGAGAGAATATCGGACTTAGAAGCCAAAGCACAGGAAAGTATACAGTCAAACCAAAGACAAGAATAGGAAATTAGAAAACTTTAAAAAACACTGTTGGGAATCTAGAGGATACTATAAAAAACCCAACATATGGATTCTAGGAGTTCCTGAAGGCATGGAGGGAGAGAGAGGATTAGAAGTTCTTTTTAGTGGAATAATAGGAGAAAACTTCCCAGGTTTGGAGAAAGAAAGGGACATCCAAGTACAGGAAGCACGCAGAACTCTGAATAGACATGACCAGAAAAGATCCTCACCATGACACATTGTAATCAAACTCACTACAGTGAAACATAAAGAGAAGATTCTAAAATATGCAGGAGAGAAATGCCAGATTACTTTCAGAGGATCTCCAGTTAGACTCACAGCTGACTGCTCATCAGAAACCCTACAGGCTGGAGAGAATGGCAAGATATACTCCAAGTCTTAAGAGAAAAAAACTGTCATCCCAGAATATTATACCATGGAAAGCTCTCATTTGTGAATGAAGGTGAAATAAAGACCTTCCGTAACAAACAGAAATAGAAAGAATTTGTTACCACCTGTACAACCCTGCAAAAGATGCTTAAGAATGTGTTGCAAACAGAAACATAGTCATCATTGCGAAAGAAGGTAAAGGAAGAAAATCTCTCAGTAAAGGATCAAAGGAAGTTCAAAGTATAAATTAGGAATATTTTTGGAAAAATGCAGGGCCAAGTCATTACTTATCAATAGTTACCTTAAATGTAAATGGTCTCAGCTCCCCAGTTAAAAGTCACAGACTGAAGGCCTGCCTCCTTAGTGCAGTAGGCAGTGCATCAGTCTCATAAAAGTCACAGACTGGATGAATGGATTGAAAAACAAAACCCATCTATTTGCTGTCTAAAAGAGACACATCTCACCAACAAAGACATATACAGACTGAATGTGAAAGGATAGAAAAGATATACCATGCCAACAAAAACCAAAAAGAGCTGGTGTAGCCATCTTAATATCAGACAAAATAGACTTTAACACAAAAACTGTTAAAAGAGACAAAGAAGGGGATTATATAATGATTAAAGGATCAATTTAACAGGAAGATGTAACTATTATAAATATATGTGCACCTAATTATAGGGCACCTAACCATTTAAAAGAAATGTTAAGGGATTTCAAAGGAGACTTAGATTCCAATACAGGCGTATTGGGGGACTTCAATAGTCTACTTTCAGCAAAGGAGAGATCAACCAGACAGAAAATCAACAAGGAAACAGAAAATTTAATTGACACTATAGACCAAATGAACCGATCAGATATCTCCAGAACTGTTCATCCTAGAGTTGCAGAATATACATTCTTCTCAGCAATGCATGGAACATTCTCTAGGATTGACCACATACTAGGCCATAAAGCAAGTCTCAAAAAAAATCAAAATCATACCATGCACCTTTTCAGACCACATTGCAGTGACGCTGGAAATTAGCAGCTCAGGAAACTCTAGAGCATATGCAAACACATGGGGACTGAACAACATGCTTTCGAATGAACAGTGCATCATAGAAGAAATCAAAAGGGAAATAAAAAATTTTCTGGAAATAAATGAGGATGACAACACAACATATCAGAACCTATGGGATACAGCAAAAACAGTGTTAAGAGAAAAGGTTATATCAGTAGGTGCCTACATCAAGAAATTGGAGACACCAAATAAATGAGCTATCAGTGCATCTCAAGGATCTAGAAAAACAGCAAACCAAACCCAAAACTAATAGGAGAAAAGAAATAGTTAATATTAGAGAATAAATCAACAAAATTGAGTCCCAAAAACAATACAAAAGATCAGTAAAATGAATAGCTGTTTTCTTGAAAAAATAAACAAAATTGACACACCATTGGCCCAACTAACCAAATAAAGAGAGAGAAGACACAAATCAATACAATTAGAGATGAAAAACGAAATGTAATGATAGACACTACAGAAATAAAAATAATAATCAGAAATTACTACGAAGAGCTGTATGCCAACAAACTGGGAAACCTAGCAGAAATGGTTAGAATCCTGGACACATGCAATCTACCTAAATTGAGCCATGAATACATAGGAAACCTAAACAGACACATAATCAAGACAGAAATTGAATCAGTAATAAAGGCCCTCCCAACAAAGAAAAGCCCAGGACCGGATGGATTCACTGCTGAATTCTACCAGGTATTAAAGGAAAAATTAACTCCAATTATTCTCAAGTTATTCAAAACAATTGAAATAGAGGGAATCCTCCCAAATTCTTTATATGAAGCCAGCATCACCTTAATTCCTAAACCTGAAAAAGACGCAACAGAGAAATAAAATTACTTACCAATTTCCTGGATGACATCGATGCAAAAATCGTCAACAAAATTCTAGCCAATAGAATCCAACAACACATCAGAAAGATCATCCATGTAGACCAAGTGGGATTTATCCCTGGTATGCAGAGATGGCTCAACATTCACAAATCAATCAATGTAATGCACCACATTAACAAACTGCTGAACAAAAATCATATGATTATTTCAATAGATGCAGAGAAAGCATTTGCGAAAATGCAACGCACTTTCATGATGAAAACTCTAAGAAAATTGGATATAGAAGGAACATTCCTCAACAAAATCAAGACATTTTATGACAAACCCACGGCCAGCATCCTATTGAATGGGGAAAATTTAGAAGCATTCCCACTGAGATCTGGTACCAGATAGGGATGCCACTCTCACCATTGCTATTCAATATAGTCCTGGAAGTTTCAGCCAGAGCCATTAGGCAAGAAAAAGAAATCAAAGGGAGGAAGAACTCAACTTATCCCTATTTGCAGATGACATGATTCTTTATACAGGGGATCCAAAGTACTCCACTAAGAGACTATTGGAACTCATAGAGGAGTTTGGTAAAGTAGTAGAATATAAAATCAATACACAAAAATCAGCAGCCTTTGTATACACAGACAATGCCACAGCTAAGAAAGAACTTCTAAGATCAATGCCATTTACATTAGCTACAAAAAATCAAATACCTTGGAATAAACTTAACCAAGTATGTCAAAGATCTCTATGATGAGATTTAAAAAACATTAAAGAATGAAATAGAAGAGGATACAAAAAATGGAAAAATCTTCCATGTTCATGAATTGGAAGAATCAATATCATCAAAATGTCTATTACTCCAAAAGCGATTTACAGATTCAATGTGATAACAATCAAAATACCAAAGACATTCTTCTCATATCTGGAAAAAATGATGCTGAAATTCATATGGAGGCACAGGAGACCTCAAATAGCTAAAGGAATATTACACAACAAAAATAAAGCTGGAGGCATCACAATACCAGATTTCAAGACTTACTATAAGGCCTTTTTAATCAAAACAGCCTGGTACTGGTACAAAAACAGATGGAAAGACCAAGGAAACAGAATAGAAACACCAGAAATCAATCCAAACATCTACAACCAACTTATACTTGACCAAGGAGCTAAAACCAATTCCTGGAGCAAGGATAGTCTGTTCAACAAATGGTGCTGGGAAAGCTGGATTTCCACATGCAGAAGTATGAAGCAAGAGAAATCCACTCAACATGGATTAAATCTAAATCTATGACCCAACACCATCAAATTATTAGAGAACATCGGAGAAACCCTGCAAGATATTGGCACAGGCAAAGTCTTCTTGAAAAGACTCCAGAGGCACAGGCAGCAAAGCCAAAATTAACAACTGGGATTATATCATATTGGGAAGTTTCTGTACAGCAAAAAACAAAAACAAACAAACAAACAAAAACAAAAACACAAAACCAGGAAAATGAAGAGGCAACATACAGAATGGGAGAAATTATTTGCGAACTATGCAACTGATAAAGGATTAATAACCAGAATCTACAAAGAGATCAAGAAATTCCACAACAACAAAACAAACAACCCACTTGAGAATTGGGCCAAGGATAAACAGACATTTTTCAAAAGAGGAAATCCAAATGGCCTACAGAGACATGTCACAATGTTCAGAATCATTAGCCATCAGGGAAATGCAAATCAAAACCACAATGAAGTTTTACCTCTCCCTGGCTAGAATGGCTTTCATACAGAAATCAACAAACAACAAATGCTGGTGAAGATATGGGGGAAAAGGTACCCTAATCCACTGTTGGTGGGAATGCAAACGGGTAAAGCCACTATGGAAGATAGTTTGGAGGTACCTCGGAAATCTGAATATAGTCCTACCATGCGACCCAGCCAGCCCACTCCTGGGAATTTACCCAAGGGAAATTAAATCAGCAAATAAAAGGGCTATCTGCAACTCAATGTTTATTGCAGCTCAATTCATAATAGCTAATACATGGAATCAACCTAAATGCTTGTCAACAGAAGACTGTATAAAAATTTTTCTTTTTCATTTTTTTTCTTTTTTATTTAGTAAATATAAATTTTCAAAGTACAGTTAATGGATTATAATGGCTCCCCCCCATAATTTCCCTCCCATTCACACCCCTCCCATCTCCCGCTTCTTCTCCCATTCCATTCACGTCAAGATTCATTTTCAATTATCTTTATATACAGAAGATCAATTCAGTATATATTAAGGAAAGATTTCATCAGTTTGCACCCACACAGAAACACAAAGTGTAAAATAGTGTTTCAGTACTAGTTATAGCATTACTTCACATTGGACAACACACTAAGGACAGATCTCACATGAGAAGTAAGTACACAGTGACTCCTGTTGTTGACTTAACAAATTGACACTCTTGTTTATGGCATCAGTAATCTCCCTAGGCTCTAGTCATGAGTTGCCAAGGCTATGGAAGCCTTTTGAATTTGCCGACTTCGATCTTATTCTGACAGGGTCATAGTCAAAGTGAAAGTTCTCTCCTCCCTTCAGAGAAAGATACCTCCTTCTTTGATGGCCCTGTTCTTTCCACTGAGTTCTCATTCACAGAGATCTTCCATTTAGGTCTTATTTTTTTTTTCCAGGGTGTCTTGGCTTTCCATGCCTAAAATACTCTCATGGGCTCTTCAGCCGGATACGAATGCCTTAAGGGCTGATTCTGAGGCCAGAGTGCTATTTAGGACATCTGCCATTCTATGAGTCTACTGTGTATCCTGCTTCCCATGATGGATCATTCTCTCCCTTTTTGATTCTATCAGCTAGTATTTGCAGACACTATTCTTGTTTATGTGATCCCTTTGGTTCTTAGACCTATCAGTATGATCAATTGTGAACTGAAATTGATCACTTGGACTAGTGAGATGGCATTGGTACATGCCACCTTGATGGGATTGTATTGGAATCCCCTGGCATGATTCTAACTCCACAATTTGCGGCAAGTCCGATTAAGCATGTCCCAAATTGTACATCTCCTCCCTCTCTTATTCCCACTCTTACATTTAACAGGGATCACTTTTCAGTTAAAATTTAAACACCTAAGAATAATTGTGTGTTAATCACAGAGTTCAACCAATAGTACTAGAACAAAACAAAGAGAAAATACTGAAATGGCTAAAGTATTACATTGTACATCAACAGTCAGGACAAGAGCTGATCAAGTCACTATTTCTCATAGGGTCCATTTCACTTCAACAGGTTTCCCCTTTGGTGCTCAGTTAGTTGTCGCCGATCAGGGAGAACATATGATTTTTGTCCCTTTGGGACTGGCTTAATTCACTCAGCATGTTTTCCAGATTCCTCCATCTTGTTGCAAATGACTGGATTTCGTTGTAAAGGGTTGATAACCAGAATCTACAAACAAATCAAGAAACTCCACAACATCAAAACAAACAACCCACTTAAGAGATGGGCCAAGGACCTCAATAGACATTTTTCAAAAGAGGAAATCCAAATGGCCAACAGGCACATGAAAAAATGTTGAACATCACTAGCAATCAGGGAAATGCAAATCAAAACCACAATGAGGTTTCACCTTACCCCGGTTAGAGTGGCTCACATTCAGCAATCTACCAACAACAGATGCTGGAGAGGATGTGGGGAGAAAGGGACACTAACCCACTGTTGGTGGGAATGCAAATTGGTAAAGCCGCTATGGAAGTCAGTCTGGAGATTCCTCAGAAACCTGAATATAACCCTACCATTCAACCCAGCCATCCCACTCCTTGGAATTTACCCAAAGGAAATGAAATTGGCAAACAAACAAGCTGTCTGCACATTAATGTTTATTGCAGCTCAATTCACAATAGCTAAGACCTGGAACCAACCCAAATGCCCATCAACAGTAGACTGGATAAAGAAATTATGGGACATGTACTCTACGGAATACTATACAGCAGTCAAAAACAATGGATAAAAAATTATGGGATATATACTCTGTGAAATACTACACAACAGTTAAAAATGGAATCTTGTCGTTTGCAGCAAAATGGAGGAATCTGGAAAACATCATACGGAGTGAAATAAGCCAATCTCAAAGGGACAAATATAATATGTTCTCCATGATCTGTGACAACTAACTGAGCACCAAAAAGGAAACTTGTAGAAATGAAATTGACACTATAAAAAGCAACGACTTGATCAGCCCTTGTCCTGTCCAGGAACAGCTTATTATTTTATTCTTACTATTTTCTTTTTCTAGTTAATACCATTGGTTGAACTCTTTACTTAACACAGAATTATACTTAGGTGTCTTAGGTGTTTTGTTTACATCCAATTGAAAATTGATCCTTATAAAAATGAGTGGGAATAAGAAAGGGAGAAGATGTACAGTTTGGCACACATTCCCATGGACTTACTCCTAATGATAAAGCTTAAAAGTTGCCATGGGATTCCAAATCCCATTTTGTTGGCAAGTACTAATGCTATCTTACTAGTTAAAGTGATCAGTTTAAGTGTGTAACTGATTATAAAGATAGGAATGAGTCAAAGGGATCACATAAATAAGACCAAGTGTCTATTTATAGCAAAATATAGAATTAAAAAGGAGAGAATGATCCAACTTGGGAAGCAGTCCACACAGCAGACTCATAGAATGACAAATGCCCTAAACAGCACTCTGGTGTCAGAATCAGCCCTTAAAGCATTCAGATCTGGCTAAAAAGCCCATGAGAGCATTTCAGGTGTGGAAAGCCAAGACACTGTGGCAAAAAATGGCCTACAGGAAAGTTCTCTGTGAGTGATAGCCCAGTGGAAAGAAGGGGCCATCAAAGAAGGAGGTACCTTTCTCTGAAGGGAGGAGAGAACTTCCACTTGGCTTATGGCCCTATCTAAATAATGACAGAATTTGTGGACTCAGAAGGCTTCCATAGCCTTGGCAGCTCATGAGAATAGCCTCGAGTGATCACTAATGTCATAAATAAGAGTGTCAATTCTGAAATCAGCAACAGGCAACAGGAGTCACTGTGTACTTGCTCCCCATGTAGAACCTCTGTCCTTAATGAGTTGTACTATGAGAATTAACAGTAAAACTAGTCTTTAAGCAGTACTTTATTCTTTGTGTGTCTATTTGTGTGTAAACTGTTGAAATCTTTACTTTGTATAGAGTTGATCTTCTGTATATAAAGGTAATTAAAGATTAATCTTAATGAAGAATGGGATGGGAGAGGGAGTAGGAGGTGGGATGGGAGTGGGGGTGGAAGGGCGGGTTTGGGGAAGAAGAACTGCTATATTCCTTAAGCTGCACCTATGAAATTTATATTTATTAAATAAAAGCTTTCTTAAAGAAATGTAAAATTCAAACTAATAAAAATATAGTAATATAGCATTCTTAACCATTGAATTCAGGGAAACTATTTATTGTAAGGATATCACAAAGGCTATGGCTGAACATCCATATGGAAGAGATGCAGTGGAGAGTGTGTGGGAAAGGACATGGTACATGGAATTTCTATGCTCTCTCTATGGGTACCAACTTCCAGGAGCCTCCATGTGTGTCCACCAAATCTGGGATCTCTATAAACCCCTAGTCTTTGGATTTTTATGAAGGTTTCATTATGACTACGTGACTGATTAAAGCATCTGCCAAAATTTCGTGATTCTCAGCTCCCCTGAGTTTCCGAGATGAGACTTTACCTTTAAATTCTTTTTTGCTCTTTCTGGTGACCACCCCATCCTGAATCTGTCCAGGGGCTTCCAGCTTACTGTCATCTCATTAGTTACAAAAGCACTTTATCACTCCTGAGATTCCAAGGATTTTATGAGGTATGCATCAGGAAATTGGACAAAAAGAAAATGTATAAATCTTATTATAAATCACAATATCACATATACATTGAATCATATACTATTGTGAGAAATAAGATAGGTAAAATGTAGAGATGGAACAATAGTTGTTAAAATCTTTTCTAGCCCAGGAAAACTGCCATGGAAGGTAGATTACTTGTTAGGATAGATTCTTCATGTCAAATATCTTTCCTCTATACTTCTGTGCTTTTAAAAATTTTTCCTTAAAATTTGCATAATTTAGAAATTTCAACAAATTATGAAAATGATTATGCTATCCTGCCATTTCTCTTTTATAAAAGTTAGAGCATTCTTTAGTATTTTAAACTTTCCTAAAGCTATGCTTATATAAGGGTCTTCACAAACTTATTGGGTAAGTGGAATTACAAGAAAAGTTTAGGATCTGATGTTCTAGCTCTGTAGGATTCAGTGAGCTTTGACTGAAAAGAAGATTCATGTAATGTTTGAGAGAACTCCTAAGACAGGTTGGACAGAATCTTTAGCTGCAGGTCACTATGCTCTCTGGCACCAGTTTGCACTATGTTGAGAGAGAAGATACGGAATCTGGCCACCCATATCTCCTGGGACAAGCTAGTGTTGCTGGATACTTGCTTCAGAAAATTTATGACGACCATAGTATCTACTTGCACATGATAGTTCTGGGTTACCTTGTTTGTATGGTAAATATAAATTATGGAGAAAGTATGAGCAAGACCAGTCCTTCCTACATGGGAAACATGTTTTGGAATCTAATTTGGGTAGAGCCACTGAAAATTCTTCTCAGTCCCAGGGAGTGGAGTTGTGCAGTATAGTAGATATACCACTGGGTTTTGGGGTGGTAGGAAAGTCTACACAAGACTTCAGGAAAGTAGACCCCATGGTGATTGGTTGTTCATCAGGCAGACATTGGGCAGAATGTGCAGCATGAAGAGGTGTTGACTTAAAGACATCATGAGGACTAAGACTGCATAGTAGCACTGAGCTTTGTGTTTTGTCTCTGCAGAATCTGATACTGTGCATCCTGCTTATTAATAATTTTTCAATATTAATAAGCTTGTTGCCAAGTATTCAGAGGAGAATTCTGAATACTGACTCAAGTAGACCAGACAACATGGTAAGTGTTAAGATTTTATTCAGTGAGAGAAATGTGCAGGAGAGTGAGGGCTTTATTTAAGGGAGAAAGAGAAGTCTAGAAGCTAAATTGGGTCCATTCCACGCACAGAGAAGACCAGGAGCAAGCCACATGGACCAAGCCTGCAGGCAGGAAAGCAGGGAGCATGTCCCCAAAGGCCACACACACTGAAGGTGTGGGGTAACAAAGGCAACCAGCGCAGCAAGGGCAGTAGGACAACAAAAAGGAGGGGCCCACCAGGCCTTTTATCCACTTCCAAAGAGGAGTGGTTACACAGTGACTGGCAGGTGGGCGTACTGGTGGGATCAGGTAGGAGTGTGAGATCACACAGGGACATGGTGAAGGCCTGGTCTTCCAGCTCACAAATCTCATCAATTTTATCCTATCTGCCTGCTTACATCAAATCAACCATTGTGCTGAATTTTGTGAACACTGTAGTCTTCAGAAAATTCTTAGTTTAATATTTTCTCCATCACTGACAAATACAGGCTAGATTCACATTACAGAAATGGCTCAAGATTAAGGTTTCAAATCTTTGTGTTTGTTGTTAATAGAATGCTCTATGTTATATTTTAATCAGAGGTGTCTTGTGAGGAACAGATTCTAATTGTTATAACTGAGGACAAGAATAGCTTCTTATTGTTATCTGTTATAATACTTTGTTTCCCAAACTCATGATAAGAGCACAATGAATTTTGTGTTATTACATCTTGAAAAATGTTACTATACTGGAATAGTAGGACATCTAGGATTTTACAAGTAAAATTTAGATTAAATTATAAATGCAGTTTTTCCAGCTTGCTCTTTTCTGTGCAGTATGTGCTCTGTTGTCTGGAAGAAAAACTTGGCATAAAACCCTAGTTTTACCACCAACCAGCTATATAAACTTGGATGAGTCATTCAATTTTAATAATTTCATTTTCTTTTCTGTGTAAAAAATCATAAAATTAGAAAACAGCTTTAACCACATATATACGAATGGTTTTTATACTTATAATTCATAGTTGTAAAGCGTCTAGCATAATGTTAAGCAAGTAATAGTTGTTGAATAAATGGTAAGAGTTACTTTATATTACATATTTATGCATTGCCATTGCTATTGCTAAACAGGATTTTATGAGTAATTTTATTTTATTGTCTTGTTTTTGTTTTTTAAAAATTTATTTTTTGAGAAAGATGGATCGAAGGAGCAGGGGGGAGAATGGAATCGAGAGAGAGAGAATAAAGAGAGACAGAGAAATCTCATGTCCACTGGTTCACTCCCCAAATGCCTGCAATAGCCAGGACTGGCCCAGGCCAAAGTTGGAGGCTGAAAAATCAATCCAGATCTTCCATGTCATTGGCAGGAGCCAGTCACATGAGTCATCACTGCTGCTTCTTTGTCTGTACTCGTGGGAGGCTAGAAACAGGAGCCAGAAGCACGATTTCAACCAGGCACACTCCAGTGTGGGAAGTGGGTGTCTTAAGAGTCCTTAACTAGGATAAATTTATGTCCATCTTTTGCTTGTTTTTTACATGCCATTTTCCCATCTTTTTATTGGATAGGATGAACCCAGGCTGATTTTTTAAATTTTGATTTCATAAAACATAATTTGTCTTATGAACCTTTACTTACTTGATTGGACTAGACAAAAAATGTACTAGTCTCAGACTCTGATAAGTCATTTCCTTCATCCTTCCCCATATCTTACCAAATTATTTATAGGATTATTAAAATATTAAAAATAACAACATCACTCAGCCAAGAGATTTAGAAACTACATTTATTATGAAACAAAAACAATTTTGTAATGAATACACTGATGATTTTTAACTTCAAAGGCGACATTCCTAAAAATAAGACAAAACTATGAAAGGGCATTCTGATAATTTCTACTTTTCTATGCAGGCGAACTTAATCTTGTCTGGGTGATTGCCAGCATTAGCATACATTATCTGGAACTCACCTAATTTACTAATGATCTAAAGATACATAATATTATAGTTGTTGATAAATGCCCATTTTACTATATATGAAACATTAGCACTGTAGTCCAAAAATATGTATTTTTTGAGAATCAATGATTGTTTATAGCCTTTGACTCTTCTGTTGAAGACCCGTAGGTTTTTTTTTCTTCATACTACTTGTTAAACTCTCTTACTTAGTGTAGGGCTATCTATATATGACAAACCAACAGTCAATATCATACTGAATGGGAAAAACTGAAAGCATTTGCCCTCAGATCTGTTATTCAACGTAGTACTGGATGTTTTAGGGGAAACAATTAGGGAGAAGAAAGAAATAAATAGCATCAAAATTGGAAAAGAGGAAATCAAATTAACCATGTTTGCAGATGACATGATGTTGTACATAGAAAAACCTTAACACTTTCCCAAAAAGCTGTTAGAAGTGATAAACCAATTAAGTAAGGTTGCAGGTTACAGAATAACCATAAAAAAGAATAGCTTTTTTGTATGCTAATTATGCACTCTCAGAAAGAGAAACCAAGACAGAAATCCCATTCACAATAGCCACCAAAAAATCAAATATTTAGGAATAAATTTAATCAAAGAAATGAAAGATCTCTACAATGAAAATCATCAAACATTGATGAAATAATCAAGGACACAAAAAATGGAACTTTAGTTCTTGCACATGGATTAGAAGCATCAATAGCATTAAAATATCTACACTACCTAGAACAATCCACAGATTCAATGAAATCCCTATCAAAATACCAATGACATTCCCTATAGAACTAGAAAATGCAATCCTAAAATTCATATCAAATCACAAAAGACCCAGAATAGCCAAAGTGATCCTGAACAAGAGAAATCAAACTGAAGGCATCACAATACTTGACTTCAATGCCTACTAGGAAGCTATAATAATTAAAACAGCATAGTACTGGCATAAAAACTGATACATAGATCAATGGAACAGAACAGAGAACCCAGAAATTAATCCAGGTATATACAGCCAACTGATTTTTGACAGAAGGACCATACAATGGAGTAAGGATAATCTCTTCAAAGATGGTTCTGGCAAAACTGGACTTATATATTTAGAAGAGTGAAATTAGATCCGTATCTCTCACCTTATACAAAAATCAACTCAAGATATGTCAAAGACATAAATTTCAGAAAGACCTGAGACTATGAATTTGCTAGAAGAAAATCTAGGGGAAACACTCCAAGACACTGGTGTAGGGTATGACTTCTTGAACAAGACTCCCAAAGCACAGGCAACAAAAGCAAAACTAAACAAATGGGACTCTATCAAACTCAGAAGCTTTTGCTCAGCAAATTAAAATATCAATAGAGTGAAGAGAAATTCAACAAAATGGGAAAAATATTGGAAAATCACCTATCTGATAAAGAATTAATATCCAAAACATATCAGAAACTTAAAAAACTCAATAACAACAACAACAACAAAGAACCAATCCAGTTGAGAAATGGGAAAAGGACTTCAATAGACAGTTCTCAAAAGAAAAAATGAAAACGACCAACAAGTATATGAAAAAATGCTCAATATCACTAGCCATCAGAGAAATGCAAATCAAAAACCACAATGAGACAGTATCTCACCCCTGTCAGAATGGCTAAAATCCAAAACACAGAGAGTAACACATGCTGGCGAGGATGTAGGCAAAGAAGTATACTTGTACACTGTGGGTGGGAATGTGAATTAGTGCAGCCACTATGTATATACACACACACACACGAATATTATTCAGGTATAAAAAAGAATGAAATTCTACCATTTGCAGCAAAATGGATACAACTGGAGGATGTTGTATTGTGTGAAATAAGCCAGACCCAGAAAGACAAATACCAAATGTTCCCTCTTATATGTTGGAGCCAAGATTTTTTTTTTAAGAAAAAAGAAGAAAGAAAAAAGAAATGTCTGTATTAGTATTGCTGTAAATATAGTTTTGTAACACTTTGTTCTATACTTTTGTGAAACCAATGATTAAGACTTTTTTTTTTTTTTTGACAGGCAGAGTGGACAGTGAGAGAGAGAGACAGAGAGAAAGATCTTCCTTCCATTGGTTCACTCCCCTAATGGCCACTACAGCCAGCGCTGCGCCGATGAAAGCCAGGAGCCAGGTGCTTCCTCCTGGTCTCCCATGCGGGTGCAGGGATCCAAGCACTTGGGCCATCCTCCACTGCCTTCCTGGGCCACAGCAGAGAGCTGGACTGGAAGAGGAGCAACTGAGACTAGTACCCAGCGCCCCAGCTGGGACTAGAACCCGGGGTGCCGGCACCATAGGTGGAGGATTAGCCAAATGTGCCACGCCACCTCCCTCTGAATGTTTTAAAGTAGGTAAATTTTCTTGGGTCCTGCACTATGTATTCTCAGGCATTCTTGTGAGAATGCTCCTCTCTGAGTTTTCCTTTAATTCTTGAAATATAAACCTGAACAAAGACCAAGGCCCTAACATGTACTTAAGTTCCTCCTGTTTCTCTAAGTTGTAATTTACATTTACTACACCAATTTGAGGTCATTCAGAGTCAAGTAGGCTTATTCAAACTCTTTGTCTATGATGTAAGGTTTATACTCTTGGTAGATAATTACTAGGCATTTGAAGATATTTTAAAGCAGATCTAGCACACAGAACAATGCAGTTTAGGAATCACCATTGCTGAGGCATGAAGGGTCTGACTACCCCACCCACGGCCACTCAGCCATTTATGAACAAAGCTCACCCCGAAAATCCAGCACTCTGGGTTCTCAGTTAAGTCATCTTTTTCCACACTAGAATATGCACGTATTTACCAAAAATAGATGAAGTTATTTCTTCCAACCTCATTAGATATAAATTGCCAAATGTAACTATGAACTATTTAATACCAAGACATAAATAACCTGTAGCAGCTGGAAAATGAGACCTTTAACCATTGCATTGGGCAACAAATGTCTTTAAAAAAGCCTTTTGAACATATTTCATATGTAAAATTATAATAATTCATAAACGTGATATTACATAGGTGAATTTGAATTTGTACATGCATTAGTATTAAAAAGAATTTCTGCAGTAAAAACAAAGAATTATGATGAATTATTATCTATGAGAAAAAGATGACATTCAGCTTTCAACAAATTTTTTTAGTTCCATTATACCTATGTTTATAGATTGAACAAGGTGTTTATATTTCTTGTAGATTGAGTTGATCAAATATACTATCTTAAAGCATTTTTTCTCTTCATAAGTTTAGAAGTACACAAAATTGTACATAAGAGATGAGAAGTGCAGAGATTCATAATGAAAAGAACTTCTTGTTCCTCTTATTCCATTTTGATGGTTTCAAGGTAGAGTTGTGCTGGCAGACATTGGGGAATGTATATTTTCTGGATGAACAGACTTTTTTTTTTGTCTGTGAGAGGTAGAGAGGGAGAGGGAGAGAGAGAAGGGGAGAACAAGTGAGAGCAAGCTTCCATCTGCTAGTTCACTCCCCAAATGGTGGCAACAGCCAGGGCTGGGCCAGGCCAAAGCAAGGAGCCAGAAACTTCGCCCATGTGAGTGGCAGGAAACCAAGTACCTGAGCTATCCCGAGCACATTCACAAGGAGCTGGATTGGAAGCAGAGCAGCTGGACTCCAATGGGTGCTCATACAGAATGCTGGTGTTGTAACAGCTTAGCTCACTGTGCCACAGTGCCAGCCCCAAATGTATCATTCTTATAAGGGTTAAGCTATGTGTTTAGTGCACAAACAGATGTGACTGGAAGATTAGGCACATCTATTGGGGAAAGTAAAAGGTGAGATGAGCTAGGTCTCTAGAATAAATACATACACTATACCTTTAAATGCTTTGTTTGGAAATTTTTGTTTGGACTTTTCTTTCATTTCCCTCCAGGAATAGCTTGGCTTATCCTTGTACTCCTAAATTAGGTAATTAATCCATGTTAACTTAAATCCAAATGAGGCTTTCAGGATTATCTTCAATTTAGCTATTAGGTTTTATGACTTGTGACTTGTTAAATTTGGTGCTTATAGCCTATGAAAATAATGCTTCACTGAAAATCATGTATTGCGTTTTTGGGATATAGAAGGTACAAAGTATATCCAGAGGGCATACATAGCTATCATTAGATTTAAGATTATTTTTGCATGTAGGAGGTGAATAGTTTTGTTGTATCTTCATATGCAAGATTTAACTTGTGGGTAATTTGAATGTAGTGAAGAACTTAATTCTGGAAAATCATTTATTTTTGATTAAAATCTTAAATCTCAAATCTATACCATATTAATCATCTTTTCATAAGTAACTAAAATGCTGATGCTCGGCATTTGAAACCTTATAGTAAACCTTTGAGGTTTGCAATCTAGTGAGGCCAAAAGATCACAGAGCCAGAAAGCGGTAAGACACAGGAAACTCATTCTTCTTCTAGCCTCTATGTGGTCTCACCATGATTCCTCAGTGAGTCCTCACCATGAGGCTCCACCCTAGCAACTTAATCTAATCCAGTCATTTACCAGATCATTAGATCAGACCTTAACTGAAATTCATCAGCCACTAACATTAATCCACTAGCGACAACATAAGACTTTACAGTACAAACACCTGCATGAATCTGAGGGGTCAAAGACTTTTCATACCACAACTTAAATGAAGAGAAGTAATTTTCTTCAGCTGCCTGTTGTCTAAAGTATGATGACTGTATCAGAAAAATGAAAGTCATCCATGGGTGTTTCTTCATTTGTAAGTAAAAATATGAAAGGTCAAGTATCACAGATCCTTTTTACTTGAAATATTTTAATAACAATAATAGAAGAGGGAATTTCAAAAAATTCATTGAAAATGCACATTATAAAAAAGTATGCATGGATTTCAACATTTTTTCACCATAAGAAAATCGAACTTCTTGAAGCATCCTCATATTTTGAGCAAGCCCATTCCGTAGCAATTCTAACTGAAATCCAATTAATAGTCATTTGCTGTCTTTCACAAATTACACATCAAAATTACTTCTTCTACAACCACAGACAATACAGCATGCTCCTTTGAATTTTTTTGCCTTAGTATTTTCTAGGATAACACAAATGAAAAATAAATGACATTTCCTTTGTGAAGGTACAGATTGATGAATCCACTGTGCTTTAAACACTAACTTGCTTTTTTTAAAAATTATGGAAGCACTTCTGTTCAGCTCATTTAATCTGCGGTTCAGATCCATAATCTTAAACAAATTTTAAAGTTAATAAGAATCTTAAAGAAATATATTGTGAGGAAAACTTTTGAAAAGAACTCTCTACACAAGAATAATTTGCATTTGTTAGTAGTTGGTAAGGCAGTTGCTCAACTTTTTATTTCACTGCTTACAATCACTTTTCAAAATTCCTAACCAGATTATCATTTAGTGAGATGAGAATGCTGAGTTTGTGTATTTAAAGTTATGTTATTTTTGTAATAAATTATTCAAATGATTACTGATTCTTTGATTAGGTAGGCTTGGCCAAACTGTAATTTTCTTAAATGGAAATGCAACCAGTGCAGAAGAGTAATTACTGTATGCCTATTCCTGTAGAAAAACAGCCTTGGTGACTTCTGTTACTCGAGATTCAGCTCAATCAATCTTCAAATAAACTTAGCTGTGTATCAGCAAGACATCTGCTATAGGCTAACTTTTGATCCCTTTGTATTCTTTAAATTACAACTCATTTATTTAAAGGAATACTTGTCAAAAGGAAGCTTTAAGTAGTGGAGTTAAAAAAGCAGTGTTAAATAATTGAATTGACTGTGATAAAACTGCGTTGGTTTAAAGAGACCAGTCTGTTTAATGAATTGTGCTTTTATAGGGTGAGATAAATCTATGTGATCTCGAGTGGTTCCGCCAGAAATGCTGAATCTGGATAGATTAGGAGAAAATAAAAAGGAGGTACTTACAGTAATACAGTTATATTTTATTTTATTAAACTTACATCTACTTAGGAAGCAATGTTTTCTGCCAGATTAATAATAACAATGTAAAATATTATCAAGAAACTTACATACATATGAAACAATTCAGATTACTTGAAGAGGAAGTACTATATTTGTTGTTTTTTCTCAAGTAGAAATCATAACTTGAGGCTCGATTAAGAACACAGCATTTAATTTCCAGTTTTTAAGGAACAGATTCAATTACAAACTCTTAACATTAGATGGAATTATTTTGGCAGTGAGACTGTAGCAGGAAATTAATTTCATATTTTAACATAAATTTGGCAGGTTTACTTTCCTGTTTAGTGTTGAAAAGGGTTTTTATAGCATACCATTAAACTATCATGCAGAAAGCCTGTGTAGCAATGCTTGGTTATCACTTCAAAAGAGAAATTTAGCTGGAACAGTTCATAGCCCTTGATTATACTTCTTGTGTTGTTAAGTGTTGAAATACATTTTATGTGCTTAAAAACAGAGAAGCAACTTAAGAAGAAGAAAATACTAAGACAAGTACAAACATAAGGATCTGTTCTCATCAAAAAAGAATCACAAATTAAAACTGGGGATCATGTACTATGTTGGCAATCACTTTCCCATCAGCTGAATGTTGGAAACCGAATTCTTTGTAACAGTGGTCTAAGTTGAAAGAAAGGAAAAAGGAAAGACATTACCAGTTCACTCATACCATTGAACCATTCCACAGTTTAAGAGTTATCTTTTCTTTTTGTCTGACTCATGAAATTCTTATTTTAGTACTTATTATTTGAGAACTAACCTCTTAAGATGACATTCTTTTCACCATTCACACACAAACTTTGTGCTTGATATTTGTGTTTTTACTTTGCAGAGATTTTAATGATCTCAGTGAAAATAAAAATTCAAATTCAAGTTCGGTATATGGAACTAAGATAGTAAATCATGATTTTTGAAGTCATGATCTAGTTGTACTAGCAAGCAAAATGGGGCATTGATATAACCTTAATAATTCATGTCTAGTTCCCAAACTGATATTCTTTAGTATCACAATATTTCAATTAGACTTTACTTCACAGTTTAACTTTTGTTTCTCAATAGCTAAAATACATATATTTGCTATAGAAACTTAGAAGAAAATAAATAAAACCCATAATTCTATGCCATCATGCATTCAGTAATTTGTTCAGGGCCTGATAAGTGCAGTATGTATTTCTACTTTTGTGGTCTGTTAGAGATAAGACATTAAACAAAGAGTCACGAAATAACTATATAGTGACAATAGACTGAAATGCAATGAAAAGTGGATACAGGGTTATTAGAAGATGTATAGTTGGGAGACCGCCTCTAAACTGAGAGGAGAGTTGAACGGGAGAGAGAGAGTGAGAGAGTGAGAGAGAGAGACCCAGAGATGTATAAAGAGATAGTCAATCTGCTAGTTCAGTTCCCAGTTCCTGCAACAGTTTGGGCAGGGCTAGGCTGAAATCAGAGTCAGGAACCCAATCCAGGTCCCCCTCATGAGTGGCAGGGACTTAATTACTTGTGCCGTCACCTACTGCCTCCTAGAATGTGCATTATCAGGAGGCTGGAATCAGAAATGGAACTGGGATACTAATAGAGATAATCTGGAATGGGTTGAGCATATCCCAAGTGGCATCTTAACTCTTGCCCCAAGAGGAGATTTCATATATATATAATATATATGAATATATATATATATAATATATATATATATAATATATATATATATAAAATATTTGGGGACTGAAGGAGAGTCAGGGATGTGTAAAGAGGGGTGGTAAATGGGAGGAGCACATTTGGGATGGAGGGGACTGAGCATGGCCAGGCCCTAATGCTGGAAAGCCACTGTCATATTCCAGGAACAGAGGCCCAAATGATTTAAAAGCAGTGAACAAGAAAAGAAGTTGAGAAAAGAAAATTAAATCAACAGGTAGTATCTACCCAGATAACATGAGGCCCTTTATATTACATTAAGAATGTTGGATAGTATATGAACAACCAGAGAGAAAGAACATTAATATCTCATATCAATTGGGTATCTCCTGATCTTTCTTTTTCAATATTTTCAGTAGTGCCAGGAATTATATGTTGTTCATAACATCCTTTTCTTGCTTGTAATTTATAATTCAATATTCATTAAATGTTCTTCTACAATGTATTTTTTGTGGCTAATTCATTTCATTTTGTGGATTTTCTGATTTGCCTCACCACACTTTTATTTTGTACCTTTGTAATTTTTTATTTTGTAGCTATTATTACCATCAACGTTAGGGACATTCTTGTAATCACATTCTCATACACACATTACTCTTTCTTTAGAAAAATTCGCAAAGTGAAAACAGAATTACTTTGTCAAAAGATAAGAGTATATGTGCACCTTTAACAGAAATTGACAAATTGCCTTCCTGAAAGATTGGAATGATTATTTCAAGGGTGTCATGAAAGATAATCTGTGGTGAATACACTTTTTGAACCTAAGCTATAGAGATAATTGGGGAGGGGTGGTGAGAAGTTTCAGAATCTAAAATATGCCCTTAGTTATTGACAAAATTGGAATATACTGAAAGATTTTCATTTGACAACTGAGTTTCAACCATGTGACTGACAGTCTATAAATTCTATTTTTCCCATCTCATTTTTTTTTGTTAATATTGACTTATTTCCCTTGTAATATTGTGCAGTGACCACTACCAGTGTGTTGTGAGCTTCAAGGTTTGTGGGTGATGTAGTTTTTTACATTTGCGTAAACAGTGAAAAAAATACACACTAAGTTTTGCCAAACTTTGAAATCTTTATCATACAAATAGATAGGAATTACATACTACTATAGTTTGAATGACTTTGTGATTATTTAAAAATTTATATACATGAAAGAATGTATATACATGAAGTTGAACATCTTTTTATTTGATTATTATTTAAAGCCTTTGCCTATTTTTCTGCTGAACTATTCTCTTTTTTTTATTTGTTGAAATCTTTGTTTACTGGAGCATTAAATGTTTGACTAAAATGTAAATTAAAAATGAGTTACCTCAAAAATAAATTAATACACACTAAAAATACTTATATAAACTCTAGAACTTAAAAGTTTGAATTTGTGATAAGTTATTGAAATTAATGATCATTTTCAACAGTGTGTCTGAAATTTCAAAGGGTAATAGAAATAGATGCAAAAGCACACAAAGAAGTGTCGAGGTAGGTGAGAAAATGGTCTTTAACTCCGCATGATTAAGTGTAGTCTCAGATGTTCCAAGGCTATTTTTAAGCAGTTGCTTAGAATTTTCAACGCTGATACGCTATCATTGGCTTTCCCGTTAATCCCAGCTCCGTCTATTGGCAAAACACCCGAGCTTTGATGTGCCTCCGGCCCTTGGCTTCCACTTCCAGATCTTTTTCTTTCTAGCGTTTACGCATTGCTCTCCTTAATGGATTTTGGATGCTCTTGACTTTTTGAATTTTCTTGATCTGTCCAACCTCTGATGAGATGATCTTTCTCACCTAAATGCACCACCTCATTCCTCTATAGTTGTTTGGAGAACGTGTCCTTCTGTCATAGTCATTGCTAGGACGGCCCTGGCTGTGTCGCCCCAGAGTTGGGGAAGCTTGTTTGCACAAGTAAACTATATGTTGTCATTAATTGTTTAAATAATTGTTTAAATATCCCAATAAATTATAATACTTAGAGTAACTTTTGTGGAAATTGGGCAGAACACACTAATAAAAGATACCCACCCTTCTTCTCTACAAAGAACTGTATACTTATAAAGTATGCAAATTTGAAAAAGGAATTAATATTTTAGCTGAATTATTCAGTGGAGAGACAGTATTTTATAATACAATCACTCTGAGAATAGGGATATTTATTGCAATGATGTAATTTTTCTAAGTCTGTTTGGGATTACTCTTAGAGAAAAGAGAATAGGTACTCTATAAAGTTTATGAAATATGAATAGACCTCTACCTTATAACATCTCTTTTAACCATATTGACTTGTGTGATGCTGACATGCATAAGTCAAAGCTAAATTAAGCAGCTAATTCAGCAGGGGCTCCACGTGTGCAAATAAGGAAGGGTGCTCAATGTGTTGAACAGTTAGGAATAAGTTTTTTTTTGTTTTTTTAGGAAAACGGTCCTTGAAGAAAATATATCATTTAGGAAACTGGAAAGTAGAAGGCAAGATTCAGATTAAGAGAACCATGTTGGCAAAATGAAGGAAACGTACAGAGCATGTCATGATGCCAGGAAATCATCTAAACGAGGCTTTCAAAGATTTGCCATGCTTTGTGCTATGATGATTGACAAAGGGCTTTTTTTTATATATAAAAAGTCTACTCATATGACCCACCTTTGTTAGGATATGCGTTTTTGAGCTGTATTTTGGATACTGATGATGGTTTTACACTGCCTTAATCTTTTGTTATTACTCAGTGCTTTGGTTTAGTTATTAGCTTGGCTGTTGCCCAAAGGACCACGTGTTTAAAGGATTCCTCCCCAGGGTGGTGGTGTTGGGAGATGATGGAGACTTAGGGAGCAGGGCTTAGTAACAGGGCTGTAGGTCATTTAGGGCACTGCCCTCACAAGGTAGTTCTCATGACAGGGTTATTTTAAAAGCCTGTGTTTAGGACCAGTCTTTCTGCTTCCTGGCTCACTGTGTGGCCCTTTCTCCACACACACTCCACTATCTGCTACAGGGCCTGTCCCAAAACCTGAATTATGCAGTTTGGGCTTTTACCCTCCAAATCTGTGCACTAAGTAAACCCTTCCATTTTTTATAAATCAGTTGCCTCAGGTATTTTGGTGTTGACAAGCAAAACACTCAGGAACATGTGGAACCCGTAGATTGAAGCTTTGGGAAATCATTCTTGCTATACGAAGCAAACAAAATGGAGCAAGTAGTTATCCAATTCTCTTACTTCTTTAGCTTATTGGTCATTGATTTTTTTTTTTTTACTTTTTCCTCTCATTGGCATGCTAAAACCAAATATCTATCACCTTTTTTGAGTTTTTCCCTTTTATTTTTCTTTATGTTCTGTCATTCAGAATCCTATGATTAAAAATGTGGAATAGGATCATCCTCTCTCACCTGATCTCTCTGGTACTCCCTCTCACCCTGGAGTTCATACCAGACATCACATAAGTCAAAATTTTTTAAAAAACTGCTTTTATTTCATACTATTTTCCTGATCGAAATCTTCATACTGATTTTCTATCACCTGAATGGTGTATTTCTCCACAGTTCAGCTCAAATGCATCTCCCAGATATTGGGCCCAAGATTCCTCTGACCCAAATACTGTTTATGAAAAGCTATGTGTATAGGGATCAGCATTGTGGTACAAAGGGTTCAACCCTGTCTTGGGATGCTCACTTCTCGTACTGGAGTGCTATTTCATGTCCTGGCACCTCTGCTTCCAATCCATCTCCCTGCTAGTGCATCCGTGGATGCAGCAGATGGTTCAAGTGCTTCAGCTCCCCACCACCCCATGGGAATCTTGGATGGAGTTCCTGACCCCTAGCTTTGGACTGACCCAGCTCTGGCTGTTGCAGGCATTTGAGGAGTGAACTAGTGCATGGATGACCTCCCCCTGCCCCTGTTCTTGCTTTCACTCACATTTCAAGTAGATGAAAATAAGAAAATTAACATTTTAATAAAAAATTGTGTTTATAAATACACCTTTCTTTGTCCCATTCCCAAATGAGGCATGCTTCTCTGTCTCCTTTCCAATCTCATCATGGCCATTTCCAACTCTGGTTTAATGCCCCTTTCTGTGCTAAACCCACGGTGCTATGTAGATCCTGCAGCCTTGTTGATTCCTTCTATGATTAAGCTTATTCACAGAGCTTTCTTTCATTATGCTGAAAGCTGGGTTAAAAACCTCAGTTGTTACAATTTACCTTGTATTTTTATTTATACCTTTCCAGCTGTTGGGTTGTTCCATTTAAAAGATTTCCTCTTTGAAGACAGAAATTGTATTTCTATTTCCCCCACCTCTGAAGAGTCAAGAACAACGTTTTCCCACATGGTGGGGCTTCTTCATGACATCTGTGACAGCAATGTGACATGCATCTCCACTTAACTATTTTCTTTAGAAAAATCGAACTTTCTAGCTAAAGAAATTAGAAACTCCTGGTGTATGCTCTGGTTGTTTCTTAGGCATTCTTAAAAGATCATGAGCCTCAATGGTAATAGAATTATATTACTACTAATAATATTATTAGTAATAGTAATCATAGAACAGCAAAGTAAAGGGTGAACAGAGTTTCTGCCTGGTGTGCTGAAGATGCTCAGCTTTTCCGCATTTCTTAGGGAATCCTGTGCATTTAACTCTTACTCGTGATTTTGGTTTCATCAGTAGCATTTCAGGAGCTACTAACAAAAATGATCACTTATCCAGTAGTCGTATGTCAGACGTTATACCAAGTTTTTGGTACGTATTATCTCATTAAGAATTTATGCTATGCCTATAAGACAGAGATTATCATGATGAAGAGATACTGCAAGCTTGTAGACCAAATTCATAGAATAAGTTGATTGTAAGGCCAAGGTTTTATTCAGTTTGAGCTGCATTAAATGTTTTTCTGTAAATTTTGACAAATTCTGTTATCAACAAAATTCATTACTGGCTCAAAATGGAATAGAAGAGCTTCTATAAAGCTGGTCAAGACAGATGATATGAGGGATAGCACTAATCCTTCTGCCTTTTTGGTGGAAACATAACTCATTGATTATACAAGGTAGCAGGTGGTGGATGAACAAGATTGTCTTTAAAGTGAGGTGATGTTTTGTTTTGGCCAGGTGAAATGTTAAAAGGTGATAGAGATTTGGTTAGTAGATGTAGAATTTGCTGGCACCTGGTTTTCTATTTCCCAAGAGAAATAATTCTGATTCCTGCTCCTAGCCCCAAGATTATGGATTTTCCTGGAAGGAACAGGAAGAAACTGGAGGCAGTAGAATGCAGAATTAGAAATAGAACCATACAGAACCATTTTAGAAAATTAATGAAACAAAGATTTTTATTATTTTGTTTCTATCACCATGAACTCCCCCCTGCCACCTCTGTAAAAGAATCTGTCTTCCCAAGTAAGGGAAATGGTTTTTAAAAAGATAAGCCTGAAAAATATTAATTTAAACTTAGCCATATTAGGGTAGCATTAAGACACTCCTGGGTACATTTTATTGGTCCATTAATATAGGCCCCGAGTGGTTGAATACACCTAAGGCATGTACTGTATTAATGAACCAATAAAACATGCCCTGGAGTGTCTTAATGATATATTACAACTATTTCTATTACATACATAAATGCACTATTTGCTGGCTGTCTTGCATAGTTTCAAAGAACATCTTCAATTAACTAAAAATGTTGCATCAAAAACTCTAACCCGCAATAAAAAAGAAACACAACAAAGAATCCTGTAATTAACTTACTGGAATAGTTACCCATAAGGTGATTCTCGATTGACTTTATCTTTGGCGCATTTTCACTGTTAATTCTTTGGAAGAACTAGTCCTTTGGGTTTAAAAGGAAACAGATGAAAGTCGGCAGCATTTATACTGATCTCTTTCCTTACTTAACATACCCAATCCAGGAAGGTGGTTATGAAATTAACTAGCTGTTAAGGGATAAATCATAATGTTAGCTCTCTATGTCTATAATCAAATGTATTATTTAGGCAACTAGGAAAATTTCCTACAGAGTGATGAAGAATACTGCATACTCATGTAGGTCAACATGACAGTGCTGAGAGTTACACATGGGATCTTGTAAAAATGTCTTGTCCTGATTGACATTGTGTTCTGTTCTTGTTTAACTCAATATTAACCCTATTGTCTTTCACTAGAGTTATACAAATTGATGCATTGCTCTGAGTGGGAGATTCTGAAGGAAAAAATGAAAAAAAGGAAATATAATAGCTATGATAATGGATATTATTATTTGATTATTATTCAACAGGCAATGCTATAATTTTTTTTACAATTATACTTACCCTTAATCTTTGCAAAAGACTTATGAGGGAGATGCCATTATATTTATTTAATACAAGGTTAAAGTAGAAACATTTCTAAGTGGTGGAGCTTGGGTTGAACCTAGACAGTCTCAATCCAAAGCCCATAATCTAATGAATAAAACTTGGTGAGGTCACAATGAGAAAAGCAGAGAGAGGCTTTAGGTTTATGCTTTTTTGTGTGTAGTAGTCCTTTATAAACTCTATCTGCATTTTTACATGGTATGAGGGGTCTTCAACAAGTTCATGGAAAATGTGCAATATGGAAAAGATATATGTGGATTTCAAAAAATTTTTGCACCAAAATAAACTTATTTTTTAATTATACTTTTCCACAAACTTTTTGAGGTCCCCTTAACTCCCTCCTTAGTGACATATATGTTGAGGGGAGAGAGACAGCTGGTGGATCTGAAGTGATCTCACAGTACAGACTTAGAGGATGCAAAGTGACCTGCATGGAGAAATGATCTAAGTCTCCATGGGAATGGACAATTGCAGTTTGGCTAGGAACCGATAGCCAGTAGGAGGTAAATGTGATCTTGAGGAGAGATGATGATTTTCTCCCATCTTCTCTGATGCTGTGGTGTTAAGAAGACCCCTGGAAACCAAGATACATTCCTGGGATAATGAGTGAGTAGAAAAAAAATCTTCAAGCTAGTCATAGGCTGAGAAAATACAGCATTGACTGATGAACCCTAAATTTGATCAGTAGATAGAATGAAGGCTTAAGATAGACATTTAGAGAAAAGATAAACTCTTTTTTGTATCTACATGTTTTAAGTCTGAGATTTATATCCTGAATTGTTTCAGTCATAAATAATTGTGTAAATTCTACAGATTAGTACCTTAAGATAACCTGATCCTGTTATTTTTAGAAAAATCACTGAAATGATTGTGTAATTATTTGTTTATTAATTAGTTGTTAAGATATGCTAAACTGATCTGTATATAAAGAGAATTGAAAATGAATCTTGATGTGAATGGAAGGGGAGAGGGAGAGGGAAAGAGGAGGGTTGCGGGTGGGAGGGAAGTTATGGGGGGGGGAAGCCATTGTAATCCATAAGATGTACTTGGGAAATTTATATTCATTAAATAAAAGTTAAAAAAAGGTATCATAAAAATTTTTTTGCATGAATTGCATTTTAGTTTACTTTCTTTTTTAAAAAATTTTAAGGTATGCAGATTTCACGTATTTCATGTATACAGACTCAGAAACACTGTCACATTCTACCCTGCCCTCCCTCCTGCTTATGCTCCCACCCTTCTTCCTCTTCTTTCTCCTATTTCCATTCTTATTTTTTACAAAGATCTATTTTCAGTTAACTTTATACTCTTAAGATTAACTCTACACTAAGTAAAAAGTTCAACAAATAGTATGGAGGAAAAAAAACACTAGTTTCTTCTTTAAGAAGAGTTGTAAAATAGTAGAGTTTTGTGGCTAAGTATACTCAAATTCTCTACACAAAATTCACTGTTTTGTAAGCTTATTGTGAAATTGTGAGACAATTCTTCAACTGGATTTGGGGAAAAGGGTGACTTCCTCCATTTGATTTTTACTCTTAGTTTCTATTTGCTGCACATGTTTTGTAGTCAAGTGATAGAATTCTGATTGACTCATTTACCAAAATATTTGGGTCTGGTATTGAAAGTTATACTGTAGCCGGCTCTGTGGCTCAATAGGCTAATCTTCTGCCTGTGGTGACGGCACTCGGGGTTCTAGTCCCGGTTGGGACACCAGTTCTGTCCTGGTTGTTCCTCTTCCAGTCAGCTCTCTGCTGTGGCCCGGAAAGGCAGTGGAGGATGGCCCAAGTGCTTGGGCCCTGCACCCACATGGGAGACCAGGAGGAAGCACCTGGCTCCTGACTTCGGATCAGTGCAGCGTGCCGGCCGTAGTGGGCATTTGGGGAGTGAATCAACGGAAGGAAGACCTTTCTCTCTGTCTCTCTCTCTCTCACTAACTCTGCCTGTCAAAAAAATTTAAAAAAAAGTTACACTGTAACATCTTTCCCTCAAACATTAGGCAGTAAGAAAGTTGTTAAAAATAAGACCTAGTACATTCAACATCTTTAAAAATAATTTTACCACAATATCTTTAAAAATCCCAGATGCACTGTTTATAAATAAATGATTTCTATGTAGGTATAAAGGTAATGTTTTTTACAACTGTTGCAATCATTATAGCAACATTAGATTGGTGTTATTTATAATGAAGTGGTCATTTAATATCCAGCAGTAAATCCATCAGACAATTTCAACCAGTAAATAACTGCATCATTCAGGTTCATTGGGTCTATTAAGCGACTCATCTGTTGGCTTAGGTTCATTGTGGTAATAAGATTGTCATCCCCTTTGCAAAGCTGACCAGACGGGTCACCCGAAGGTGGTCATGGTCATGTAACAAAGCAGCACCAACCTGTGAGAAGTAATAATGAGAATAATGAGGGCCAGCCATGGCATTGTGTATTTTAGAGGATGTATGATCTCACTGCTCCAACTCTTAAACACTTTAATGCTGGTTTCGCTGATGATGACATCTCTGTTGTCTCCAATGACAGCAACTTAAATGCGAATGGTTCTTTAAAGATGTCTGGAGGACATTCACAGGGAACATTATCTTCTTGGATACTTTTCCTTGATCCTTCAATTATAAACCTTACTGTCCTCGTTTTACGATGAGGAAATTGTTGCTAAGAGACTTTAAGTGATTCTCTTGAAATAATGTACTTTCTAAGGAGCAAAATACAGAAGAACCAGGTTTTCTTATGAGTAGCCCAGTGGGCATATTCTCCTCATGATGAGAGGTACACACCGACAAGGCACTAAAACTAAATAAGATTAAATGATATTAACTGATAGTATTCCATTGATTCTAGTCTACTAGAACTGTAATTTCCTATAGCTCAACGGAATAATAACATAGAGGCTTTGAGTATTCTTGCTCAGCAAACTTGAGAGTCTGCTTGAGGATAGTGAGGAAAGAGTGGACAGGATGATGGCAGTGGGCTCAGTGCCAAGGTGGTGTGCTATTCATGGCTGCTGAGATAACAGTCAAAGAAAAAGCTGTTTAATATTAAGTCGTAAGTCATAAATATTTCCCTTTATTTTATATAACACTGCACAATAAACCTGAAATGCTTCTGAGAGAATGAATTTTAGAGATTCAACTGAGTGTTGAAACAAGATGGATCCAGGATATAAAGACCAGATGGTATGTGTAGACGCCAATTATTTATTCAGAAAAAATTGTGTATTTTGGGAATCTTATTCAATAAATTTGACTCTACTTAATTATGTAAAATATTTTATAGTAGAATGTATGTAGGGGTTCACATGGGACAGATGGAAAAGTACCTGACATAGCATCAAAAAGCTTAAGTCTGATCCCATATTCTGTTATGTAACTTGGACACGTTGTTGAATTTCTTTGCAGATTAATTTTCTTAATTGAAAATTGGGATAACGATTCCCATTTCAAAGCAGACTGACTTAGAGATGATAAAATTATTGACACATACAGTTCAAGAATTATATCATAAATGATTAACCTATAGATGTCAGGAGAATCCTATTTCAGGATGTTAATGACCCCTCTAGAATTGAATGCAGTGGTTTGTGCATTGGCCCATGCACATAACTCTGGGTACAGTGTTCATTATTGTCATCAGGCCCTTAAAGAACTCTGTAAGTTATATATACCACTGTATATGAAAAGAATTCTAAGTTGGGAAACAGTAAAAAATATTAAAATTAATGGATAAAGAAGCAATTTCCATGAAGGAAACACAAAATTGCGATTTTCAGTGGGAGTGGCTGTTCATTTATCTCCAACAGACTTGGGATGGAATTTTAAAGATATATTTATTTATTTGAAAGTCAGAGTTACACAGAGAGAGAAGGAGAGGCAGAGAGAGAGAGAGGTCTTTAATCTGCTGGTTCACTCCCCAGTTGCCTGCAGTGGATGGAGCTGGACTGATCTGAAGCCAGGAGGGCCAGGAGCTTCTTCCAGGTCTCCCATGTGGGTGCAGGGGCCTAAGGATTTGGACCATCGTCTACTGCTTTCCCAGGCCATAGTAGAAAGCTGGTTTGGAAGAGAAGCAGCCAGGACTAGAACTGGTGCTCATCTGGGATGCTGGCACTGTAGGCAGTGGCTTTACCCGTTATACCACAGTGGAATTTTATACAGTTATGTGACAAGTCATTTTAACATAAAACATAAATTATCTGTAATGGTAAAATCACTTTCATTTATTATGGCTTTGAATATAGACTTGTAAAGAGGTGCTTTTGAACATATTCTACAGATGATAATCTGTAATTTGCTAGTTTCTGTTTTTGAACTATTAATGTATGTGTTTGAGATCCTGTTCATGATTTTCCTTAGGTGATATCATTGAACAATTAAGTGTGACATGAGGGCTGGCGCCGTGGCTCACTTGGTTAATCCTCCACCTGTGGCACCGACATCCCATATGGGCGTCAGTTCTAGCCCCGGCTGCTCCTCTTCCAAGCCAGCTCTCTGCTGTGGCCTGGGAAAGCAGTAGAGGATGGCCCAAGTCCTTGGGCGCCTGCACCTGCATGGGAAACCTGGAAGAAGCTGCTGGCTTTTGGCTTCAGATTGGTGCAGCTCCAGCTGTTGCGGCCTTCTGAGGAGTGAACAAACGAAGGAGGACCTCTCTCTCTGTCTTTCCCTCTCACATTCTGTGGCTTTACTTCTCAAATAAATAAATTTTTAAAAAAGTGTGACATGAAACACGTGTGCCTTAGTTTCATGTGAGTAAATAATCTGCTCCTCTTTTACCTTGAATAAATAAATTATTTTATTAATATACCAGAGGCACATCAGCCCTCCCAAATTGCAGTATTTGGAATATAAATAAATTCTCCATGAATACTATTTTTATGGATATTTTGCTTTCAACATACTACATAAAAGGTAACCTAACCTAGGGAGGATACAAAGAGATAATACTAGGAAGAAGAAATAATATCAAAGATTGTGCTTTTGAAAGTTCCAAAAGTATTAAGTAATCAGTCCTGCAATCTTAAAATAGACAGGGGTCTGGCAGTGGAACATCAGATTTGTGATGTAGACTGCTCTTGCTTTCTCAGATACAAAGGTATTGTTGTCTAGGAGAAAGAGTTACATCTTGTTACTAATGTAGAATGAGTTCTCCCAGTCTTCTCCTGGATTTTGGCAAGACTGAATGGAGAACCATAGTTCATCAGGAAGAACACTGTATGAACAATGTGACTTCGTATTGATATAATGATTAAGCCAGAAAATATAGGCTAAAATAATGTATTACTTAGTATGGCAGCAAGAAACACATGACTCATTCCAGTAGAGTAGTTCATGGAATCTGTAATACAGGGAGTACTTAGAAAGATATAGTTGGGAAATAGGAGAACCATGAGTTGGCATGTACCCCAATACTAGTAATGCAGGGTCTTTTCCACCCTTGGGCTTGAAGGTATGGGTCCACCTTGAGAAGGGCCAGGTTCTTCATGGAAAAAAACAGCAGCTCAAGGTGATCACAGAAGGGGAAGTTAAGGGAGTACAGACACTCTCATCTCACTCTCCTCCCTCCCTCTAACCTGTCAGACCTCTGTAGTGGTCAAACCCAACCAGAAGCCAGAAGAAAAGAGGTTTAGTTGTTTTATTCCTACCGGCTGGCTTCCTGCAGCAGAATAGGATTGAGTGGAGATTGAGAGCAACAGACAACCCCCAAATTTAGTTCTTTATAATCCCAAAGTTGACTTCTCATCCATGCTAAATATCTGACCTGGATCAATATGAAGTATCTCTGCTCCATCTCCATGGGTCTTGACTTCAGAACCTACTTTGGAGATGGAGCAATTGTTTCTTTGGGATATAACTGGTTGGTAAAAGGAAAGAGAATTCTGGATAGTCTC
Source organism: Oryctolagus cuniculus (assembly GCF_964237555.1). Classification (NCBI taxonomy): domain Eukaryota; kingdom Metazoa; phylum Chordata; class Mammalia; order Lagomorpha; family Leporidae; genus Oryctolagus; species Oryctolagus cuniculus. The sequence continues at coordinate 162,024,694 of NC_091436.1, read as the reverse complement.
AAGCCAACAATTGACTATTTTGGTCTTGAATCACTCATATAATTCATTCTTATCCAGAACTAATTCAGGGTCCTCTCCAAGCTCAAAAGAGATGGGAAGTTCAATTTTACTATGTGCCTGAATCAAGAAGAGAATGCGGCAAGTCTGAGCATGAAATAGCTACCAAAGATGACTTTTTTGTGAAGTGCATGGTGGTCTCTAAATTAAACTGAACTTGGATGTGGAGTTGCAGAACAATTTAGGCAGAAGTTAGTTTGTGAAAAACTTCTGAACATCTTGCATGGTGTTCAAGAGAACCAATAATATATCATGCCTGAATTTTAATAAAACAAGTCCATGCTGTTGACTATAAGAAGACCCTAGAAGAATTTTTGAAGATTATTAGAATCATAATATTAATAAGTAATTTATTTTTTTATTTTTTTATTTTTATTTTTTATTTTTATTTTTTATTTTTTTTATTTTTGACAGGCAGAGTGGACAGTGAGAGAGAGAGACAGAGAGAAAGGTCTTCCTTTTTTGCCGTTGGTTCACCCTCCAATGGCCGCCGCGGCCGGCGCGCTGCAGCCGGCGCACCGCGCTGATCTGATGGCAGGAGCCAGGAGCCAGGTGCTTCTCCTGGTCTCCCATGGGGTGCAGGGCCCAAGCACCTGGGCCATCCTCCACTGCACTCCCTGGCCACAGCAGAGGGCTGGCCTGGAAGAGGGGCAACCGGGACAGAATCCGGCGCCCCGACCGGGACTAGAACCTGGTGTGCCGGCGCCGCTAGGTGGAGGATTAGCCTAGTGAGCCGCGGCGCCGGCCCTAATAAGTAATTTAAAAAGTGATTTTGTTAAGCACTAAGTCAAAGAAATTTAAATAAAATTATCCCTAACCTCCAGGCATTTACAATCTAAACAGACAATACTTATTTGAAGAAATGCAATCAATTCCCAATTATTCACAAGAACATTATCTACTTTTACATTTGATCTACAGTAATTTCAGAGTGATTGAATTATATCACTCAGCATGTAATTTCAGTATGTTCTTTTTCCTTTTAGTTTTAATATAACTATTTTAAATGAACTATGAGCAAATGTTAGGGATATCTAGCATTTTCAGGGCTGTATATATGTTATGCCCAAGTGAGATAAAATCATATACTTGAGTACAAATTTAGAACTGGTGGGTCTAGAGGGAGATGGGAAGCTGTATATTGGAATATATTCTGAATATAAAGCATGGTATGAATTAGCTAATATTTTGATAGTGAGAGACTATTCTTCCTCTCATCTGAATCCTGAAAGGCAAAGATTATTGGAAATTACATCTAAATATTCACTGGTAATGTTCCCTGAATATCCTCTGGAATGCTAATTGAAGAATATTTTCAGATATTTTAATAGTTCCCAACCATGCACTCTTACTCTGACAAATTCCATGATGAACAGAGCAAATGCCACCCATTTCACCATGGACCTTGCCGTTTCTGTACAGTTGGGTTTGATTCCTGATAGCAGGAAGCCAAGTGAGGGTGTCATCTGGCTCATGAAGCCTGCTATAGTCTGGACACATCCAGTCTTGGAATGTTGAGAAAATTCCTCATCGGCAGCAGCACTCAATTACAGACCCAAAGGAGGGGTGGGTCTGTGGGAGCGATACCCAGACACATGTGCAGGAATGTCTCTTACAGCTTCTCAGGGGCACACATCTGTAGTCACTTGAGCAGTAACTTGCTTGATAAGGTGTCTTTTGTTGATTTATTTCCCTGCATACTCTCATTAGCTATTTTATTACCAGCGTTGCTTGGGATCACTGTCCAAATAAACTAGGGACTCCAATCTGCCTGCTCTTTCTTCTCTTGTATTGTGGGTCCTGGAAAACAAAATACTCAGCAGTAGTGGCCCAAGGTATTCCTCAGGTATGTATTGCTGTAGATAAAGGAGAAATAGGTGTAGAGGGACAAAGGGCTCTAGAGGAGTTTAGTGAAGCATTGATGGGAGAGTGTCAAAAAATCCAAGCAAGATATTATAATGTTCAGAATTAAGGCTAAAAGAATGAACCTGAGGCTTGGGTTTATATTTATTTATATTATTATTATATTTTTATACTTCTACTATAGATCTCACAATAAATAAAATGTTTAGAATTTAAAACTTGTCAAGAGGTAACATGAAATGGAACAATGATATATGAGTTTCATACCATGATTAAAATTTTGCAGCTAAACTTTTATTTTATGAAGGAATATATTTCGAGTAGTCTCAATTTTGGTTCTGCTCAATTATTTTACATATTGATAGCATGCAAACAAGAAGAATCTAGAAGAATGCTAATGTCTCCCTTAAACTACCCTACTTGCCTAAACAAGAAGTGATCTCTGTGGACATACCATGATCTCCTTGAGCTCAGTGCTTTTGATGTCTAAAAACAAAAGCAGTACAGTAAAGAAGTGCTTGTTTCCAAAGAGCTCACCAGTCACAGAAAGCACACATCACAGTTATCTCTTTTCTGTGTTTTGTGTTTTCCAGTATATGATAGTAAAGAAGAAAAGCAAGCTATTTAGTAAGTTATCTTTATAGCCTCATAGACTATAAAGGTTTTGAAATTTATAGCAAGTGTCTTTCTTGCTATTTCCAAGATAAACTATTTCTTAGGTCCAAAAGTGTTCAAGGCACAAGGCTATAGAAGGTGGGGTCTATATGGGGTCAATCTTAGACTTGGGCTTCTGCTTCTCTTTTTTTTTTAATTTTGACAGGTAGAGGGGACAGTGAGAGAGAGAGACAGCGAGAAAGGTCTTCCTTTTTTCCATTGGTTCACCCTCGAATGGCTGCTGCAGCCAGCACACTGCAGCAGGCCCACTGCGCTGATCCAAGGACAGGAGCCAGGTGCTTCCTCCTGGTCTCTCATGCGGGTACAGGGCCCAAGGACTTGGGCCATCCTCCACTGCCTTCCCGGGCCACAGCAGAGAGCTGGACTGGAAGAGGGGCAATGGGGACAGAATCCGGCACCCTGACCGGGACTAGAACCTGGGGCGCCAGCGCCACAGGCGGAGGATTAGCCTATTGAGCCACGGTGCCAGCCATGGGCTTCTGCTTCTCGAAGATGCATGGATTCTCAAGCCAATATACAAGCTACAGAACACTTTCCAGCCCCTAAAATTGTAGAAAAAGTATGGTGGATACCTCGATGGCCTTTCATTCTGGGGAAATACATTATATCCTTTATCAGATTATATGGCCATTGTCTATTCAAGTGTACACCTACTTCTAATGACCATAAATTAGTATATTATAGGAGCAAAACTAATGGTTCATATAATATTGCTATTTCAAAGGGTATAATTAATTTGTCTTATGGATATGAGAGTAAACTATTCAGTTATGGGTATTTTAAAAGTTTATTTAAATAGCTTTACATGTTTACCTCTCTGAGCTTTGTTTTATTTCCATTACTATCTCATAGGTTTCTTTCTTTTTTTGGGGGGGGGGGACAGGCAGAATGGACAGTGAGAGAGAGAGAGAGAGACAGAGAGAAAGGTGTACTTTTTCCATTGGTTCACCCCTCAATGGCCGCTGTGGCTGGCATGCTGAGGCCAGCGCATGAGCTGATCCGAAGCCAGGAGCCAGGTGCTTCCTCCTGGTCTCCCATGTGGGCGCAGGGCCCAAGGACTTGGGCCGTCCTCTGCTGCACTCCCGGGCCACAGCAGAGAGCTGGACTGGAAGAGGGGCAACCAGGACAGAATCCGGTGACCTGACTGGGACTAGAACCCGGTGTGCTGGCGCTGCAGGCAGAGGATTAGCCTATTGAGCCATGGCACTGGCCATCCTCCTAGGTTTCTTATGAGATAATTTATACAGAACCATTTGCACAATCCTTGAAAATGTTTTAATAACATATGTATGACAAATATGGTTATGACAGTTGTTATGCATCTGTATGCAAAGAAGCTATAAATATCAAACTTAGGCTTAGTAAATTGTTAAATATTAGTCATATTTAATTTGTGATCATCTCCTCTTGGAAGCTGAAGAAAGAATCCTAAGTAAAATAATATTTATGTTCTGTCCTGCAAGTACTATTTTTAAGAAGGTAAATGTTAGGTTCTGGCATTAACTGCATATTCCCATTACAGGAAAGAAGAAAAATTTGAATTAATGACAAACAAATCCTAAGACATGACAACCTTTGGAATGAATGAGCCAAAGTGACATAATTCAGTAATTAACTTTTGGAAGTTGTGCAACCATTAAGGATCAGCCCTCACTTCTTATGACAAGAGTTTAAGAATATTCTGTATGAAGATTGAATCCTCATCCACACCCAGCACTGTTGCTTTTCACTATCTACTTATTGGGAATCCAGTGAGACCCAATATAATTCTTCCACTGGACAGACTGTGGAAGATGTGCTTTCTTTCTCCCAGCTATTTTTCCTCTGGCTAGTTTAAATTGCTGGGATGGGGCCAGCACCATGGCTCACTTGGTTGATCTTCCACCTGCAGCGCTGGCATCCCATATGGGCACTGGGTTCTAGTCCCGGTTGCTCCTCTTCCAGTCCAGCTCTCTGCTGTGGCCCAGGAGGGCAGTGGAGGATGGCCCAAGTGCTTGGGCCCTTGCACCTGCATGGGAGACCAGGAGAAAGCACCTGGCTCCTGGCTTTGGATAGGCGCAGCGCCAGCCATGGTGGCCATTTGGGGGGTGAACCGACAGAAGGAAGACCTTTCTCTCTGTCTCTAACTCTCACTGTCTATAACTCTATCTTTCAAATAAATTTTAAAAAAATGCTGGAACATTTAATGGCCCTTTAATTTGACTTTTTGAAAATATATATATATATATTTATATATACAATGTTTTTCATCAGGCAGAAAATCTTTTTATTTTTTACTTTTAAAACTTTATTTAAGTTAAACAAGTTTCATGTATTTCATAGGTACAGATTTAGGAAGATATACTGATATGTTCCTCATGCCCATGCTCCAACACCTCCTTCTGCTCCCTCTCAAATTCCCACTCCTAAGTTTTAAAGACATCTACTTTCAGTTTACTTGATGAATGTAAAGTTAACCCTACACTAAATAAGAGTTCAGCAAATAGTATGAAGAAAAAAAATCACTGTTTATCAACAGTTAAGAAAAGAGCTATAAACAAGAAATGAATCTCAAAATGTCCATTTTACTCCAATGGACTACATTTTATGTACTCTATTAGTTACCTCAGAGCGGGAACAATGTTTGGTATGTGACTTTTTGGGACTGGCTTATTTCACAAAGTATAATGGTTTGCAGTTGTGTCCATATTGTTGCAAAAGATAGGCTTTCTTTTTCTTCATTGCTGAATAGTACTGGGTAATTATAGATGCAATAATTTTTTATCTAGTCAACAGTTTATGGACTGTTAAATCTTAGCTATTGTGAATTGTATTACAAAGAACATGGGATACAGATAACTCTTTCATATGCTGATTTCTATTGGTTTGAGGAAATTCTCAGGAGTGGGTTGGCTGCATCATATGGTAAATCTATATTCAGATTTCTGAGGAATCTCCATACTGTTTTCCATGATGGCTGCACCATTTTACATTCCCACAATAGTGAATTAGGGTACCTGTTCCCCAATCCTGGCCAGCATTTGTTGTTTGTTGATTTCTTTATCAGAGCCATTCTTATTGGGGTGAAGTGTAACCTCGTAGTTCTGATTTGCATATCCTTGATAAGTAGTGATCCTGAGTGTTTTTTCAAGTTTCTGTTGACCATTTGAATTTCCCTTTCTGAAAAATTCCTGTTCAAGTACTTTGTTCATTTCTTAGCTGGATTGTTTGTTTTGTTATTGTTGAATTTCTTGAGCTCTCTGTAGATTCTGGATGTTAACACTTTGTAAGTGGCATAATTTGTGAGTATTTTCTACCTTTCTGTCAGTTGCCTCTTCACTTTGCTGAGTGTTTCTTTTGCAGTGCAGAAGCTTCTCATCCCTTTCCATCCTTTCACTTTAGTCTGTGTGTATCTTTGTTGGTGAGATGAGTCTCTTGTGGGCAGCAAAGAGATGGGTCTTGTTTTTAAATCCATTCAGCCATTCTTTTAACTGGAGAGTTGAGGCCATTTACATTCAAAGTGACTGTTGATAAGTAATGACTTAGCCCTGCCATTTTCCCACAAATATTTCTATTGCTTAATTTAGATTTCTTCTGTACTTTTACTGGGATATTTTCTGCCTTCACTTTCTTTCATAATGATGGCTATCTCTCTGTGTTTCTGTGTGTAGCACAGTCTTAAGCAACTTTTATAAGGCTGGAAGAGAGGTGATAAATTATTTCAATTTATGTTTGTTATGGAAGATCTTATTTCACCTTCATTCATAAATGAGGGCTTTGCAAGGTATGGTATTCTCGGTTGACAGTATTCTTCTCTTAAGACCTGAATGGTGTTTCACCATTCTCTTCTAGCATGTAGGTTTTCTGATGAGGAGTTAGCTGTGAGTCTAATTGGAAGTCCTCGGAAAGTCATCTGGAATTTTCATCCTGCACATTTTAGAAACTTTTCTTTGTCTTTTATTGTGGAAAGTTTGACTACAAGGTGTTGCGGTGAAGATCTTTTCCAGTCATGTCAAATGCCTCCTGCACTTTAATGTCCCTTTTTTTCTCCAAATTGAGGAAGTTTTCTCTAATTATTTTACTAAACAGGCTTTCTAGAACATTCTCTCTTTCCACACCTTCAGGAACTCCTAAGACCCATATGCTGGGCCATTTGATAGTATCCCATAAATCTTCAATACTGTTTTTAAGTTTTCTAACTTCTTCCTAATTTTTTAGTCTGACTGAAAGATTTCTAAAGATTTGTCTTCTCCTCTGCATCACCAAGCTATTGCTAAGGCTTTCCACCACAATTTTATTTGATCTATTGAATTCTTCATTTCTAATATTTCATTTTTATTTCTCCTTAAAGTCTCATTTTCATGGGAAAAATTTTCATTCATGAAGTATATTGTTTTATTTAGTTCATGGATTTGCTTCCAATTGGTTTTGAGTAATCCTATGATTAATCTTTTGAATACCATTTCTGGCATTTCATCAGTCTCTTCATCTTTACATTCTAATATTGAAATGTTGTGTTCTTTGGTGAGGGCCATGTTGTCTTCCTTAATCTTGTTTCTTGAATTTCTGTGTTTATTTTTAGGCATTTTTTTTCTTCAAATGGCTTTTATCTTTGAGCTATTCCTCTGTAACTTAGTGGAATGTCTGCATTTCCAGTGACTATCAAGAGCTGTGTGCTGGATGTGGCCAGGAAGCTCTGGTCAGTGCTCCAGGGTAGGGTGAGTATCCAGTGTAACACCCAAGTTGGATGTGGTAGATCTCCTCTTGTTAACAGAATGGAGGGAATAATCACAGAATGGGGATTGTTGGCGTGATCACCCCCTCACCTCTTCTCTTCCAAGTTTAGCAATGTCCAGGTGTTAGCCCCTAGTGTGTTCAATACTCATCTGTGCTGCTGTATGAAGCACACAAATGATTTGTGCAGTCCTTATTGTGAGCATGATTCCTGTTGCAATGACCTGCCCCAGGCAACTGCAGAGCTCTGAGCACGTGGAGCCACACCAGTGGTTGCCCAGAGACCCAGATAAACTCTGCCCATGGCCTCAGCAAACAAGGCTCCCACAGTTGCTGGGTGTAGAGGTTTTGCTTTGCACTGCCAGCCATCCACTCAACAGAGAGACAGATGTTCCCTGAGCCAGCCCTGCTGAGGCATCCTGATCCTCACAGCTTGTGATATGTTGGGAGGCTGGTGTTTTCTCACAGTCCTATATGAGTGCCCAGCCACCTTTCAATCCTCCTAGCCAGGCTCAAAGTCAATAGGGATTGTGGATTTTTCTCTCTTCTAAAATCTCGGGATCATCATTACAAAAAAATAATTGTCTGGATGTTGTCCTCTCCCTGCCAACAAGATGGCATCCTATCTCAGCCAGTTGCTGTGCAAGCTCACAGAGGCTTCTGCAGCTGTCACCCAAACCCAAAGTGGTTCCCACCCTTTCTCAGATGGGCAGTGGGTGCTGTTGTGAGGAAGTTGGGGTGAGATAAACCTGCCCCTTTTATTTCCACTGGGTATTCGGGTAACCACTAGTAACTGCCAGCCCCTAGGGCTCCAGTCTGAACTCACACCAGTCTCTCCTTCCAGCTATATCACCATGTATTGCTGCAGTCTTGTCTCACCTCCATCTCTAAGCTGCCACCCACTCTGGCTGTTTGCTGCAGTTGTGTATTGTGTCCTTGTTTGTGCTGTGTGCCAATGCGTTCCAGAAAGGTTCATGGTTCTTTTTTGCTTTTGTAGGCTTTCCCATGCAGATTTCTCTCTAATTCTCACCTGAGAGTACAGTTCCTACACTTTTTATTTTACTATTTATGCCTAGCCTAGTGAAGTATGTCATTCTTAATTTACCATCTTGGAAACCCAAAGTCAGAAAAGGTTTTAAAAATCATTTTGGGGAGGTTCCCAAGATCATGGTATAGCAACAGAATGATATGAGTCAAGTGGGACAAAATAGATAGTTAAAAAGGAGAGAGGATACATGATAGAGCCATAGGAAATTCACAGCAGGAAACCAACAGAGACTTGGCAGGTCCATGTTGAAGGAACAAATAAGAAAGGGAAGCAGTGAAGGTGCAGCAGAGGTGCAGAATGGGGAGGCTGGCGCCAGCCTCCAGTGAACCAGATTAGATGGGAAATCATGGGTCCATGGAGTTGCAGATAGCAGCAGGAGGGGGAACATAGTGAGCTAAATTTGAAGTTCCATGTTGGTAAAAAGAAAAGGTATAGAGGAACAAACAAAGAGGTCAGGCATCCTCCTACCCGTCTATGCCCACCACCCACAAAAGAAGCCAGCTAGGAGAAGCCATATTGTTTGCTTACATTTTTGAATGTAAGCTCGGGGACTGATGCCTTTGCCTCCCATGCACATGCTCATCAATTGCAGGGGCCACCTCACCACACCCCCCAAGCAGGAATGAGGATTGCAACATTTCGGAGTAATTTCTTCCCCACAATGTGAGCTGTACAACAAGGTGAAGTCCCGAATATCAAAAACTCAAGCCCATTCCATCCACCAGTGATAAGCAAGCAGGCCTCAGTAGGCAGGGCTCCATGCACCAAGCTCATACCCACCCCCACCATGATTGAGAAGTGAACTGGAACTGAGCTGTGTGCTTCCTCTTGGAATGCACAGACACATAGCAGCTCATATCAGAGGGAAACCTCACCACAAGCACAAAGACACAAACTAAAGAGAAAAGCAACTAAAGAAAAAAGTATACAAATGCTAAAAAAAAAAGGGAAAAACCATAAGTAAGAATAAGGAAGATGCTATGAGCTCCCCAAAGATCACTACAACTCTTCAATAAATAGAAGGTGAATATGAAGTGATTGAGGATATGCCAGAAATGGAATTCAGAAAATTATCAGATTACTTAGAAGCAATCAGAAGCAAATTCACTATCTAAATGAAAAGCCCTCCGAAGAAAAAGAGATATTAAAGAGAAGTCAGAATGAAATACTATAAATGAAGAATTCAATAGATCAAATAAAAATGTAGTGGAAAGCTTTAACAACAGAATAGGTGAGACAGAAGAAAGAATACCAGAACTAGAAGACAAATTTCTGAATATATTACAGTCAGACCAAATAAAAGAAGAAATTAAAAAACTCAAATACATGTTTGGAGATCTACAAGATTATATCAAAAGACCCAACATACAGATCCAAGGAGTTCTGGAAGGCGCAGAAAGAGAGAACAGATTAGAAGGCCTTCTTAATGAAATAATAACAGAAAAATTCCCCGATCTTGAGAAAGAGACATCTAAGTGCAGGAAGTATACAGAACTCCCAGTAGCCACAACCAGAAAAAATCTTCACCACAACACATTGTAGTAAGTCTCCTCACAGTAAAGCATAAAGAAAAAAAATCTTAAAATATGCATGAGAGAAACATTAAATCACATTCAGAGGAAATCTAGTTAGACTCATTGCAGACTTCTCATTGTAAACTCTACAGTTAAGAAGAGAATGGCGAGATATATTCTAAGTCCTAATAGAAAAAAAGTGTCAACCCAGAATACTGTACCTTGCAAAGCTCTCATTTATAAATGAAGGAGAAATAAAGATCTTACACAACAACCAGAAATTGAAAGAATTTGTAACTACTTATCCAGCCCTACAGAAGATAATCAAGAATATGCTATACATAGAAACACAGAAATAGGAATATCAATATGAAAGAAGATGAATGTAGAAAATGACCCAGCAAAAGCAAAAAAGAAACCCAAAATACAAAATTAGCACTATTTACAGAAACATGGCAAAGTTGTTACTTAACAATAGTCACCCTAAATGTAAATGTTCTCAAGTCCTAAGTTAAAAGACACAGACTAGTTGAATGGATTAAAAAGAAAACCTATCAATTTGCTGCCTGCAAATCTATCTTACCAACAAAGATGCACACAGATTGAAGGTGAAAGGATGGAAAAAGATAATCCATGTGATCAAAAACCAATAAAAGAGCTATTGTGGATATCCTCATATCAGACAAAATAGACTTTTACAAAAAAAACTATTAAAACAAAAAAACTATTAAAACTATATAATTATTAAAGGATCAATTCAACAGGAAGATGTGCCTATTATAAATATATATACACCTAATTACAGGACACCTGGCTATCTAAAAGAGATGCTAAAGGATTTAAAGGGAGATACAGACTCAAGTACAATAGGAATGGGGGACTTCAATACCCCACTTTCTACAGTGGACCAATCAAACAGAAAATCAACAAGGAAACAACAATTAATTGACACAATAGGACAAATAGCCCTAGCGGAATTCTACAGAGCTTTTGGCCCTACAGCCACAGAATACACATTTTTCTCACCAGTACATGGAACTTTATCTAAGATTGACCACATGCTAGGCCATAAAGCAAGTCTCAGCATATTAAAAAAAAATCAAAATCATACCATGAATCTCCTTGGACCACAATGGAGTGAAGCTGGAAATCAGCAACTCAGGAATCTCTAGAACATATGCATAACATGGAAACTGAACAAGATTCTCCTGAATGAAAAGTGGCTCATTGGAGAAATCAAAAAAGAAATCAAAAACTTTCTGGAATCAAAGGAAGATGACAATACAATATATCAGAACTTATGGGATACAGCAAAGTACTGTTAAGAGGAAAGTTTATGGCAATAGGAGCCTACATCAAGAAATTGGAAAGGCATCAAATAAATAAACTATTAATGCATCTCAAGGATCTAGAAAAACAATAGCAAACCAAACCAAAACTAATAGGAGAAAAGAAATAATTAAAATTAGAGAATAAATCAACAAAATTGAAGCAAAAAATGGAAGACCTCTTTCTCTGTTTCTACCTCTCTCTGTAACTCTGTCTTTCAAATAAATAAAGATTAGTCTTTTCTAAAAAGATTTTATTTATTTATTTGACAGGTAGAGTTACAGACAGTGAGAGAGAGAGATGTCTTCCTTCCGCTGGTTCACCCCCCAGATGGCTGCAACAGCGGAGCTGTGCTGATCCAAAGCCAGGAGCCAGGTGCCTCTTCCTGGTCTCCCATGCAGGTGCAGGGTCCCAAGCACTTGGACCATCTTCCACTGCCTTCCTGGGCCACAACAGAGAGCTGGACTGGAAGAGGAGCAACCGGGACTAGAATCAGTGCCCACATGGCAGAGGATTAACCTAGTGCAACATGGCGGCGGCCCCAAAGATAAATCTTAAAAAAAAAAAAAAAAAAAGTCAAGTGAAAATAGATCCCAGTAAAAAATAAGAGAGGGACGAACTGTGAAGTTCTGCATAAATTTCTACTGACTTACCTCTAAGGGTACAGCTTAAGACTTGCCATGGGACTCCAATTCCCATTTAGCTGGGTGATAATAATGCCACCTTAAGTGTTAAAGTGATCATATTAAGTGTTAAATTGGTCATATAGATAGGATTAAGTGTTAAAGGTATCATATAAATAAGACCAAGTGTCTGGTAATAACAATAGATAGAATTAAAAAGGAGAGAATGTTCCACATGGGAAACAGCCCACACAGCAGACTTACAGAATGACAATTGCTATAGATAGCACTCTGACCTCAGAATCAGCCCTTAAGGCATTCTGGTCTGGCTGAAAAGCCCATAAGAGCATTTTAGGCATGGAAAGACAAGACATTGTGTCAAAAAAAAAGTCTTACATGAAAGATTTCTGTGAGTGAGACCCCAGTGGAAAGAAAGGGCCACCAAAGAAGGATGTACTTTTCTCTGAAGGGAGGAAAGAACTTCCATGTTGTTTCTGGCCTTGTCTAAATACTGAAGAGATTGTGGACTCAAAAGTCTTCTATTGCCTTGGCAGTTCATGTCAAGATCCTCAGTGAGCACTGATGTCATACATGAGAGTGTTAATTGTTAAATTAACAACAGGAGTCACTGTGCACTTACTCCCCATGCAGGACCTCTGTCCTCAATGAGTTGTACTATGAGAATTAACCGAAAACTGGTTCTCAAACAATCTTTTTTAAAGATTTATATATATATTTGAAAGGTAGAATTATGGAGAGACAGGGGCAGAGAGAGAGATAGAGGTCTTTCATCCATTGGTTCACTGCCCAGATGGCTGCAACAGATGGAGCTGTGCCATTCTGAAGCCAGGAGCCAGGAGCTCCTTCTGGGTCTTCCACATGGGTGCAGGGGCCCAAGGACTTGGGCCATCTTACACTGCTTTCTCAGGCCATAGCAGAGAGCTGAATCGGAAGTGGAGCAACTGGGACTAGAACTGGTGCCCAAATGGGATGCTGCCCTGTAGGCAGTGACTTTACCTGCTACACCACAGTACCAGCTCCTCAGTTTTTATATTTTGTGTGTATGTGTGTGAATTATTGAAACCTTTACTTAGTATAGAGTTGGTCTTCTGTGTATAAAGTTAATTTAAAATGAATCATAATGGAGAGTGGGACTTTGCAATGGGAGAGAGAGTAGGAGGTGGGGTGAGAGTGCTGGTGGGAGGCCAGGTATAGTGGGAAGAATCACTATATTCCTAAAGTTGTACTTAAGAAATTTGTACTCATTAAATGAAAATGTTTCTTTGGAAAAAATCATTTTGGTGAAATAAATTAAAACCACTCAGGCACAAAATAAGCCTATTATTAGAGATCTGGCAGGAAGATACTAGCCAGCCTTAAAGTGGAATAGCCTTTTTCTCCTTACTTCTCTGTAGGAGTCTTTTGACATCGTTATGTAACTTGACTGGCTTCTGCTTAAGCAGTTGCCAAGGAGTGTTCTGCAGTGGAAAGAAAGGCTTACTGTCAGACACACTGGCCTTGGGATTGGGCTCCTAATCGCTAGCAACTTATGTGTGGATGATTTTTTTTAACCTCTTGGGAATGTCCTCTTCAGTGAAAAGAGGATTCCAATGCCTCATTGAGTAATTTTAAGAATTGAAAGTAAAATTTGTGAAGTACATGGCACCAATGACCACAGAAGGAATTAGAAGTATTTGATTGTCTTGCTAACGTTCAGTTTTCACTCTATGTTAAATAAACTACATATCAAGTACATTATCCTTATTTTACAACCCGTTTTTGTTCATTACCCACTACACGTGTTAGGGGCTGGGGCGTAAGGAAGAGGAAAGCACAACTATACCAAAGGGACAACGGTCTAGTTGTGTTTGGGTTCTGTATCCAAAGGGACAACAGTCTAGTTGTGTCTGGGCTCCTAGTGTACCTGGCCCATAAATAGAGCACCATCACTCCTCCTCTTGTTGAACACTTTTCTCTGAACAAAATGAAACCAATGAATTGATGTTTTTTGAGCATCTGTATGACTTAGAATAGATTGATGGTTCTTTATTGAATGGAGAGTATGGGACTTCTTTGACGGAATCTTGAAATCTGAAATGTGTTCACAATGGACACTAAAGCAAGGAACTGAGCTGTGTGTTCGTATGGCTAATCTACTTCCATTTTGCCAATAGTAGTTTAAATTTTGTCACATTGGATTTTATCAGAAGTCAATCTGGCTTGACTTTTATATCTAAGGGCCCTTAGTTTTTACTCATTTCTTTCAAAACATTTTCTGGCTAGCAGTACAGTTCCCCAAATCAATTTACAAGTTTTACAAAGATATAATCAGGATTCTATTTGTATCTTTATTTTGCCTTTTTTTCCTCCCAATCCAAAAAACTTTCTAACACCTACCTCATAAGATGAGCAGAGTCATCACTTATTTCTGGCTGGATAATAGAGGAGATGAGAAATGATATGACTGAGGACCTCATGTTATTTGAAGGCAGATTTTGTCACAACCATGAAACAACTTTTACATTGACTGGTAATTATGTATATATTTGGAATGAGTAAGAAAGATACATTATTGAAATCAAAAAAATTTTTAATGTAAGTTGGAAGATGTAAGTTGACACATTGAGAAGAAAATAAATCAGGTGCCGGCACTGTGGTGTAGCAGGTAAAGCTGCTACCTGCAGTGCCAGCATCCCATATGGGTGCCAGTTAGAGTCCTGGCTGTTCCACTTCCAATTCAGCTCTGGGCTATGGCCTGGGAACCCAGTAGAAGGTGGTCCAAGTCCCTGGGCCCCTGCACCTGTGTGGGTGATTTGGAAGAGCTCCTGGCTCCTGGCTCCAGGCTCCAGATTGGCCTGGCTCTGGTCATTGTGGCCATTTGGGGAGTGAACCAGCAGTAGGCAGCTCTCTCACACACGCTTTCTCTCTCGCCTCTCTCTCCCTCTCCCTCTCTCTCTTACTCTCTGTAACTGTGCCTTTCAAATAAATAAATGTTTAAAAAATAAATCAATCTTATTTCAGAATGGAGAGGGATTGTAGAAATCGTTGTTTTATGGCCATGTGTGCAGATGAAAGAAATGAATTATGTTTTACCCACAGTAGGTCATGCAAATTATCCCCTGTATAAATATGTGGTTCTGTTGTATAATGTAGGTGTTGTCATGTTGCTGTTACTGCTTGGGAGGACTGAGTGCATTTACAATAAAGTTTACCTAATACCTGATACAGAAATCCTAGTGCCCTAAAGTAACTGTTTAATGATGATGCCTTTGCTCTATTCAGACCAGTGAAATGAACACACATTTCTGGCGCCATTTAATAAATTGCCTCCTTGAGGGCACTAAATCCTGTTCTTCTGGAAAAACTCATTCACCTCACATGGGTAAACAATTTGCTTCTTCACAACTTCTGTTGTTTACTCACAATCCATAAACAGAGTAAAGCCCGTTTTCTGTTATTACTGTGATCACAAATTCAAACAGGCTTCAGTGCAAGATTGGAATCTGGTGTTGGAAGACTGCTATTGAAATGGATATTTGGTTCAGTACAGATTCATATAAAGGAAGAAAAGGTTGACCAAGCATGTCAGAAGTACAGTCAAATAAGTATTTAATTGTGATAACTTAGAATACTTTCCTTGTAATTGGAAGCTTTTCAAATTAACTTTATTTTACCTTTCAAAATTGCTGCAAATGATTCAAAAATAAAACAGTTAATTTAATAGGTCATAGGTTGAGTTTTCTAAATTTCAAAAATATTTATTCATTAGAAAAATTTGCATTAATATCACCTGTATTCCGTGCCTACCTTTATTGCGTTCCTCAATACATTGACCTTTAATTCCTCCAGAGGAAGGATTTGAAATTTAAAAGTAAATTACACAGAAATTTTACAAGAAACAATTCAAAACAGAGTTGTGAAAAACAGAAATGCAAGTTAGAAAGAATTCCATTGGTTAGCTTCACTATCTTTATTGATTTTTTTGTTTTATTAGCAATAATTGTGTATATTTATGAGCTACATTGTGGCATTTTTATGCGATGCACACTGATCAGATCAGGGTAATCAATATTTCCCTTTCTCTTGCATTACTTTATGATTGGAGACTTGAGCTCCTTTCTTCTATTTACTAATTGAATAGATACTGAGTTGTTCTGAACTATAGTCCCCTCACTGTGCTGTGTAGCATTAGGAACTTACTCCTTTGATATAACTATATTTTGGTTCCTGTTATCTAGACTCCATCTCCCCATCTTTCTCTTCTGGCCTCTAGTAATCATCATTTTGTGTTCAGATTGAGCTTTAGCTTCCACTTAGGAGGTACAGCATGTGGTAATTTTCTGTGTTTGAGTTATTTCACTTAATATGAAGTGCTCCAGTTTCACTGATTTTGCTGCAAAGATAGGATTTCAATTTATATATACATTTTCTTTACCCATTCATCTGTTGATGGACACCTTGGTTTATTTCATGTCTGGGCTCTGGTGAAGAGTGCTACAATGAACATGGTGCAGTAGGGGGCCTTTGTTGTGGCAAGGCAGGCTCAACTGCAGCCTGCAGCTCCGGCATCCCACTTGAGCACCGATTTGCATCCTGGCTGCTAGGCTTCTGCTCCAGCCCCCTGCTAATGCACCTGGAAAAGCAGCGGAAGATGGCCCAAGTGCTTGGGCCACTGCCACCCACGTGGGAGACCCAGATGGAGTTCCAAGCTCCTGGTTGGGTCTGGCTCAGCCCTGGCTGTTGCGGCCTTTTAGGGAGTGAACCCAAGGATGGAAGATCTCTCTCTCTCTCTCTCTCTACCTCTCTCTCTCTCTCTCTCTCTCTCTCCTTCTCTCTCTCCCTGTCTTTCTGCTTATCTCTCTCTCCATGTAACTCTCTTCCTTTCAAATAAATAAATAAATCTTAAAAAACTAAACATGATGGAGTAGGTATCTCTGAGAGAATGATTTCATGTCCTTTTGGATAAATACCCAGTAGTTGGATTGCTGGATTTTGTGATAGTGCTATTTCTAGGTTTTTAAGAATCTCTATACTATTTTCCATAGTGACTTTACTAATTTATATTCCCACCAACTGTGTATTCCCTGTTCTCTACATACTTGCCAGAATATTGTAGTTCAAGCTGGTTAGATCCACTTTTAAAATATATACATATTTCGACCTGTGCTGTGGTGCATTAGGTTAATCCTCCCCCTGCTGCACCGGCATCCCATATGGGCACCAGTTCTAGTTCTGGCTGCTCCTCATCCGATCCAGCTCTTTGCTGTGGCTGGAAAATTGGGAGCCCCAGAAGAAATTCCTGGCTTCTGGCTTTGAATCAGTCCACCTCTAGCCATTGCAGCTGTTTGGGGAGAGTGAACCAGCAAATGGAAGACTTTTCTCTCTGTCTCTCCCTCTTACTGTCTGTAACTCTACTTCTCAAATAAAATAATAAATAAAATATTTAAATATATATATCCATAAGTTTCTTTGCAATTTTTATTTATTTTGGGCCCTCCCACCTTCCCTCTCTCTTTTCCATTTTCCTATTTGTTCTTTCTTCCTTCCTTTTTCCCTCCCATGACCTAGCCTAATCTACAAATTAAATTTTCTACTCTACAAAGATTTGAGAATATTGAAACATATTGATGAATCTTATAAAATTTTGAAGCATAAACTGCTTTTTAAGAACCATTCATTAAAAGTATTCCTATTGGGTCATACAGAGCAGTTCTGCTGCTAATGACATCATCAATTATTATTTCACATGAGAAATACTTTTTGTAGTTTGGCATTTAAATCTGAAAGTATTGATGATGTCTATCCAGGAAGTTCAGACTAATTTAACAGAATTATGGATGTCTCTGCCATTTATTATTTTAGATACTTGGGGGATCCATTGTGTATTATTTGTATTTATGAAATTCTTTAATCTTTTGGGAGCATAAAAGAGTTGGGTTACACTTCTGTCTTAGTTCATTCAGGCTGCGTTAACAAAATACCATAAACTGTTCAGCCTACAAACAAGAGAAACTTATTTCTTATGGTCTGAAAGCTGCAAAGTCCAAGATCTAGGCACTGACAAATTCATTGCCTGGAGAGGGCACACTTCCTAGTTCATAGATGTGTCCTCCCCTGACAGATGGAATACATAGTGCTCTATGGCCTTCTTTAAGGCCATTAAACCTGTAAACCTGGTAATGAGGGCAGAACCTCATGACAGGGTCGGCATCCCATATGGGCACCAGTTCTAGTCCCAGCTGCTCCACTTTTTTTTTTTTTTTTTTTTTTTTTTTGACAGGCAGAGTGGACAGTGAGAGAGAGAGACAGAGAGAAAGGTCTTCCTTTGCTGTTGGTTCACCCTCCAATGGCTGCCGCGGCTGGTGCGCTGTGGCCGGCACACCGCGCTGATCCGATGGCAGGAGCCGGGTACTTATCCTGGTCTCCCATGGGGTGCAGGGCCCAAGCACTTGGGTCATCCTCTACTGCACTCCCTGGCCACAGCAGAGAGCTGGCCTGGAAGAGGGGCAACCGGGACAGAATCCGGCGCCCCGACTGGGACTAGAACCTGGTGTGCCGGCGCCGCAAGGTGGAGGATTAGCCTAGTGAGCCACGGCGCTGGCCTGCTCCACTTCTGATCTAGCTCTCTGCTATGGCCTGGGAAAGCAGTGGAAGATGGCCCATGTCCTTGGGCCCCTGCACCCACATGGGAGAACCAGAAGAAGTTCCTGGCTCCTGGCTTCAGATCAGCGCAGCTCCGTCAGTTGTAGCCATCTGGGCACTGAACCAATGGATGGAAGACCTCTCTCTCTCTCTCTGCCTCTGCCTCTCTGTAATTCTGCCTTTCAAATAACATGTTGCCCTTCAAAGTGCTGGACTTGTGCTAGACACATCAGCCCATGAACACTGACTGGGAAGAATGATTATCAAATCTACCAGTTTATGTATTAAATTAATAATTTGAACTCTCCTTGAGAGACTAATGGGGAAAGCTGCAGTTACCTGAATACCTAGAAGAATATCTAGGATCACATACATGCAGGAACACACACACACATTTGTATACAGGTACAGGAAAAAACAGACATAGGTGGTCTCAGCTGTTACTATTTGATTTTTACCACTGGAATTAGATATATTAAAATGAAAGTAAGTGGAATTAAAATTTCCAAATCCTCTGGGGAAAATTCATTTATAACAATGAAAACAGATATTCAGAAAAGATCTAAAAGATGACCCCTGAACCTAAAAAGCAAAACAAAATGAAGCAAAAATTGTCCTTATTCTCAACAAAATCCTTTGAATCAGGTGCTTTTATCAAACAAACCATGTATAACTAAGTATTTCAGTGTCTCAGGATTCAGAAAACATACATATTTTTAAAAATGCCTCTAATTTACTGATCTTATGGCTCAGTTGTTTATTTGTGTGTGTGTGTGTGTGTGTGTGCGTGTTTGTGCATTTTGCTACCACTTAATTCTGTAGATAAGTTCCATAGAAACATAAAATATGTTCACTTAGTTCATGAATTTCTTGAAGCATGGTGTCTAACTAACTCTATCCTTGGCAGAAATAATTTCCCGTTTTAAAAGAAACTAACTTAAAATGTCTTATAAGGAAGGTTCACACGGCTTCTTGGAAATCAAGCCGTTCTTACAAAACATTTTGATGTGTTTAGTACAGAGGAATTAGGAACATATGGATTACATTTTCCTTAAAATGCACATGGTTTTAAAAATTAAGGGGTAATGTTCTTGGCAAAATAGGTTTTGCCAAACCCAAACTGTTTAAAAAATTGTTCAAGATGTTCAGTAAGGCCAAAAGGCCCCAGGCTTCCACAGTCCTAATAATAGAATCAATCAGGAAAACCAGAATGAAGTCACTAAACTCATTTTAACAGTCTCTTGAAATAACCAACCAAAATAAATCTCCGCGTAGTAACAATCACAAGCAATTAGAATATAATAACTTTTATGTTCATACTGAATAAAAACCCCAAGCTAGTAGTTAAAATCATTCTAGGAATTCTGGAAAGTTGGCAGTGCATTTTGTTTGACTGAAATAATTGATTACATCTACGAAAATGACAGAGAGACCAGAAGGGATTGCACAGATAAAGTACTTACCAGGAACAATTCAAAAGTTTTACCGTGGTTTCTCATGGAAGGAGGTGGGTGTGTTTGAAACCTAGACAAAGAAGACAGAGGCAGAGGCGATGATCACAAACATTTTGCTAACCTGGTATTGAGACCACTTGTCTTTTCTGGAAGAGAGTCTGTTAAATCACTTAGTAATGTTCCCACAATGATGAGATGGGACTATCAGGAACGTCAGACCAGAGACTGTATGTTTATGGCAAGGATCAATTGAGTCTAAGATCAGCTGTCAGAAAGCAAACCCAGGAAGAATCCTATTTCTGTTTTCAGTATTTGATTCTCAAAACCTACTTATTTTGAAATGCCATCATGGTTTTGCACATAGTAGGGATCTGATAAAAATTTGTTGATTAGATCATTTTTTTTCATATGAACACATCTTCATATTCTTTCTTAAGGTCTTCATTTTTCTATTTATTTATTTGAAAAGTAGAAAAAAAGGAGAATAAAAGAGAACTCCCATTCACTCTCCAAATGCCCCAAGCCAAAGCCAGGAGCCAGGAACTCCATCTGTGTCTCTCACATGGGTGGCAGGGACCCAAGTACTTGGGCTGTCATCCATTGCTTTCCCAGGTGCATTAGCAGGGAGCTGGATTGGAAGCTGGAAAGCTGGGATTCCAACCAGCACACTGATACAAGATGCTGGCCTAAAAAGTGATGGTTTAAGCTGTTCCTCCACAATGTTGACCTGTTATTTTTCTCTTCTTGGCTTGTCTCTGGGCATTCTGAATAAACTGCTGGAGTTTCTTATGCTGGTTGATTCCTTGATGTTTTAAGAAAAAATGCTGCAGGGCCTTTTTTTTTTTCTGATTTAGACTTTATATAATCATTTACAGCTACAGTGGTCGAACGTTATGTTTACTACTTGAACCCATAGCAGAAGGGATTTCGAATCCTTCCGGTTTCCTCCTCTCCCCTCCAAATTCATGTCATTCTTTTCTGCTGAATGGAGTATTAATTACTGGACAGCTTGGGAACCAGGCAGGTCCTGTCAGCAGACTTTAACATGGGCTGTAGAGTTTGTACAGAGCCAAGCACTCATTGAAAGACTCCGTGTTGCCCATCCTGATCCCGCTGACTCCCTAACAAATGACATGTTTTGAAAGGAGATGGGGATAATGTGTTTTAAGTCACAGAGGAGGGTTTTGAGGTATATCTTGGTTGTGCATCAGGGGCTGTGGTTGCAAGCATCATCGGTGTATTAAGGGTGGGATGTGTTACACTAATCTGCATCCATATCTGGGTCTGTAGGGAATTGCATGAGTGCATGTGAGTGTGTGAAGTTGGCTTTATCAGAATTCCTAGATCAGTGGTGTAGACGAAGGAGATTATTTCAAAGGCACTACGAGGGTATTAAGGCTATGAATTAGTTACTAAAAGATTCAACTGGAGTGATACAGTTCAGCTGACTAAAAATTTCAAATGGGAGTCAGCTTTCCTATAGTAAAGGAAAAATATTTTAAATAGAATACTTCCAGAAGTCCTCTGACAGCATAAACCCAGATTGCCTGTTTTCTTATTTTTTCTCATGCTCTGCTGGTTTCCACTTGGACCATATAGCTCCCGACACTGATCAGTTTTCTTTTTGCTTATTATAGTTCTGTTCTGTCCCATCCTATCCTGACAAATTCTAGTTGTAACTTCCTAAAATAATTTCATGAGCACAAATGAATATTCATTCACTGTTTGAAAAACACTCTCTGTGACATTTTCCTTGGTGATTTTCTTGATCAGCACACTTGTTTAAACTTAAGAAATGTTTTTCATTCTTAAAACTTGTTTTGTATAAACCAGTATACTACAATAATCATTGAATTTGTCCACCTGTCCCCAGTTAGAGTACAAATCACTTGAAGGAGGAGCCTGTATCTAATATAACACATAGCACATGAATGAATATTTGTTGTGTTAAGCAATTGTTTATATACAATATATGGACATAAACCTTACTGGAGAGGGAAATGAAAGAATAGGAGATTTAGGAAATCTTGAAGAGCCTTTGTGTTGTCATACAAATATTTATTGAAACTGTTCCTATTAAGCATAATAAGACTGTCTCTTGACAAAGTTCTGCTTCTCTCTTGAGTATGGATCCTTATCAACTCAAGTGTTTAAGATACATAATTTTCTGTCTCTCTCTCTCTCACTGTCTATAACTCTACCTGTCAAATAAAAAAAGTTACATAATTTTCTTTATATTCTACAAGTGCATTTAGTTCCTTTTGTGCTTTAATTTCAATGGGACGACAGATGCCTAATCCCAGTTAACATGGGATTTCTGTACACTGTTTTCCTTGGAGTTGTATCTATTTCTGGTGATCCTAAATAGTGCTGTGACTTTGAGTGGAATTGGCACTTGGTTAAGGGAGACCACTGCGAGACAATTGTTTTTTTGTCCACAGCATCTCATCAGATTCTCTGCTTTTCCTCCTAAGTCCATGCCACCTTTTAGCGTCAGCTGTTTATTCCGTTGTTCCCTCCCCCAATGCCAGGTCACAGAAATCTCTAGGAGACTGACCAGATGGCTTCTTGCTTGGTTTGTTAGACTGCCCCCTCATGGGAATGGGTGCTCTGACAATTCCCTTCTGAACTCTGAAGCGTCGAATGTTATTATTTGAGAATTTGGGGTCAGAGTGTGGTCTTGTTCTCCTCAAGGCCTCCATAGCGATTTACAGTGTTTATTCTTGGGGTCCTTGATGTATGTCTCAGTACTATATAAAAAGATGAGAGCCAAGAAGTGAGGTGTGGAACTTACACTTAATGGTGGAAATTCCTGAATAAGAGTGCAGAAGGGTAGGTTAGGCTGGTACACTATTCTGAAAGGACTTGATTGATATCTCTAAACCAGTTTTCTCTGTCAAATTTAAGGAAGAGAAATAAGAGGTTTACTCAAGCTATGCAAAACCATGGAGCCAGAATAAATAGAGTGTCCCAGGAGAGTTAAAGGAACTGAAGGGATCACTGGCTTGAAAGAGAAATTTATACTGGAAATATCCCCAGGACCCAGGTAACAAAGGAAAGGAAAGTGACTTGGATGCTCTAAGGACAGATTAAATATTCTAAGAAAAGCAGTGGCTACCAGGAGAACCAAGCTTAAGAGGTGACCCAGAGCTCACTGGATTCTTGGAAAGAAGTGATGGTGCATTTACAGCCAGTGTATTGAAGATTTATTCAATGTAAAAGAAGTTCACTTTGTAATCAAATATTTGACATATATGAACACTGAGACTATAACTGAGATTTTGTGTTTAGAAAATCATGACCAGAAATCCCTTGTCCTTGTGATTAAGTTTTGGTTATTCATTAAAAACAGTTATCTGTTGCACATACTTAATTGCACATACAGTTTTTAAGTGCTGAGTGGTTGTCTGAAAGGAAACCACAACAGATAACACCTTGGAGCTCTCATGCAGCCTGCATGTGTTACTGATCTCTATGGCATTCTTTTGCCTTTTGTAAATTAATTTCTGCCTTTCTGAACCTCATGGTAAGATTTCAGAAGAGATATTGTACCCAGGTTTGGATCTTGGTCATGATGATGGTGATTAAGTGAAAAATACCCTGGATTGATGCTTAAGTAGGAAATACTCCTGATGGAGTGCTTTCTGGGAACCAGTCCAATTTTTGGTGTACAACTTAAAACATCTACCTGCTTTCTTATTTGAACTTTTCATTTAAAAAAAGATATTTTTATTTTATTTGAAACGCGGAGAGGCAGGAAGAGGTCTTCCAAACACTGACTCACTTCTCAAATGCTTGCAACAACCAGGGCAAGCCTCTGTATAAACCAGGAGCCCACAACTCAATGTGAGTTTCCTACATGGCTGAGAGGGACCCAAGCACCTGAGCTGTCACCTGCTGCTTCCAGGATGTACCATAGCAGGAAGCTGAATTGGAAGTGGAGGAGTCACGACATGAACCAGGGATTCTGATACAGGATGCAGAATCGCCAAGTGGTGATGTAAGCACTGTGACAAATGCCTGCCCCAAGAACTTATTTTTCTTACTCAGTATTTTTACTGAGGAATACTTATCTCTGGCTTATCTTGTAGGATTGTTGAGTTGAGATATGTCTACACTTGAAAGAGGCATATAAATATAAGGTATAGTTACATTTTAACATCATCCATTATTGCTATCTTATAATCAATACTTGTGAACTAAAACCACTTAATGAAAGGTGACAGCTTCTCTTTAAGGTCATTTTTGCATTTTATGGGTTCCTATAACATTAACTTTGGGTTCCAGAAACATTCAAAATATTAAAACTTATGGCAGAAATATGATTCATATCTGTAGTATAAGCATCTGTTAAGTTTACTATCAGGAACACCAAGTTCCCTGCACAGTCTTTTGAAAATAATCATGTTATTTCACATCATGATGCACTGCCACAGAATAATTGCTCTGTTACATGCATTTCTGCCAACGATGATAAGGCAGGAGTAAGGAAGACGATAATGTCCTAATGCTGAATGACATCATGTCTAGGTATTTGAGAAGATGTAGAGGAAATTTAGCACACTGCATTAATAGAATTAAGACAATTGATTTTTTTATGAGATATATTAAAGCACCATTATTAACCAACTTGTTAAAATCACCAAGTGACACATATATGACTTCTCTTATTTCTCCAAACTTAATTTAAAAAAACGACTCTTAAAAAAAAAGACCCTAAATGTTATGGCCAAAAGACTCATATTTTCTGACATGAGCGTTCTAACAGAGTTCTCAGTGCCTCCTTCTTCAGAAAAAGCAGTTAGGTTTGTACAACCTTTGTACCCAACTCAATAGAGTGCCTTCGAAGAGAATTATCTTCTCATGCTTCTGTCTGGACCAGCCAATCTGCAAATAGTAGAAAAAGAGTAACCCAAAGTACAAGGGGACTTTAAACAGTCTGTGTATAAATTGAATTGAAATATGTGTTTATTTTGGTTGAATATTTTTCAGAAATCCATACATAATTTTGTAATGATATATGTTTTTTATGAACTCCTCATACTGTTCAGTATTTGTTGTTGTTTTTTAAAATTTTCTGGATATTCTCAGAAAACACAATGTTATCCCAGAAAGTAGGCCTTAGAAAACAGCGAAAAAGGTTAGAGGTTAGAGGCAAATGTAAGAATTCAGAATGTAAATCTCTCATTTTACACTAGCTTTTAATGTTTCCTTTAAATGGATAACACTACCTCAAAGTACAAAGTCAAGGATTCCTTCCACTTTCCAGTTTAAACTCCTGCTGTGTGGTATGTATAGAAAGTCTTGGCTGCAAGAGAATAAAACCCCACTTCTGCTGGTTACAGCAGAAACAAGCAAATGCAGGGTGGCTGGGTAGGGGGAAACGTGTTGATCCAGGCCCCTGAACCACCAAGGTTATTCCCATGCAGGCATGATGATCCCAGACAAGGGTGATATTCAAGACATCAGTGATTATCTCTCCACTCTACTTTCTTTGTGGTTTCATTTTCTTTTCTTTTTTTTTCAGACTGGGTCTCCTTATAAACTGGCAAATGTTTGCTCTCAGCTTATGTCCTTTTAGCTTAGCAATTCCTAGTGGGAAGAGAACCTCTTTCATGAGAGTTCCAGTGAAAATTCTAGGACTCAGTCTTATTGGATTGACTTTGTCCCACACATATGGCCAAGGCAACCATGGTTAAGAGGGACTGGAATCTGTGGATTAGGTCTGAGCCATAATCCCACAAAGCTGCTGGGAGACAGGAGTTAGGGTGATAGTGTGGTCCAGAGGAGGGAATTTAGATGCCTGGACCACAAGAAATGAGAGGGCAAAAAATCAGGGTACCGTACCATTGTTAGAAAGAAGGCTAGCTGGGTAGTCAAAAACAACAGATATTCCACATATTTTTAAATGTCATTAAAAAGTGTTTTCCCATAAATAGACTATCTTCCCATTAACAAAACTATAAAAAAAAGCCACTGAGACAAAAGGCCAGAATCCAAGTGCCAACCTTGTTACTTGGGATCTTAGATTGCTGAGAAACTGAAAATGTTTGGCAAATCCTGCTGTGCTATATCTGTTGTCATTACATATATAAAATAATTTCTAGTTACTTCTTAACAATTAATAAATGTCACTGTAATAAATTCACATAATCATAAGATAATCCCTCTCTCATGATTACTTAACACTTTATAGAAAATACATTCCCTTAATTGAAATGGAAAAATGATTATTGTGTGCTTTTTGATAGTGTTAAGAAGCAATTTTGATTAATTAATTATGTTACTTGAAAGGCAAACAGACAGTGAGAGAAAGACAAAAGAGAAAGGGAAAGGAAGAGGGAGATGGGGGGGGGAGAGAGAAAGCGAGAGAGAGAGAGCGAGCACCCTTCCATCCAGTGGTTCACCCACATGCCTCGCATAGCCAAGAACACAATCCAGATCTCTCACGTGGATGGCGGGGACCCATGTACGTGGGCTTTCACTTGCTGCCTCCCAGGGTGTGCATTAAAGCAAAGCTGGAATTGGAAGCAGAGCCAGGACTGGAATGTAGGGCTGCGATATGGGATGCTGTTGTTCCAAGCAGTTTCTTAATTGCTGTTCCAAGTGTCTACCCCGAAACATCAAGGAGAAGTTGACTTCCTGACCATGAAACTACTTAATACCTTGAAATATTTTACAAGAAAAAAATCTTGCTTTTAAACTATTCTGTTGTCTTGTTTTGAGATTGGAGTTATGTGTGTAAATATGATGTTTACTATTGTAAAAATGTGTAAATGTACATTGTAAACACATTAATATTTAAAATGAATGTGGGAAACATAGTTGAATTTCAGTTGTTTAAGTCATGTTATATTCCATTAAAGCTGAAATGTAGAATGTAGCTATATCTATGGAAGCAAAGACATTTTACTTGATTTTCTGTTACCAGTGTTTTGCATGGAGGAAATTGGCAGGTTCAATTCCCACTCTGTCAGTGGTTAGTTCTTACCTTGGGTCAAGTCAATCTCCTCAGGCCTCGTTTCCTCATCTGGAAATTGAAGAAATTTAATCAGATGCTATGTAAAGCTGCCTACAGTCCTACAGTTCTATAATTTATGCACACTTTGAAAATGCCACGTCATAAAATGTGTTCTGAATGTGAACTAGTCACACTGCCAAGGGCAGTAGCACAATATTTTAAATGATCTCTCGATTCCAGTATGATCACAGATTCTGCCACATTATTGGGAAGAGAACCTGGTCCTTGCATGGATATCTCTGTGACCTGCACATTGAAAGGTGTAATTCCTTAGATGTTGCAAGAGCACTCATGCAATTTTGGGCAAGAAGTTTGATTCAAATTTTCTTTCCACTAGGAATGAACTCCAAGGGCAGGATGGGGCACAGAACGGGTAATGTGTCTTGATCAGTTTGAAAAGTTTCAAGCGTCCATGGTTGATTATTTGTTATTTGGGACTAGTTTTACTGAACCAGCCGGTCTGATGAATTACTCAGGTTACCTCATAGGCCGAGTGCCTTGTCCGCTTTTTATCTTGACACCCTCCTCTCCTTTCCTCTCTGTCTTCTCTCTCCCATCCTGCAGGAGAGGACTGCAAATATGCCCACTCTTTCGAGCCGTTTTCTTTTTTTCATGTTCTAATTGTCTCTACATGCTGCTATCCAAACACAGCCCTTTAAAAACATTTTCCAACTGGAAAATAAAACCCAATAATAGTAACGGCTGCACAATATAATTAATTTTTGTAACTATTAATGCGGGAGGAAAAATGTCTAATGGGTTGCAGATTTCCTCCTATTTGAGTAGCGTGACCGTGACCAATAAGAAAGGAACCCCTCTGTTGAAGTTGCATTTCCTTACTTCCTCTCCATCGGGGCAAGATCTGAGCATTGGGTGATGGTTGCCTGGTGTTCTTTGCATGGAAACAGAAAGGATGTGCAGAGGAGTAGAGGCTTCAGTGAATGGGTAGGGTTCTTTAAACCATTACTAAGATTAAGACCGCAAGACTCCACTTGTCTGGCTAACCGTTAAATAGTTTTGATTGTCTGCCAGCATGCTTCAGTATTTCTTTGAAGCTTTCTTTAACTTACTGCAGTGGAGTAATTAAAGTGTACTTTTTCATCCAACACACACACACACACACACACACATCCATTTAGCTCTGATGTAGACTTTCTTGGGGGAGTCGTAGCCCCTCTATGGAACTCTCCTCCTGAGGCAGGGCTGCATTTAGGAGAGGTCTCAGGGGCAAAGCAGGGAGGCTGATTCCTGGACTTTACTTGGTTTCTCCATCTCCATCTTCACTATGTTTCTCTAATACTTCCAAGGAAGTTTCATAAGTGAATAGATTTCACAAAGTTGTATCCCTTAGGGATAATAATGTGCGTCAGTAAGCAGCTGGGATCATGAGTGTGGCCAGCTATTACACTGGGCACTTGGCTACAGGATGTGGGCATCCATCTCAGCTGCACCAAACACCCACCTCATTTATCCATTTTCAAATTGGATTTTTAGGCCTTTAGACTATGGAGTTGTGGTGATTCCTTATATATTTTGGAAATTAGCACCTATCAGATATGTTTGTAAATATTTTTCATTGCGGAGGTTGTCTTTTCACTCTGTTGATGTCCTAGGACCTGAACAAACATTTCTCCAAAGAGACTACACAGATAACCAGCATTGTCAACATCACTAATCAACATGGAATTGCACAGCAAAACCACAATGAAATATCACCTCACACCTGTCTGGATGATTATTTCCAAAAAACCCAAAGACAGCAAGAAATGATGAGGATGTGAAGAAACTGGAATCCTCGCATGATGCTGGTAGAAATGCAAAATGGTACAGCTGCTATGGAAAACAGTAAAGTGACTTCTCAGAAAATTAGAAATAGAACTACAATATGATGTAGCAATCTCACTCTATGCATTCATCCAAAAGAACGGAAATCAGGATCTTGAAGAGAAAACTGTAGTCCCATGTTCATTGCAGTCTGATTCACACAATATCAAAGATGTGGAAACAACCTCAATCTCCATAAACAGATGAATGGATAAGGAAAATGTACTACAGACACACAATGGGGTATTATTTAGCCTCAGCAAAAAGGAAATTGTAATATGTGACAATGTGAATGAAACTTGAGTATGTTATGCTGAGTGAATTTAGTCAGCCCCAGAAAGATATTACAGGTTTCCATTATATGATTTATCTGAAATATTTGAATTTATAGAATCAAAAATGGGATGGAGTTGTCAGGAGATGGAGAAGAAGTGAATAGGGGAATTATTAATTAATGACCCAAAGTTTTAGTTAAGCCAAAATAGAATCTAGAGATTTGCTGAACTGTACATATAAACATTTGTTAAGAGGAAAGATATTGGGGCTGGCACTGTGGTGCAGTAAGTTAATCCTCTGCCTGTGGTGCTGGCATCCCATGTGGGCCCTGGTTCTAGTTCTGGCTGTTCCTCTTCTGATCCAGCTCTCTTGGAATGGCCTGGGAGAGCAGTAGAGATGACCCGAGTGTTTGGGCCCCTGCACCTACGTGGGAGACACAAATGAAGTATCTGGCTTCTGGCTTCAGGTTGACACAGCTCCAACCATTGGGGCCATTTGGGGGAATGAACCAGCGGATGGAAGACCTTTCTCTCTATCTCCCTCTCTCTGTCTGTAACTCTACCTCTCAAATGAATAAAATCCTGTTTTTTTTTTTTTTAAAAAAAAGAGAGAATAGATGTTACATTAAGTGCTCTTATCACAGAAAAATAACCTAAAAATAATATGTATCTTGCAAAGTAGTTTTATCAAATGAGATTAACAAGGAAGTTTCTGGTCCATAGTATTACTGAATAAATGTTTGCTTCATCTTAACATAACAAATTAAGCCAGACTCACCCCAATCCTGTGCTTCAACGAGGTCACCCTGTTGTCTTTTACTTGTACCTGTTTTCCAAATCTGATAAGCTCAGAACCCAGGGAGCTTTTTATTTTTTTCTATTTAGATCTTTCTCCAAAAAGCCAAACAGCAAAGCATATGCATCAATGCCACCCAAACTTTCTTACCAACATCTATACTCAAATTTGTATGTTTAGTTTCCAAAGAACTGATTATATTTCTTATTTATTTTTCTTTGCAAGTCAATTTAACATTTCGAAGGTGAAGTCACATTGTTCACACTGCCTGGGATGTGCTAGTGAGTCTCATTCCTCAGCTATGGTGGCCTTGGTAGATAATACATTAGTGGTCTCTTTACACCAGTGGAACCAGCTACTGTAGGACAGAAATATTTTAGCTCTGAATCTTCTGTTAGAGAGACACCATAACCGTCAATTTTGTCTCTCAGACACTGCTCTTTTTAGGTTACTTTCACTTTTCTCCACTATTGTTGTCCTTGAAAACCCTCTCCCCCTCACCAATGGGTAAGAGAACTGGTTGAGAGATTCCCACTCCCTAGGCTGTACATTTTTATGATTCTTTTTTCTTTCAGGTTTCTCTTTGGCCTGATCATATGATGATGATGGAGTACCTTATTTCCATGATGCATAAATCCAGCACTCTTAGATGACCCATTCCTTCCCTTTTCCTTACCATTTTCCTTTGTGGCTCTCCTCTAAAGCGTCCAGTCTTGCTCAAAGCCAGTGTTCTCCCCAAACTTCAGAACTCGGGAGACTCTGGACAACAGGGCACCCACTTTTGAATTCAAAAGCTTTCATATTAATGCACTGAAATAGATATAGTAATACATTGAACAATTCTTAGTTCCATGAAATAAAATTCACAAAGAAAGAAGGAATCCTAGGGTGGACATGTAGAGATGCCATTCATTTTATTTTTAGAGAAATATCAGTAATTTTGTCTTACTTAGAAAAAATATGTAAAAATTAGTGTAAATTATTTTTAAGTTGTAGGAAGTTCTTTCATGACATCAGATATAAAAATGGCAAAATGCCAAGTTGTAAGCCCACGTGACCAGAAATCTTGTTTGTTGACTTGGTATTTTTCCTCTCCTACTTGATTAGTCTAGATCAAAGTGACTGGCCAGGCAAATCCAGCCAAAATGGTCAGATACGTGCTTGATTCTGAAGGATGTTGTGAGGGCTGAAAAATCAAGAGAGGAACTTTATTATTATGTCATTGAAAATAAATTATGGGCATAAATGCATGTAAGTCTCAGGAATTCATTTCAATATGTTTAAAATAGACTTTATTTTTTTGAGTATTGTAGGCTCACAGCAAAATTGAGCAGGAGGTACAGAAAGTTCCCATATAGTCTCTCCCTCTACACATGTGCCCCTCCTTCATTATCAACAACTGCCGCCAGGGTGGTGTGTTTGCTACAATCCAGGAACCCAAGGGGACACATCATTGTCACGCAGAGTCCACAGATGACTTTGTTGTGTTTGTGCATTCTTTGCTGTTTTTGTGATTTTTTTTTGACAAATATATATTGTCACGGCCATCATAAGGGTCTCATACAGAATATGTAGTTTCATTGCCCTAAAAATCCTCTGTGCTTTACCTCTTCATCCCACCCTCTCCCTGACTCCTTGTAACCACTGATCTTTTTACTTTTCCAGAATGTTGCATAGTAGAAATGGTACAGGATGTAGCCTTGTAAGAGAGGCTTTTTCTGCTTAATAATATGCATTTCCATTTCCTCTACAGTTTTTCATTTCTTCTTAGTGTGGAATAATATTTTATTGTCTGTATAAACCGCAGTTTATCATTTTATTCTCTGTATGAACCACAGTTTATCTACCGGTTCACTGACAAAGGACATCCTTTTTGTACCAAAGTTTGGCAATTATGAATCAAGAGGCTCTGAAGTTTTTGTGTGGGTAAATACTAAAGAGAGCTATTGCTGGACCATGTGGCATGTCTCATTTTCCAGTTTAAAGAAAGACAGTGTAGCATGTGATGGCCTGCACAGAATGGATAGACAGGAAGTATGCGAACTACATGTTCTCTGAGGCTCATTCGCGTCAGTGTTTGCTACTGCGCTGAGTGCCGAGAACAGTCTCTGTGATAGTGATAGTTCATAATAACTGAGAAATGGGTTTACAGGAGTGGGATGGGATTGACCTGGGTTTTTGACACCGCTGTTTCTCCCCTAAGATTGTAGCACAGTAGAGAAAATTACCTTTGGCCAGATAATACAGTTGCTTTGACAATCTCATAGTCTTTCAGAAACTCAACAATTTATGAATAAATTTTTTTGAATATTGGATATCCTGACTTTTGGATATCTTGGCCTGTTTCTTCTATTAAAATATTAAATAGAATATTAAATTAAATTGAATATAGCAAAAAAATTCATAAATATATCTAAGAAAATTTTTGTCAGTGTTAACATCTAATTGCTCACTGACCTATTAAAGCTCATTGAAGTAAATATCATACCCCTTTTCTGGATAAATTTCACAAGTAAAAAATCTGATAAAATGGTTGACATTTCCCCTTGGCCTCTGATATTTCTGCAGCTGTCTTGGATTCTGAGAACAATCACACTGTTGAGTCTAATTCTGAGAAATATAAAAAGCATCATACTCACATACCTGTCCAGGAAAAGAAAGTCCTGAAATAATTCTCACAGTTTTCAGCTATCGCTACTTTTCTTTCCTTTTATCTTTTCTTCCATTTAAGAAAAAAATAGTACTTTGGAGCAAATTGATTTTGTTAGATAGTGCATTGATCATACTCCTAGCCTGGGGTTAGCGCATAACTTCAAAAACAATAATAACTAAGACAATCATCTAATTTTACTGAACTAAAACTGAAAATGTACACCCGACAAAATCATCCCTGAGACGACTTGAGGTGCATTTGTGCTTGTACTTTATTCTCAGTGACACTGTAATCTACTAAAGTTCCTCTCTCGATTTTTCTCTTTGCAATCTGGAAGAACAGATTCACCAGTGATTGTGCTCATTTATAAAAGCATCCAAAACAAAATTGAACCCCAAGGCTGATAAGCTATAAAGATGCTGATCAGATCTGAGCAGAATGGACCATGCTTTGGGGCTTGCTGAGCTGAAGATGGTTCTAGAAGACTGATGGCTTTATATACACAATTACAAACACCACAGTGCTGTCAGATGAACAGAAACTCATGAAATATGGTTCTGGTCCTTTATTAAGTAAAGAATGGCATTTTGTAAAATACTTCCTCAGATTTAGTAATTTCTTGGAGGTAATTAAATTCCCTCCATTCTTTAGCAAGAGACATAATCAAACACTTTCATAATAAAGAACAATCCAATAATATAAATGTATAAAACAGTTCTACAAAACAAAGGCTGATTGATCTTTAAATGGCTCAAACTTAAAAGGGATTAACCCTGTCAAATTTATATAAATGTTATTCATAATCAATGGAAGTCTTAGTCACAAATTAAAAATATGTTTATTCTTTTCAGAGTTTCTCTATTCCAAAACAACTTGGAATTATCTTCTCTGTTTTCAAATAGCACCAACAGCTAAAAATATAGTGACACTGGGGTAATACATTAAAAACAATATTGATCCACTGAAGATTGATACACATTTATCCGGGATGGCATTAGTTCCCAATACCAGGCTTGGATAAGTTTGCTTTTGGTCATAAATTTTCAGATTTATATTTGATAAATAAGGCCCAGAAATTATATTTTTGATAATACCTTTTGCCAAATGAAAGTTTTGTTCATTGACTAAAGGGATAAATATGGCTGACAATTTCTGAATTCTCCATGTATTATCTTATCATTCTACCAGTGGAACAATAATGGGATTCTATTATCATTACTGGGAGTAGCATAACTTTCCTGCTTTTAGCTGCTCCACTGTGAACCACCGCTCACCTCATCCTTTGTGCCCAGAGTTCCCCTGGATTCCTACTATAAACAAACTAACTGAGATACCTGGATCTACACAGAGGTTTTTACACTACATAGTACTGCCTGTAGTAATAAGAAACCAAAATCATCCAAGTCCTCAAACATCAAATTTTAACAAATTTGGATGCTCTCATGGAATAGTTTGAATTAATGTGAAAGAAATGATACGTTCTACTTTATGACAGAATGTTTTTGAGAGATGTTAATTTATTTTAGAGATGTGAAAATTTGAGTTCAAATGTCACAATAAGGATAAGTGGGATAGATAGGGCCCTGATATTTCAAGGCCCCAGGAAAGAATATATAAATAAATGTTTACATATACTATGTGAAAATATTTAAAAGTCATGAATCAAGCTAACACATTCTCAAATAAATTGGCTTTATAAGTTATAACAACCTGGAAGGCCAACTTTGAACTTGGATTCTAGAACTTCTAGGACACTTGTGTGGCACCATGATGCTCCAGAGTGCTAGACCATAGCCCATAGCCATGTCACTGTCCCCTCCTCCTCCTTTTTCTCTTGTGCACTACAAGGAACCCTGCAGGTGCGTGTCTGGAGATGTGAACCTGCATTCCTTACCCCACCACTATATATGTATATAGATTTTTTCAAATATTTTTCAGGAATAGGAGAATTTTTAAAAGATTTATTTATTTAGAGCCGGCGCCGTGGCTCAATAGGCTAATCCTCCACCTTGCGGCGCCGGCACACCGGGTTCTAGTCCCGGTTGGGGCGCCGGATTCTGTCCCGGTTGCCCCTCTTCCAGGCCAGCTCTCTGCTATGGCCAGGGAGTGCAGTGGAGGATGGCCCAGGTGCTTGGGCCCTGCACCCCATGGGAGACCAGGAAAAGCACCTGGCTCCTGGCTCCTGCCAGGATCAGCGCGGTGCGCCGGCTGCAGCGGCGGCCATTGGAGGGTGAACCAGCGGCAAAGGAAGACCTTTCTCTCTCTGTCTCTCTCTCACTGTCCACTCTGCCTGTCAAAAAAAAAAAAAAAAAAAAAAAAAAAAAAAAAAAAGATTTATTTATTTATTTGAAAGTCAGAGTTACACAGAGAGAGGAGAGGCAGAGAGAGAGAAGTCTTCCATCCAATGGTTCACTCCCCAGTTGGCTGCAATGGCTGGAACTACACTGATCCGAAGCCAGGAGCCAGGAGCTTCTTCCAGGCCTCCCACTTGGGTGCAGGGGCCCAAGTACTTGGGCCATCTTCTACTGCTTTCCCAGGCCATAGCAGAGAGCTGGATCGGAAGAGGAGCAGCTGGGACTAGAACCGGCGCCCATATGGGATGCTGGCACTTTAGGCCATGGTGTTAACCTGTTGAGCCACAGTGTCAGCACCCAAGAATAGAAGAATTTTTTTAAAAAAGCTTTATTTGTTAGAGAGGCAGAGAAGTAGGGAGGGGAGAGAGAGAGAGAGAGAGAGTGAGAATACTCCCATCTGCTGGTTCACTCCCCCAAAGCCCCCAACAGCTGTGGGTATAGGCCAAAGCTGGACCTGGGAACTCAATCCAGATCTTCCATGTGGATGCAAGAATTCAACTCCTTGAGCTGTCACTGCTGCTTCCTAGGGTCTGCCTTAGCTGGAAGCTGGAATTGAGAGTGGAACTGAGCGTTAACACAGTCACTCTGATATGGGACTTGCATCTTATCAGGAGCTTTGACAGCTGGGCTAAGTACCAACCCTAGGAACATGGGAATTTATGAGAAAGCTGTAGTTAAGATTTGGGGGTGGTGCTGTGAAGAATGACCCCCTCACTCCAAGAAGTCCACACCCTAATCCCTGGGATCTGTGAATATGTTACATCACATTAAGTAAAGAGGAATAAAGATTTCATGTGGAATTAATGTTCCTCCTCAACTGACCCTAAATAAAGAAAAATGCGATTCAAGTAGACCTGATTTAATCACAGGATTTTTGTCCGTGAGAGGTGAAGGTAGACAGATCAGTGCAGTGATCTGAGAAGGCCTCATCCTCCCACTGCCATCTTTGAAGACGGAGGAAGGAGGGCCGGAGCTGAGCGATGTGGCAGTCTGGACAGCGGGGAAGGCAGTCTTTCCTGGCCCTCCAGCACAGAACACCAGCCTCACCTGGAGTTTTTGCTCAGTGCAATCCCTGCCAGACTTCCAGCTTCCCACCTCTAGATTTTAAGACAACAAGTTTATGGTAATCTCTTACATTACCAACACAAAGCTAATACAGGGGGGCAAATGTGTGTGATGTTTTAAAAAGCTCAGCATTGTACTGAAGCTTCTGTAATATATAGAATGTTCTGTGACCTTGAGCAACGTTTATTAACATGCAAGTAATGTCACAATTAGGGTCAACAAATATTACCAGCTGCTCAGTAGAATATTGCTGTACTTATCATTTGTGTGTGTGTGTGTGCGTGTGTGTACTCATGCACATTTCACCTGGTGTGGTTGGCACCTATAGAGCTGATGGACATTAGTTACACTTTCTGACATTGGTCGTCTGTTATTGAATTTTAATTTATATTAAGACCTGTAACTGAGTATTTGGGAATTTCTTTTAAAGATTTATCTATTTATTTTGAAAGAATTACAGAGAGAGAGAGAGAGAATCTTCCATCTGCTGGTTCACTCTCCAGGTAACCCCAATAACCAGTGCTAAGCCAGGCCAAAGCCAGGTGCCAGGAGATTCTTCTAGGTCTTCCACATGCATGCAGGGGCCCAAGGACTTGGGCCATCTTCCATTGCTTTCTCAGGCCATGATAAGGGAGCTGGATTGGGTGTGGAGCAGCCTGGACATTAGCTGTATGGGATGCCAGGTCACAACGCTACAGTGCTAGCCATGGGAATATTTTTTAAAAGATCGTATTGCCACTTCTGTGTTGAAATGAAAAACACTGTATGTAAAGCTCATGAAAACAATATCATTATAAAAGTCTTTATAGAAATTGTAGAACTTTCTAGAAGTTGTTGTGATATAGTCAAATGAGTTTTTCAGTTGCTTCACATTATCTGTCCGAAGAATCTGGCTTACGTTCAAGGGAAGTTTATTTAAATGCTACTAATAAGTAACTAAATTAAGAAAGAAATGATGTATTTAAATAGGCAGTGACTGTAGTAGAAGTGTTATAGTCTCCAAAAGGCCTCAGCCACACACTTCTAATTCCTTAAGGTATTTTTTGCTCAAAATTTGGAGTTTGAGTAATAAAAAACTGGTTTGTCTCTGGGATGTCATTTAAGTGAAGCATTTTGTTTATACTCAGAATAATTTTATTTTTCTTTCTTTTTTAATAAGAGGATATATCTTAAATTTGAATCATGATTGAAGAAAAAATTTGCATGCAATTTGTGTGACTGTATACCGTATCTCCTTAATTAACAGATTATATATATATATATATGAAATCTTAATTTTTATCTGAAAAGCTGTTATTTAGTCACATACATGTAAGAATGTGTTAATATATTTGTATTCAATTTTACTGAGAATTATGATTTTCAAAGATGGAAAAAAAGCAAATATCCACACAAATTTCAATCTCTGCTTCATCTTTATATACTGAAGTTATAAAGTGACACATTTTTTCCGGTGAGTGAATAGTCAGTCCTATAAAACGCAGAATGAAAAGTGAAGCAGGGAGGCATTTGGTGCAGAGGTAAGACACCCTTGGGACTGCTGCATCCCAAGTTGAAGTGTCTGGGTTTAAGTCCCGACTCCACTCCTGACTCCAGGTTCCTGCCACTGTGGACTCCAGGAGGCAGCAGGTGATGGCTCAAGTTGGTGAGTCCCCGCTACTCACAGAGGAAACCAGAAGGAAGTTGATGCTGCCTGGGCCAGGCCTGGCTTTGTGGGCATTTGGGCAGTGGACAGCACTTGGAAGATCTCTGTCTCTGTTTCTTTCAAATAAAATGAAAATCAATAAATATAATTTCTGTTAAAAAGTGCAAAGCAGTAGAGTTAAACATATCAGAATCTAAATCCCTTTAAGACTTTATCTTTAAAATCAAGGGTAAAAATCAGAAAATTTGTGCTAAAAGGAACAGATTTAGTTCACTAGCAGATATTCCTTAAACTGGATTTCCCTGACATTGGTGGCTTTGTTTTCCCCTCCCCCCTTCCTTTCTTCTTCTTCCTTTCTTCTTCTTCTTCTTTTTAATCAAGCCTAAAAAACCTATAGCGAAGTTCTAATAGCAAAGTATAATGGGGCCTGCTGCACCACTGTATGGAGAGGGCTGTCTCGTCTATTTTTAAAAGTCTCCAGGGAAGGAGCGTCTGCAACTTCCTTGTGAATCTCTGACTTCGTACCTGGCAATCTTCCCCTCCCGGGGTCCCCAGGCTGGTCTTCCTCCCTTGCTTAAGAATTTATTATAGATCAAATTATTTTAGGGTTCTGAATATATTGTTATATTTAAACGGTACTTTCCCCCAAAGGGGCTCAATTAAAAGAGCAAGGATGTCTGTGCGCTAGAGTGCCATCTCGGAGAAGGGTGTTCAGTTACTGCGAATGGGTGAGAAGGCAAGCCGGTAAACAGCAACGAGAGCTTCTCAAACCAGCTCTTTAACACATTTTAGCACAACTTGGATATGATGTATGGCTTGTTCTCTCTTGCTCGCTCGCTCTTGCTCTCTCTCTCTCTTTTCTGGAGTTTTATTATGCCATTAAGGATAGATGACTCCAATCCTAATAGGTGCTTGGGTAAGAATCTTGACCACACTGACTATTCATCAGAGGATGATGATGGTGCTTACCTACCTACTTTTAAAAATATATATCTATTGATTTATTTATTTGAGAGGTGGAGAGACAAAGAGAACCACGCCGGAGCTGAGAACTCAATCTAGGCCCCCACATGGGAACAATAATTCCAACTATTTGAGTCATCACTGCCGCCTCTGGGACCCACATGAACAAGACGCTGGGGTCAGGATTGGAAGCCAGGCCTTAAACCCAAGTTTTGATTTGGGATGCAGGTGTCTTAACTACTAGGCCAAATGCTTACCTCCCCAGTTTTAAGTAGACATTAATTACTAGTTGGAGGGTATTTTCAAATATATTGAACTATTTAGATACTCTAAAGGTCGTTGTTGTTATTTATCAAGGTTTTATAATTGTTATTTTACATGAAAAGTTCCACATATGGTATTCAATTCTTGGTATATAAATACGTATTGGCATAAACACATAATTATGAAAAAATCTACTTAAAAATTTCCTATATTTCTCGCATGTTCTCTCCTATGTCAATATTGGCATTTTATCTTAGGAACAGATGTGCCATACTATAACTACAAAAAAATCATGCTGCTACTTAATACTACCCATAGGGTGTGGTGGTGTGGCACAGAGGGTTAAGCTGCTGCTTGTCTTGCTGGCGTATGGAGCCCATACTGGAGTACCAGCTTGAGTCCTGGTTTCTGTGCTGTGAGCGATTCCCTGCTAAACCACCTGGGAAAGCGGCAGAGTATGGCCCAGATGCTCGGGCCCCTGCATGCCCATGGGAGACCCCGATGGAGTTCCAGCCCTGGCCATTATAGTGATTTGGGGAGGGAACCAGTGGATGAAAGGTTTCTTTGTCTCTCTATCTCTCCCTCTCTCTCTACCTATAATTCTGCCTTTCAAATAAATAAAATAAATCTGTAAAAAAATTCTACCTATAAACTTCTAATAAATACATCAATGTAATTATCTAGTTTAAACAGTGAAAATGCTAACTTGTGCACCAATGTTAATTATTTTACTTTTATTTACTTCTGGGGAAAGGGATATACCCTCATTGTCTTTTGTGTCTAAGAAAACTTTAGCTTCTAACATTTGCATTATAAATTCTTTGTTAGGATAAGCATGAAAGCAGATTTTTACGTTGATTATACTTTTCAAAGGTTTTCTTGCTTCCCGTTAAGGATAACGTGGAAGTTGTCTTTATGATGAGGAAATAATTTTTGTCTGTTGATATGCTGATAAAAAAATAATGGGTTACTTTGAAATAGTCAAGGTCAATTTATTTTCACATATGCCATTTGTTCCAGGAAGGGATTTAAAGGACTGTTTGTCTACACCAAATTGCTGAATATTCTCATATTACTGGATCTGCATGGGGAATGGGAGATGTGTGGTTTGTCTTTTCTGACACTGTTCCCACCATTCCTTTCCAGGAACAGGGTAAGTGCCCTGTAGCACACAACTTACAAAGGTGTCAGATAGGATTTCCAGTCATTCTCCCTTTTAGGAGGGAGAGATATTCCAAGAACCAGGGTGAATGCATAAAACCATATGGGTCATCCCAAACCTCATTTATACTCTTTTTTCCAATACCTACTATGATGAAGTTTGTTTACTGCACAAATCATGATAACATTTTATTTATAAAATTGGGCACAGGAAGAGGCTAATGATTAATAATCAAATAAAACAGTTATAATGCTATATTGTAAAAAGTTATATGAAGGTGGTCTCTGTCTGGAAGGTGACTTGAACACAAGCACTGCCATACCTCCACAGTCAATCTGAAACCAAAGCAGCTAC
The DNA here is from genome assembly GCF_964237555.1 of Oryctolagus cuniculus. NCBI lineage: Eukaryota > Metazoa > Chordata > Mammalia > Lagomorpha > Leporidae > Oryctolagus > Oryctolagus cuniculus. The sequence continues at coordinate 161,984,400 of NC_091436.1, read as the reverse complement.
CAAGTGACTATCTGGTCAATGTCACATACAGTGTGGACAAAGAGATGATGATTCAGGTCTCAATAGGGGGAGAGATAGTGCGAGATTTCATCACACTACTTAGAACAGTGCACAATGTAAAACTTATGGACTGGGGCTAGCACTGTGGTGCAGTGGGTAAAAGCACTGCCTGTAGTGCCAGCATCCCATATAGGTGCCGGTTCAAGTCCCAGCTGCTCCATTTCTGATCCAGCTGCCTGCTAATATGCTTGGGAAAGCAGCAGAGGATGACCCAGGTGCTTGGGTCCCTGCACCCACATTCTGGCTTTGGCCTGGCCCACCTGTGGCCATGCAGCCATCTAAGGAGTGAAACAATGGATGGAAGATTTCTCTCTGTGTGTCTCTCCCTCTCTATAATTCAGACGTTCAAAAAAAAAAAAAAAGTATGGACTGTTTATTTTTGGAATTTTTTTCATGTAATATTTTTAACTGAAACTGTTAAAAGTGACCTGTGGATAAGGGAGGAGCTACTGAATAATAAAGATAGCCTTCTTTTTCACTCCTCTTCCAATTAAGCTATACTTTAAGATTATTTTAAAATACTTACAAAATATATCTACCCACATAATTGTTTCTATTATCCCTTTCATTTACCTGTGCAACTCAGACCTCATGGTACTGGTTAGAGCGACAGAACCAATTGTTGAGATTTTGTGTGCTGTGTGCTGTCTGTTTCTTTTTTCTTTTTTTTTTTAAAAAAATGATTATTTTGATAGCATTTATTATTTTATTAAAGTTCCCATTTTCCCATCTGCTTTGTTTACTCCCCAAATACTGGCAATGACTAGATATGGGCTGAGGCTGAAGCCAGGAACCAGGAACTCAGTCCAGATCTCCTACATCACAGGAGCCCTCCCCACTGCTTCCAGGGTTTGTATTAGCAGGAAGTGGGATTCCGGGCAGGTATAGGACTCAGGCATGCCAGTATGGGATGCAGTCAATCACTGGCCAACCCTTCCCCATCCCCTCTGTAGTCTTTCCCATCATCTTCATCTGCTCCAGGAAGTTAGAGGCTAGAGGACAGCGTTTGTGTGTTTACTCTTCCTTCTGTTTTCCAGGCACATATTAGAGTGAGGGAGGAAGACGGTTAGTGCAATAGCAAGGAAAGCTTACTTTAGTCATTGTTCATATGGTTCAGTCCTAGTTTACCTTTTCTTTTTTCAATAGCCGTCCATCCAGTATTTAACAGCTTGTAATGGAGGAACAGTGAGAGAGAGATAATATATTTTGTGCTTTACTTTGTCCTATATAATTGGCTTACCTGGGGTGAGAGAGATAAAGAGAGAGAAAGAAAGTTAGTTTGTGACTTAAATTTATTCAAACTGAAGTCACAGTCCTCAGTAGATTATCAACTGAACAATAAGGAAAGAGATGATCTTATTTTTTTACCATTAGAATGTATTTAAAATGTATTCCTGATTTCAGTGATTTTGAAGTAAGAAATTCTTTTATTTCTAATACTTTATTTTGCTGATACTGTAACTTCATTGGAAAATGTTATTATTTATGCTGTACCAGTATCATGTCCCAGGAAAAATAATACAGAGAGGCTTCAAAAAGCCCAGAAAATAGGCATCATCTTTTAACTACATTTTCCCATGAACCTTCTGAAGCTCCCTTGTATATGTAACAAAAAAAAAACCTCCTTCTGCATTAATAAACAATATAATTTTTAAAAATCCATTTTGCTATATTATCTATATCATTAGGTCTAAAATAAATATTAAAGTGGGTTTTTTTTGAAATATGGACTCACTATGATATATTTGAACTTAGTTTAGGAAAAATATCATTAAGAAGCTTATGTGGTAGATCTATTACATATTTCTCTTTGAGGTGAGAAAAGGCAAGTCTGCTGTTGCTGATACCACTTGAAAGCTTATTGAGGAAAATGGTCTGAACACTTTGTTTCTTAACAGAAAACTGATTTTAGATGTTGGGGTTAAAAATGCTACTCAACATTTTTTTAACTGCTCTAGCTTTAATTCATAATTACAAGCTTATTCCACTCTTTGCATAATGAAACCACATTTTAGACCAACAGCTGTTATCTACTTTTGCTGGTAGCCTTGGGGTATGAATATTTTAATATTCATTTTCTATGTGCAGATAAACTAAATACTTCCTACTGGAAGTCTATCAAATTAATCACAAAAATCTTAGTTGCTGTTCTTTCTTCCATGTAACTCATTTTTTAAAAGCTGCTCACTTTTATGCTCCATTTTCTATAAAACTAGAAGTAATTTTTCTGAAACTTACAAAGGCAAATATGGAGATATCCATGAATATAATGGATTATGGAAAAGATTAGAGCAATAGTATTTAGTAACCTGTCCTTCCATACCCTTCCATCTTGTGAAAATTCCATTTAAGATTCATTATTTTGCTTATGGCAATGTTTTAATAGCTGGTTATGTGTTGGAAGGCTGTGATTTTTCACTTATTTAAATGGCATTAGGACCTCATATGCAAATGATATGGCCTAAAGGTAGACTTTCCCTCCAATCTTCCAGGCATAATCTCACAAATACTGTTGTGATGCAGCGTAAAACATGTGGCAACTTTTGTTTTGGATGGCAGTGGATGAATAGAAAATAAAAGTTCTGTAGTCCAGTAAAATCTAAATTAGTTTACTGTGAAGCACTAGATAAAAAGGTGGTAAAAGATCCCTTAAATTAAATACAAATAGATGAATTTGTAGCTAAAGTTGGTAAAAGTTAATATGTTAATATTGGGGATGGTACATATGGGTGCTTCATATTTGTATGAATTCTGTTGAAAACTATCTTACTTCATCCTGACTTTCAACAGACTATTTATTACCTACATAATACAACAACGGATATTTTTGTGTGGGAAATGTAATCTGTACCATTGGCAGATCAAAAACAAATATCTCATTAATGTTCAGCCACGACCATTTAAACATGCCTGAGTGGCCTGAATGTGGTGATGGAAAAATAAAGATAGAAAAGTGAAGCCACATAAACTGCTCTGCATTAAATGGGAGAGCTTTCTGGTTACAAGGATCAGGCTTCTTTGTGAGAGCTTATTTGGCCTTAGTGATCACATATGGGCTGCCTTACGTGATCTTCCTCTCTGACTTTATGTTCTTGGCTTTGGGGATAATAACACAGAAAAATCAGGCCCCACATGTTCCAGAAGCAGATGCGTCTCCTCCTTCCGTTAAGTGGAGATGTTCCATGGGTTTGATGGGGAAGGGAGATGGAAGTTTCTAATCCTTCCCAGGCCCCCAACAGGGAAATTTTTCATTCCTGTCTCTTTGCATCTCTCTACTCCACTGAATCTCCACTCTTCTCCCTACTCCTTTCTATCGTGACGGTGTGGGAAATTCCATTTATCCTAAGGGCCTTTATCATCTTCCTTTGCCCTATTGTCTTACCAGAAATTGGCCTCTCTTGGACGTTTCAAAGATCTGTCTATAGGACTGCTGGCTTTCTCTCATCCTTATCTCCTAGAGTTCCCCACGTGGCTCTTCATGCTGTCTTTCTGGATAATGTCTGCCGCCCTGGAGAGCTTCCCACACTTGATTTGTGTGCCCCTAAGGGTATTTCCTAGGGAATACTGAGGGATTAATCTGCACCAGGGCTACACTAAGCACTTTGCATGCATTACTTCATTTATTTCTCACAACACTTCAAGAGGTTCCTACTCTTCATTTCCATGCTCTATAGTGAAGGAGACTGTGGTTCAGCAGGGGTTGAAAACTTGTCCAAAGAGAAAGAGCTGTTACGTGATGTAGCTGCAGGTCCAACTTGGATCTGTTCCTGGGCTCATGCTCTTAGTCCGTTAGCATATCTGAGTCGCATTTTGCCTCCTTCCTCACCATTGTTCTCAGTAACATGGATTCTCCTACGGAGAATGATGAAGTATACACTAATAACTCATCCTCTCGACATTCGCAGCATTGCCCTTCACTGTGCAGCTGCCGTACTTAGTTCCCATCACCAGCCATGGTTCCACCTCAGAAATCTCAGGTGTTGGCCTCGGCAAATGCCATCGCTCTGCCTCTCCCTTGTCCCTCTTCACCTTCACTGAAACCACTGCACGGTTTCTCTCACCTCCTGACCCTTTCTATGCTGTCGGTCTTCTCACTTCTGCTGACTGTGTCACTTTTCCTCACCTGAACAGTGAGGCTTCCTCTAGTTTTAGTGGCCCCTGTCCGTCAGTCTGGACTCCTGCAGTTTCTTGATTTGATAAGCCTTCAGTATCAACCCTCAATCTAAAATCATTCCTAACTCACCTGGCTCCAGACCTCTCTTTAGCTCACAGATGACCACATGGACGAAAACAAGAGATTTCTGGAATACCCTCTAGCTTGAAATCCTGTTTCAAGAAGATTTCAACAACAGACATGCTTCTTATTGACACTCGTCTGTATCTCCTCTGACTCCTTATCGCTGGGGCCTTGTTCCAAGCTGACTTTTACTTCCTCCTTTCTCACAGTCCAGCCCTAGTCTCAGCAGAGACCTCCTGTAATCCCCTTGTCCTACTCAGCTCTTCATCTGCACGGAGTCCATCTGTGGGGTCCCGCTGTCTGTAATTGTTGATCTCTACTTGTGTTCTGTGCCCTGGCCAGTTTTTGTTCTGAGGCAGTTCATTCTGCAGCTCATTATTTTCCTTTACCACGATTGACCTCTTTCTTATTATAGCAATTCCTTCCTTCTTGCCCCCATGCACTCTTAAGGCTTTTTATTCTTAAAAAAAGTTCTACCTTTAATATTTTAAATTATTTCATTTTGGTGTAACTGCCTGTTGCCTTCCATGTATGAAATGAATACTGTCAACTCACTGTATTATCCTTTTACGATCTTCTTTAGTTCTTTGGAATTTGACATATGCTCCCAACATTTTGCTGAAATTACATCACCAATAATGCTGTTCTTTGTGGGTTTTCCTTCTATCCTCCACTGATACTGATTCTTCTGCAGAAATTAGATTTGCAACTCTGTATTTCTGCTTACCCAGAGCATGGATGCAATGCCTGACGATGCTGCAGCCAGGTGTCTACGATATTACAGGTACAAAGACAAAGACAACAAGTACAGAGAGGGAGGCAGAAATACAGGAAAACCTGTATCCCTAACAGCCACTGTCAGCCTCTCCAACCGTATGGGTTGCTTGCCCTTAACTTTCTTACAACATGAGATAAATTGTGTTCTACTCAACTGAGTCTATGACAGTCAAATTTTCTGTCTCTTCCAGCTTGAGATTTTCCTAAAAATTTCTATGAGTTAAGTTAACCACAGTCTTAAATGAAATTAAGTGCTCTTCCTTCCAAGTAGCTCTTCCTTACCATGTTACCTTTTTAGTCAGGGAATCTTTGTTCTCCAGCGAATAATATCCAGTCCTTGCATTGTGCTTAGGTGACTGTCCCAGTATCTCATACTTGGATTCATGCCTTTGTTTTTTTTTTTTTTTTTTTTTTTTGACAGGCAGAGTGGACAGTGAGAGAGAGAGACAGAGAGAAAGGTCTTCCTTTGCCGTTGGTTCACCCTCCAATGGCCGCCGCGGCCGGCGCGCTGCGGCCGGCGCGCTGCGGCCGGCGCACCGTGCTGATCCGATGGCAGGAGCCAGGAGCCAGGTGCTTTTCCTGGTCTCCCATGGGGTACAGGGCCCAAGCACCTGGGCCATCCTCCACTGCACTCCCTGGCCACAGCAGAGGGCTGGCCTGGAAGAGGGGCAACCGGGACAGAATCCGGCGCCCCGACCGGGACTAGAACCCGGTGTGCCGGCGCCGCTAGGCGGAGGATTAGCCTAGTGAGCCGTGGCGCCGGCCCATGCCTTTGTTTCTTAGTTAATCTGACTTCAGTCTTTCTCCATATGAATTCATTCTGGGTACTGTTGCCAGGCTGAACTTATTTAAAGGATTCTGGAGTAGAGGAGGGCTTTTGGCATAGCAGAGTAAGCTGCTGCTTGGGACACCTGCACCTCATATCTGGAGTGCCTGGGTTTGAGTCCTGGCTCCTCCATTTCCAATCCCATTAATGCTTACCTTGGGAAGGCAATGATGATGGCTCAAGTGCTTTGAACCTGAACCACATGGGAGACGCAGATAGCGATCCTGGTGGAGTTCCTGGCTCCTGAATTTGGCCTAACCCAGACTCAGCTGTTGCAGGCATTTAGGGAATGAACCAGCAGATGGGCAATCTCTCTCTCACCCTTCAAGTAAATAAGTAAAAATTAAAAATCAAGAATTCTGCAACGATGTTAAAAATCCCATTTTAAGCTTATAAAGTGCTTCTATGTAAACTCATATAGGTTTTATATGGAGTGAGTTCATTTATTAATTATGCTATTTCAATTTCATAAAATATGCAAACTCTGCTTTATTATCATCACTGTAGACTAAGAAGCTGAGACTTAAAATGGTTGAGCTCATAGTCACCCCAGTAATTGGCCAAATTAGAAGTGGCATCAGGTCTCTTGATTCAGAATTTGATGCTTTTAAAATCACATTACAATTATTATCTGTCAATTAAGTATGAAAATGTGTATATAAATACATATATATATGACTCTTCTTGCACAGTTTTGTTGTTTATTTGTCTCTTCAGTGGCCTACTGTAGTAACCAAAAATGTGATATATCAAGTTTTTTTGTACATTTAAGATTAATTTCCCCATAATCCTTCTCTATCCTATACATTTAACTTTTTGCCTTGACATGCCAGCATAATTCCTCCACTTTAGTGAACTGTCTAGATATAGTTTTTAAAGCCTGTTTTGCTAGTTTTTTTCTTGATTTTTTTTAAGATCTAACTTATCCACTAGCCTATTGTCAAAAGCTGCCCAAAATTGTGATACATTATTTTTTAAATATTCTCATGAAATTTATGAGGGTCTTTGGAAAGTGAATAGAACATACACATTATGAAAAATAATTCTGGGATATAAAAATTATTTAACATAAAAATAAACTTATTTTGATAAATTTTTTGAAATATGTTCAGATAGGTATTATAGACTATATTGCTCTATGTAAGGCATTTTCATAATGTTAAGCACAAATTGAATTATGCTTAGCTCAAAAACTAGAATTGCTCTTATACATTCTTGTATTACTTTCTAGTAATTTTATGTATTGTAAGCTCTCTTCTTCATTTAGATCACAAAGTTGAGGATGAGGACTGTAAACACGTGACTGTGTCCTGATGTCGTTCTAACCCATTACAGAACTTATTGTGGACTGAAGTTTGTATCCTTGCCAAGTCATATGTGGAAATCCAACCCCAAGGCGGAGCCTCATACATGGATTAGCACCCTTACATTAGAGTTCAGAGAGTTTTCTCTCTTCCCATGCTGTGAGGATACAGCAAGAACCAGAGAAAGGGCCCTCAGTAAGAGACCACCCATGTTGGCAGTTTGGTGTGCAAGTCCCAGGCTCAAGACTTATGAGGAATGAGTGTTCCTTGTTTAAGTCACCCAGTCTATGCTGTTCTTGTACAGCACCTATCAGGAAGTTATTGGTGCTGGCCTGCATTTTTTCTTGATTCTGCTTCCTCCCTCTCCTTTTCCTCTCCTCCCTCCCTTCATTCCTCCCTCGCCTTTCCTTGCTTCCTTCCTCTCTCCCTTATCCCTCCTCCCTCCCCTTTCTTTTTATCTCTTGACAAATACATTGACAAATGTATGAATACAGCTTTGGTCCCCCAATGTAAATATGTATATGTAAATATATATATATATATATATATATAATGTGTATATATATACATGCAAACATATTTATTTATTTATTTATTTTTTTTTTGAGAGAGCAAGAGCAAGAGAGAGAGAGAGAGAGACCTTCTTTTTCATCTGCTGGTTTACTTTCCAAGTGCCTGCAATAGCTGAGTCTGGGCCAGGAATTCAATCCATATCTCTCATGTGAGTAGTAGGGATCCAAGTACATGGGCCATCATCTGCTGCCTTCCAAAGAGTTCATTAGGAGAAAGCTGAAATCAGAACTTGACCTGGGCCGGCGCTGTGGCTCAATAGGCTAATCCTCTGCCTGCAGCGCCAGCACTCCGGGTTCTAGTCCCCGTCGGGGAGCTGAATTCTGTCCCGGTTGCCCCTCTTCCAGGCCAGCTTTCTGCTATGGCCCAAGTGCTTGGGCCCTGCACCTGCATGGGAGACCAGGAGAAGCACCTGGCTCCTGCCTTTGGATCAGTGCGGTACTCTAGCCGTAGCAGCCATTGGGGGGTGAACCAACGGAAAAAGAAGACCTCTCTCTCTCTCTCTCTCTCACACACACACACACACACACACACACTGTCCACTCTGCCTGTCCCCCCCCCCCCAAAAAAAAAAAAAGAAAAGAAAGAAAAGAAATGCTTGCACTGGTCTTTAAATTCTTGATACACTTATAATTGAGAGATGTGTGTAGCACATTGAGTCTGGATTTTGCACCTGCCTGATCAGTAGTGGAAGTAATTATATACCGGTTTCTGATTACCTCTTGGGACTTCAGTTGACAATCCAACTGCCATTTTGGGAGAAGTTCAAGATGCAAATGGAGAAGCCACAAGTAGGTGCTCACTCAGGTTGGTTGTTTGAATTGAGGCTTGGGGTTCCATTTGACATCCAGCACCAACCACCAGATGTGCGTGAGTGAGCTTGTGTATGGCCCAGTTCTCCAGATGAGCCATGCAGTTTATAGGCTGATTTTCTCAAGGCCACACAGCTCCTCAGTAATGTAGACATGAGAACCCGGTGCTTTGATGCTCCAGCCCAGCATTTTCTACAGGGAATCTAGAGTCTACCCTTCTTGTTCTGCTAGCAGAAAGTGAAAAAAGTTATTATAGTCTATATCAAAGAGTAGACCCTTTCCAGACTTCTCAATCACAGAATTTGTGACCTTAATAAAATAGTGGTTTTTATTCATCTTAGTGTGGAGTAATTTTTTATGTAGAAATATTAACTGGAAAATCACTGTAAGGCTCAAGTATACCACTATTGAATGAAATCTACCTTCTGTTAATTGGTATAAATCTTATTAGAATCCTATAATTTTAAAGTTGTGTATCAAAGATGAATGACTTGAGCCCCAAAGCATCTTAACTCATAGATGTTTGACTCTGAGCAAGAGAGGAATAAGAAAAACTTTCCTAAAAATCATGAATTTTTTTCTTCCTTGCCAGAAAAACAAATAAATTGATTTTCAAGCATAGACACATCTATTTGATAGCACTCTGTCACTTTGCTTGTTTGTAGCGTGCACTTTGCTCTTCAAAACATTTTTAATAAGGGGGACTTTTCAAATCAGTGGATTGCAGTTTGTGGCTGAATTATGTGGATATATAGGTGGCCAGCTTTGAACTCCTTTATTGTTGTAAAGCTGAAAGAAATTCATTTAATTCTACCAGGTCTTTGCCAAATTTAACTAGCACATTTTTAAGTCACTTACATATTTTAAAGGATTAAAATTAAAGATGAGATTAAAAACGTTCCTCTTGGCTTCAAAGGGGAAACCCAAATCTCCCAGAGCCTAACTGACAACCTTTGCTGTTTGAAAAGGGGAAGGAAAAAAATAAAAACGATTTTCTTGAAGTATTTTTTTAGTTCTTAACCTCTTACTTTCCAGGCAGTGTTGTTCTGGAGTAAATGTTGGAATGTTGAGATAAAGTGCCAAGTTGACCTTGGCTTTGCTTGAAACTGTGGTGACATTTAAGACATTGATATTGAATATTTGTCCATTTGTGCACTTGGCTCTGATTGTAGTCCTTAGGAGGGTGGTTAATTTGACATGTTATGGCAGAATTAATTTTTGTTTCCATAACAGTAACTTTTCCCTAATAAACTTTTTTTTTTCTCCCTGGCGATTTCAACACTTCAAAAGATGATAGGACATACCTTTTGCAAACCAGCAGATGATAAGCTTTCTTGCAGGCAAGAGAGCCAACGATTACTCCTGCACCCCAACGTGTAATTACGGGGGCAGGACGAGGGAACTTTCAACATGCTTGCTAGTGGCAGAGCTGAATGTGGGGAGAAATGTCAAGTTGAGGTTCAAAGTTAGGAGCTGACTTGCAGCTCTGCAGCTGCTGTAATTGCACAATTCTGTACATTGGAGCCATTTATCTCATGCCAACAGTGGTAATTAATTTTGTCTTCAGTCAGTAGAGGGGGGATTGATCTCTTTATGAACGAGTTTCTCACGCAAACGTTTTCCAGTGTTGAAATGTGGAGTGGCTTTGCTTCAGTTTAACAGGTATTTACTGGAATCTGAACTCCGGGTTCTCTGAATCCATGACTAATGCAAGTCAGAACCATGTTTATTGGTGACTTCCATTTCCCTCCCTAGGGATCAAAGTTTTTCCGAATTACTGATTAGAACTCTTAAATTGTCTTTAAGGCAATTTGCATGTAACACTAGTACAGCCACGTATACAGGTAAGTGCCTGTTGTACAAACAAGGAATAAAATCTTATGCAGGCTAATTCTTATTTAAAAAAATTTTTATAGACTTTTTATGTATATGCTTAACGGAGTTCTTTAATCCAAATGAATCCCAGTAGCCCTGTGGAGTTACATTCGTATTTAAAAAAAGGCTTGACACTGGGCAGCCTGTACGTCAGTTTTCAGAAAACGGGAGCCCTACTTGCAAACCTTCTGCCTCCCAGTGTTCTTCATTTTGATTTTCCATGAAAGCCTTTATGTCATTTCCCTCCAGTGTGTGGAAACACTATTTTATATATATTAAGAAGGAGACCGTCCCAAGGACTTGAGAAAATGTTCATGAACTGCATTATAATCTGTATTTTGGCATTTATAGAAAATCACTATAAATTAAAGATAGCACATACTTTTCATTCGATTGATCTCGAGTCTTCAAAGTCCTTGTTTTGCACCCAGGGCAGTTTATTCTGACTGCTATAATAAAATTACATAGACCAGGTGGTTAACAAACAGCAGCCATTGATTTCTCAGAGTTCTGGAGGCTGGAAGACAAAGGCCAAGGTGTTGACAGATTTGGTGTCAAGCAATGGCTGCTTTTGGGCTCATAAATGGCCCCTTCTTGCTGTATCCTTCTGTGGTGAAGCCCCTGGGGATCTTGTTAAAATTCAGATTGTGATTCAGGAGGCCTGGGTCGGGGCTTGAAGTTCCATGTTCCTAATTCTCTTCTTCGGACATAGCAAGCATCTAGTCTGCTCTCCCTCCCTCTGGATTTCCAAAGAGGAGCCATGAGGTCTGTAGGCTGACTTTCTCAAGGCCAGCACAGCTCCCTGGTAATGAAGAGGTGAGGAGAACCAGGTGCTTTGATGCGACAGCCCAGCATTTTCTGCAGGGATCCAGAGTCTACCCATCTTGTTCTGCTAGCATAAAAATAATCACAAAAATGGTTATGCTCTTTGCAGAACACCCTTAAACACTCACATATTCAATGAATATTCCTTCACTTTGTGCTAGGTGGAAGAGGACCTTATAATGCATTTTGGCAACTAGGGTCCATTATATAATTTTGGCAGCAAACACATTGATGAGCTCAAAGAGATATGGTATTCAAAATGATAAATATAAATTAGTATTTTATGTGGGTTGAGACAAGATATACCAACGTATAACTGACACATTGGAAATGTGTGACCCCATCTTCTTCTTCTTCTTCTTTTTTAAAGATTTATTTTATTTATTTGGAAGATAGAGTTACAGAGAGAGGTAGAGACAGAGAGAGAGGTCTTCCATCCGCTGGTTCACTCCCCAGATGGCTGCAATGGGTGGAGCTGCGCCGATCTGAAGCCAGGAACCAGGAGCTTCTTCCAGTTCTCCCACATGGGTGCAGGGGCCCAAGGATTTGGGCCATTTTCTGCTTTCCCAGGCCATAGTAGAGAGCTGGATGGGAAGTGGAGCAGCTGGGTCTCAAACCAGCGCCCATATGGGATGCTGGCACTTCAGGCCAGGGCGTTAACTCGCTGCGCCACAGTGCTGGTCCCCGTGACCCCCATCTTCTTAGACCACTTAAGGCGATTTGCCAGAAGGACTTGGAAAGAAGGCTTCCCGACTCTGACCTGACTTCCTTACTCACCTGGCACTCACCTCCAAACTCACAAGAGCCTGTGGCAGCCAGATATTTTTTTAAAATAAAGATTTATTTATTTATTTGAAAGGCAGAGCAACAGAGTGAGAGGGAGCCACACAAAGGCATAAACACAAAGGCATACACACCGAAAGAGGACATAGAAATAGAGATAAACACAGGGATAGATATAGGGAGAGAGTTAGAGCTAGAGACAGAGATAGATAGATAGATTAGAGATATAGAGATGGTGGAGGTGGGGGTGGGGGTGGGGGTGGGGGTGGGGGTAGGGTTTGGGATGGGGTTGGATTGGGATTGGAGGTGGAGGTGGAGTCTTGCATCACTGATTTACTCTCCAAATGGTCACAACAACCGGGTCTGGGCTAGGGTGAAGCCAGGATCCTGGAACTCCATCCTGGTCTGCTCTGAGGGTGGCTGGGCCCCAAGCACTTGGGCCACTATCCTCTGGCTTCCCAGACACATTAGCAGGTACCTGGGTCAGAAGTGGAGTAGCTAGGACTTGAACCGGTGCTCAGATTTGGGATGCCATCATGAGAAGAGGAAGTTTAACCCCTTGAGGCACAACAATGGGCCCAGGCAGGGATCTTGAGGCTTATGCTTTATTAGATTCATTGTAAAGCTGCCTCTGGCTGAGACAAAGTTTCAGAACCAATGTAATCTTCATGAACTGAGTTTTCCTTATGCTACTGGTGCTCTGGGTGCAGTATTAAATTGTCCTTAAGACCCCTCCCTGCCCATTTCACTGAGGGGAGAATCATTTTGTTGTTCCTCCACGAGATTAGGCCTCTTGAGGTTCATATCTAGACACTATGTTGGAGTTAGTGTTATAAAGGCCATTGTGTTACTCCTCACTCAGCCTTACCAACTACTAGAAGGGCAGAAAAGACGCTACTAGAAAAATCAAGAACATGGAACACAATCATTCAACTCCAGGCAAGTGTTCTTGTTTACGACTCCCTGTCACCCATTGCCTTTGTTTATCATCACCTGGATCATCCAATAGTAACCCTGTTTTTGACCCCTTTGCTAGTCAATCCTTTGGGTCAGCAGAGGATTTATACCAGTAACCCTAACTGTTGAACATGTAACCAAATGAAGCTGGAAACAATGAGCGTGTGTTTCGGTGCTTCTGAAAATTCTTAGACATTGCCATCCTGAATTTGAATTTTTAAAATATTACCCCTTTAAAATACATAAGACACAAGACAGCATTTCAGAAGTTTTTTTCCATATTTTATTTTGGTATGCCAGATAACCTCTTGTGCTGCAGTTTACATAGTGTCAACACAACAACTAGGTTAAGCCAAAATTAGTGGGAAAGCATAGTACGTATTAAAAACCTTTTGAGAGACAACATAAGAACATTACACATTCTTTTGGTATTGACTTTCTTTATATGATGAATCATAATAGCCCAAGTCAAATCCTTGATCTTGTCAGTTTGTTTATTTAACTTAGGGTGTATAGTTTTGTTACATTCGACGCTTGTGCCAGATATGACAGTTACCATTTCACATCTATCTAAAGTTGGTTAATGTATCAGGATGCTTTATTTCCACTGGGCCAGCACTCCAGCACTCCAGTCACTTATGCTTTGGAGAGCCTTGGTTTTCTTTGTAGCCAACTTGAAAAAAAAAATCTGGTGGAATCATTTCATCTCTGAGTTTATGAGTGATTTTCTCTGGGAAAAGAAGGGGGGACCTTCTGTTAAATTGGGGATCTGGGTAACTGAGCATCTCTGGGAGGAACAAAGGAAAAGAACAGAGGGGCTAATTGTTTAATTAGTAAATGTCTGCTTGGTTAATGACATATTAATGAGTTTTTAAGGCCGTCATATCATTTACCATAAAAGACTCACGTGCCTATCCCTGGATGTACTGTATAATTAAGTAATGTGGCCCAGAGGAGTTAATCATTTAAAACCCTGTCATATTCCTCAAGTTTGCAGAGAGGGGAGCCAGTACGGGAGACACCTGCCAGGTAGAGTCAGGGTGGCACATAATCCTGAACTAAATTGTCTCTCTGCAGCGGTGGCGCAGTCAGACGTCTGCCCAGAAGCAGACGATTTCTTCTCTTTTGACAACTGAAAGAGCTGCTAGGAAACCGCCACTGGCTCCCTGGCATTCAGAGACTGGCATGGAGAAGAGGAGCTTGCAGAATGGGGACCGTGTGAACTTCCTTTGAGTCCTTAAAAGAGCGCAGGGGCTCAGAGGACTCTAATTCCAGAATTGTGTCATTCAGCATGGCAGCCACTTGCCACATGCAGCCATTTCAGTTAAAGTTAATTAAAATTAAATAGAATTAAAAATCCATTTTTTCCAGTCCCATGAACCATATGTCAAGTGCTCTGTAGCCACACGTGGCCAGTGGCCACTTCATTGGCAGCACAAACGGGGAACAACACCACCAACACATAGAGGCCTCTCGGACCCTGTTACTGTAGAGTGCCAATGGTGGTAGCTGCCAGGACATCAGCATGCGGTGGTCACTTCTTTTTCCACCTGCAAGGAGCATGAGCTCATATGTTCATATGAGTTCATATGGCATGAGTCCATGTCCTTCTCTTGTGGGGCAGGATCCTGATCAGAACATTTGCAGCCATGTGTTTAGAGTAGAAAACAAAATTTTACCTTACTACAGATACACAATTCAGGGGATACAAATTATGCTCCGGTTGGTCAACCACAGAGCTTCCTGCCACAATCAACAGTGAAAATCCCAAGCTCCCCCGCTCATTCTAAGCTGCTTTATCCAGACCCTAGAATCTGCTTGTTTCAGACCCCCAGCACTGATTGAAAGCTGGAAACTGTGGTTCCTATGTTCTTGCATACATCATTGTGGCTTTTCTTGAGATAAATTCTGTGTCCAGAAACTTTTAAATGCCTGAACTTTCTTGGACTTTCTGTGTAAGAGTATCCAAATCAGCTATTAAAAATAATTCACTTATCACTTTCTTTTTCCTACAGTCTGGCTTACATTCAAGGAGTCTTTTTTTTCATATTTATTTACTTATTTGAAAGGCAAAGAGAGAGAGAGAAAGAGGGAGAGAGAGAAATAGTTCTTCCATTTGCTGGTTCACTCCCCAAATGACCTCAGTGGCCACGGATGGGCCAGACTTAAGCCAGGAGCCAGAAGCTTCCTGAGGGCCTCTCACGTGGGTGCAGGGGCCCAAGGACTTGGATCATCTGCTGCTGTTTTCCCAGGGGCAACAGCAAGGAGCTGGACTGGAAGTGGAGCAGCAGGGATTCAAATGCACACGCACATGGGATGCTGACACCGCTCTCTGGAGAAGAGCACGTTCCGTCTCTGAGGCTCAGAGAAGTCCTGCAGAAGTATTACTTGAAAATCCAAAGTTTTACTATAAAAATCACATTTTCTTTTTTCTTCTTTGTGTATCAGGTGGGGTTGTTCAGACCTTTGCTCACAAATGCTCACTCTCCCAACTGCATCCATGAATGGAGCACACTTCCACTTCCCTTGGTGGTGTGACCTGGTTTATCTCCAAACAGGTAGGTCGTTCTTATGCAGCGCGTAAGTGCATCTTTTACTTTGGGCAAGTCTGTGTTATTAGATGCAGTTTGAGCAGAGATAATAAACCATCTTGTGCAGTTGAGCTTGCACGCTTGGATTCCTGCCTTGTAGTGGGAGAATAGCTATAAATAGCTATTCCAAGAGTATGAGAGACCTGAAGAACATTTTGGACCCATCCTAAGGATTGGACACACACTCTGCCATGGCCAGCCTTGATCAGTGAAACCCCAGCTGGCATACAGATCTGTGAGCAAGAAATAATGTTTATTTTAGCACACCACTGAAACTGTGAATCTGGTAATAGTTGAGACATCAGTCAGACCCATGATTTTAATCATCCATAGGACAATCTGGGTTGTGCGTGAAACGATCATATGGAAATTGGGGCTGGCACCAGACTGTGCCCCGTCTGTCTGTTGTTAACAGTTCTGAGACACTTGGAATCAGAGCAGGCATGTGTTTGCCTACTCAGTCTTTCCTATGCACACTCACTGTGGTGGAGCACTGCACACAAGAATGGTCTTGATGAGTCATTTCGGAGGAGCAGAAGTAGGTGAAGGCCTTAGTTCTTTTGGTGCCTATAGATGCAACGATGGCTGTGGTAGTCATTAAGGAATTCATAAATACAGATTGAATATTCTTCACCCAAAAATACAAAACCCTAAATGTTCTAAAATCGGAAACTTTTGGAGCATGGACATGATACCACAAGTGGAAAATTCCACAGCTGACTTCATGTGATGGGTTGTAGTCAAAATGCAGGTGTACTAAAAATAATATGTAAAATTACCTTAAAGCTATATGTTCAAAGGGGTATGTGGGACATAAAAGAACTATTTGAGTTCCATCTAAAGATATCTCACTGTGTATTTGTAAATATTTTAAAATATGAAAAAAATTCAAAATCCAAAATACTTCTGGTCCCAAGATTTTAGATAAGGGATATTCAACCTGTTTTTTTTATTCTCCTCTTTCCAAACACATGTGCATTTGTACATCCTCACTCTTCTTGAAGTTATTCTTGACCAATTATGTGGTTTGGACAATAAGATGTGGAAAAAAAAAAAAAGATGTGGGCAGATATATCATGTTTTATGAATTGCTTTTGGGTAGAATCTCCAAGTACTAGTGCTCAACTTCTCTTTATTATTATTGCTATTGCAATTGTCTTATTTCTACATGGTAGATGGTGATGCTACAGAAGCTAAGTTCATAACTGACTGACATTTTCCATGAAATAAAAACATATATTGATTATTTTGTTACTGCATGCTGAACTTAACCTACCCCAACCCCTAAAATTCCCTATATCCAAAGTGGTTGAATTCTAGCAAGATGATTAGACAGATTATTACCCAAGGCAATATAAGAATAATACCATATATGGATAGTTCAAAATAAAATTTATATGAATGCTGAAAAAAGAGAAATTGATTTTGACCAACGTGATCAGAAAATCTATGATCAAAGATGAATAACTTGAGCAGTCTGGAATTTGAAAGGATACAGATAGACAAATTATTGGGGAGGAGGCATTCCAGGGAGACAGAATGAGAATGGAATTGCAGAGTCCAAATATTGTTTCGAAAATGAGGAGCAACAACCAACCAGAAAAAATAGAGTACAACGAAAAAAAAACCTCACTATGTATCATGCTAAGCTGACATCTTGTGATTTTATTGTTCTCTGTAACACTTATCTATACCCCAATGGAATAGTGGTCTGTCTGCCTTTCACTCACAGAACTCTTTGTTTAGAGGAGCATTAGAAAGTATGTTATCATAAATAATTTTTTTAAAGATTTATTTATTTATTTGAAAGTCAGTTACACAGACAGAGGAGAGGCAGAGAGAGAGAGAGAGAGAGAGAGAGAGAGAGACAGGTCTTCCATCTGATGGTTCACTCCCCAGATGGCCGCAACGGCCGAAGCTGCGCGGATCCAAAGCCGGGAGCCAGGAGCTTCTTCTGGGTTTCCCACATGGGTGCAGGGGCCCAGGGACTTGGGCCATCCTCTACTGCTTTCCCAGGCCATAGCAGAGAGCTAGATTGGAAGTGGAACAGCCGGGTCTTGAACCGGCGCCCATATGGGATGCTGGTGCTTCAGGCCAAGGCATTAACCCAATATGCCACAGTGCTGTCCCCTATCATAAACAATTAAAAGAAAAAATAAATTAAAAAAAGAGGAAAGTATCATTGTATCCATGGAATTCAAGAAATCTGTTCTCTATATGTTAATAAATAAAAATGTAATAATAAAAGATAAAATAACAGGACAAGTTTTACTGGAAAAAAATGATGAACAAGACACATGGGTTGGCTTTCAGGACTTTTTAAAGCAGAATCACTGGATATTGATGAGCAGGCTCTCAGTTCAGAACCTTACACTGTAGCCTGAATGTGAGGGGCAATTGGTAGAAAAGACCATGTAAGTAGGCCAAGCAAGAGGGTTAAGATCCTTTAATTCTAAACAGAGAGATCTACTCTGTGTACTGTAGACTGGGAGAGCCATAACTATTCATGTAGATGGAAATTGTCAGATCTAAGCAATGTTTTATGAAGGTTGTTACAGCATGGTCTCCCTAATGAATGAGGAAAACCAAATATCTAGAACTTTCTCTCTGCTTTGGCTATAGGTCTGATGTAGGCAGGCCGATAGGCTAAAATTGAGTAGGTTTGTGAGCTGGAAGGCCACACCTTCACCATGCCCCTGTGTGATCTGATGCTCCTAACCTGACCCCACTATTGTGCCCAGCTGCCAATCAAGCTATGTAACCACTCCCTTTTGGAAGTGGATAAAAGGCCTGGAACATGGTAGGCCCCTCCGTTATTGCCCTTTTGTTGCCCTTGCTGTCTTCGGGGTGCGTGGTCTTCAGGCCGTCTTCCCCCTGTTCTCCTGCCTGCATGCTTGCTGCGCCTGGAGTGCTCCTGGCCTGTTCTCTGCTTGGTCTGGACCCCAACTTAGCCTCTAGACTTTTCTTTCTCCCTTAAATAAAGCCCTCACTCTCACTGAATAAAATCCTGAACACTTAACATATTGTCTGGTCTATTTGAGCCAGTATTCAGAATTCTTTTCTGAATAGGTGGCAAGAACCTAGGAGCTTATTGATATTGAGAACATGTTAATAAGCAAGAAGGTATCAGGTCCCTGGAAACAATTGTATAGTGAGATGGTATGGATGTGAGGTAAGATTTGGGAAATGGGACTATAAAAAGGAACAGACGTGTAGAGAGAAACAGGTATCACATGGTCCTTAGTCTGCAATCTGTTGAGGGCTGTCTAACCTTAGAAAAAAATCACAGCTAACACACTCTGAGCTTCAGTTTCCTTATAGGCAATGATGATGATACTGGTATGCATTGCACCAACTTCTTGATGGGAGTAACTATGAAAGCTCACTCATCCCAGTGTCTGTCTATTTTATAAAGTAAATACCAGTAAGTGGAGACAACCATTACCTAAAATAACGGTGATTTGATTTTTGGGGGAAAGTATTTTGGTATGGCTTTTTCCTACTAAGCATTTGATTTGCTGTTTCTGTGTACTACTTCTTTACAGGCAAAGACAAACTTCCTTAAAATGTTAAGCTATCAAAATAGAAGTGAAAAAAAAAATGTGCTTTTCTGTTATTTCAACATCACTCTTCCATTAGACCAGAAACAGCAAGCAAGCATGACCATCCAGGCCTTTCTCTTCAGGCCCCGAGGGAGGGAGGTTGGTAGGGAAGAATACTGAATAGGAAAGGAAACAAGATTAGGTCAGCACCCAGTCTCCCTTTGGGGGATTCACAGAACTGTTTTTGTTTGAATAAGCAAAGCTTTTGCACAAGTTTGGTTCCTTTCTCACTGAATACAAAGCCGTTTCCCTGTCCTTGGGCTAGTGTTTTAAAAGGTAAAGAAAACATTCAAAAAAACGGTAAAGTGGTGCTTTAAATAAAAAGTGGAAAATTTTGTTTTCCAAAGTTAGAGAAACTCAGAAACCAAAGTTGTATAAACTGAAAATTGGTGAGTTATGGCATTCTCTATGTGCCTTTTAGCCCAGAACTATCCTGTCACTTATACATTCACATAATCAATACTAGTGAGAAAAGTACTACCCCCCTTTACAAATAAGGAGATACTGTCTGAGCATATTAATGGGGATGAAATAAAATTGTGACTGCATACATTTATTAAACATAGGTTTATGGACCCTTATTTTGTCACAAACACTGTCCAAAATAAAAAGATATCAATTTGACCAAGACCTAAGACCTGATTTCAAGCAGTCAGACCTCTAATGAGAACAAAAATGGAAGTCCATCTGGAAATAGCGTGATGAAGGCTTTGTAAGTCATACTCCCGAGGACGGCTCCTTGGGGGAGGAGAACTGAAGCTTGAGTCTGCGGGGAGTACACCAGGGGCAGGAAGGTTGAAAGATCAAGATGGCTGAAGCATAGCAGGACCAAGTGCAACTTGGGTCAAGATTTCCTTGCCTCATTATGGTATCTGGACTTCGTTCAGTTGGACTTTACCAAAATCTGGCAAATCCTCAATCTTTTCACCACTACCACCTTGATCTAAACCATTATGATTCCTTACTTCAATTACTGTCATAGTCTTGGTCAAGATGTGAGCGACTGCCCTCACCTTCCCCCAGAAATCTCCGGCCAACTACTCTTCCTAATCACCCTCCCGTTCCTTACAATCCCTCTGGAGTTTCGGCCATAGCTAAGCCATGGCCAGGGGGACTCCGTGTTCTCAGGGAGCTGTGGGGTGCCAGACTTGATGGTCACTTCCACAGATCCAGTCCTGCTTGAGGGAAGGAATACTGACCTTTGACGTCTTCTTAAAGTCCCTTTGTGGTCGCCAAAATGTTACCAGTGAATGGCAGGGTTCTTGTCTTTGCACAAGAAAGAATTCATGTGTGAAACGGAGAGTAGTGGAAAGTAAAATAGCAAGGTTTATTAGGGAAGGGACATCCATAAGAACAGATGGGCGTTCTCTCCAGACAGAACCTGAGAGAGAGTGCCCAGTCACTTGGATGGTTGAGTGGAGAAAGTATACCTGGCCAGGCTAGGTGGGCCGCTCAGCAGAGAGGCAGAGGGCTGAGTGCGCAGTCTGGTTGAGGCCGGGGTTTTTAAGGGGATGGGTCTTGCCTCCCCACCTCTGCTCCTCTTGGAACAAAGGACTTCTTGGATGTAAATAGAAAAGCTCCTATCTGAGTTTTCCCCCTGAAGATATCAGACAGGGGGAAGCCTGGCTGGCAGCGCCCTGGTTAGAGGAAGGGTGAGCAAGACCCTTTGGAGGATGGAGGATCAGGAGGATATTTGAAATGCAGATATCAGGCAGAAAGGGTGGGGACCCCTACCTGGCAGGTTATCAGGTAGAAGGGGGAAGGGCAGGATGCAAATACTGGGCTGCCCCTGAAACATTACCGGGATGACTTTGAGATGCATATGCTGGACCTTAATGTCTCCTTAGGCCTTTGTCACACACACATAAGCTCATATCTGATTTCCTACCTAACACTTTTTACCACTACCACCTTGATCTAAACCATTATGATTCCTTACTGCAATTACTGTCATAGTCTCATTCCTGGTCTCCTTGTTTCTGCCTCTGACCTCAACTCCATCCTAGCACTGCCAAAGTAATTCTGTTAAAATGTAAATTAGATTATATCCCCCTGCTTAAACTTTCAATGTTTTTCACTCAATTAGGAAAAAAAAAAGTGCCTGAATTCATATGTCCTAGATGAGGAGCCTTCAAAAATTTCATGGAAAAATGAATTTTATGAAAAAGCCTTGCCTGGGCTTCAGATATTCTTGCCTCAATATAAACATCTTTTGATTTTATTTTAGCACGAATTGTTGAAGCCTCCTGAGCAATGGCGTGATTGGAGAAGCTAGTTTCTTTATTTTTATTTATTTATTTTTTTTGACAGGCAGAGTGGACAGTGAGAGAGAGAGACAGAGAGAAAGGTCTTCCTTTTTTGCCGCTGCGGCAGGTGAGCTGCGGCGGACACACCGCGCTGATCCAATGGCAGGAGCCAGGTGCTTCTCCTGGTCTCCCATGGGGTGCAGGGCCCGCCCAAGCACTTGGGCCATCCTCCACTGCACTCCCGGGCCACAACAGAGAGCTGGCCTGGAAGAGGGGCAACCGGGACAGAATCCGGCGCCCCAACCGGGACTAGAACCCGGTGTGCCGGCGCCGCTAGGCGGAGGATTAGCATATTGAGCCGCGGCGCCGGCCCGGAGAAGCTAGTTTCTTCCACCGCTCACTAACCTGCACTGTTGGCTCTCTGATGTGACCTCTGATTGCTCTTCCCCCTCCCCACTTGGATCCATCCATGCTGGCTTCCTCATTTTTCCTAGTGTACACACATGTCCCCAGAGAAGGCTCTCACCTCAGGACCTTTGCACTTGCTTGTCTCTCTACTAACAGCATCTGTCCTCTTCAAGATACTTACTTAGTGTCACCTACCTGGTGAGGCTTCCTCAGTCCTTATATAGTTTTGTAACTCCTTTCCCTACTGACATCGTAGTCCCTAGTTTCCTTTTATCTCACTCACTTAATTCCCTTTCATCTAACTTGCCATCTAGCACACTGAAGTGCCTCTTCTTTCTTGTCTATATTCCTCCCCTAGCATTTTGTGTTGCATGTTGGGAGGTGAGTTTGCCTATTCACACACACAGTGTCTCCAGCACTGACAGCAGTGTCTGGCATAGGGTGGCTTCCCAGAAACTGTTTCTCTGCTATGTGTATGTCTGGACACTCCGGGAACAGTTGTATGTAACTTCATTCCCCTATGAATACAGACAAATAGAACACACTTGGCTTCTGTGTATCATTGTATGGGGCAGGGTTAGCCTCAAAAGTCAACCCGAATGGAAACTAGTATTAAATGTTACCATTTAGGGAGCCTGGAGGGGAAATTCTAGAGGCTCTAATGAAATTGTTACTCTGAAAGTCAGAAAGAAACATAGAATAGTAATATCATACTCCATACTGGTATGATGTTTGAATAACATAAAATAGTTGGTTCCAGTGAGGTTATTTATTCCTGGTAGTTCCTTTCTCCTATTAGAATACAGGACTCATTTTATCTGTTCTTTTAGGCTTATCAACAAAATACCAGTCATCCTTTCAATGAGACTCTGAAGTTTAATATTTTTTTTTATATGACAGGCATAGTTAGACAGTGAGAGAGAGACAGAAAGCAAGGTCTTCCTTCTGCTGGTTCACCGCCCCAAATACGTCGATCTGAAGCCAGGAACCAGGTGCCTCCTCCTGGTCTCCCATGTGGGTGCTTGGGCCCAAGCACCTGGGCTATCCTCCACTGCCTTCCCAGGCCACAGCAGAGAGCTGGACTGGAACCAGGAATAGAACCTGGTGCCCATATGGGATGCCGGCGCCACAAGGTGGAGGATTAACCAAGTGAGCCACGGCACCGGCCAATGTTTAATATTTTAATTACTATCCCAGCCAGAACTATTCTTTATAATTTATCCAAAGTGGTTCATGTCACTCAGAAGTTTGTGATAAGACTACATTTAACCATGATCTTGTATGAGACCTCAAAGAATGTCATTACAATTTTCTCTCTCTCTCTCTCTCTGTATATAAGTATAGAGAGATCTTTCTGTCTATATCATCTATTTATATCTTCAAATAAATAAAAATAAAATAAATAAGCATCTTAGAAAAAACACCCCTCAATTTCTCCCTATCTTGCAGCTTTTGTCTCCCCCCGGGGTCTGGTTTCAGCCTCAAACAGGGTCTCTCTTCATGGGGACAAGATGGCTGCCACAGATATCCATGTAAGTCTGCAACGAAGAAGTAACTGTGTAGCATCCACTGAGAGTCACTCTGATTTGACCAGTTTGAGTTACTTGCCACCTTGATCTGTTACCTGTAATCACTTGGGATTATGGCTTCATTGGAATTGCAGGGTTTCCTTCATGGAAATTTCTTTAATGATGATGATGGCAGTAATGATTTTGATGATAACACAAACCACTCAGAAAACTGGGCAGAAATTAGGTCTGAGTATGGTTTAATTTGCCGTTCCTTCAAACATCGAGGCTGCTCTTTTCTAGGTTTGTGAAGTTTTCCTTGGGAAGGTAAACTGGAATAGCTGAGTTAAATATGTAGCAAAACAACAAAAAAGTACCAAACGCTCTGGAATGCCATTCAACAAACGGGCACCACCTCTCTTCTTGTTTTCAGCTGTTTTTTATTATCTTATTTCTTTATTTTTCACCACTTCTGTCTGTGATCGAAAATCAAGAAAAGAAGTTAGTTTTAGGAGTATCCCCAAACTGTAGCAATCAGTAAGTAGGATAATTCTATCAACATCAGTGTTTGTAGTAGGAGCCAATTCAGACTTTTGTGCTGTTCATACACAGGAAACATTCTGCCTAACTTGTCTTCCAAGCAGTGATTACTCCTTGTAGGCTGAGTGTTAATCCAGGTGGTCCTGCTGATTACAGCTGCAAGTGAAATCTGTGCTGGTTGATAACCTGGCTACCTTGGCTTTCTGCTATATTAAACACTTTTGGTCTGCCTTAGATGGGCAACACTTATGCTAATAGAATTTTCCTGCCTGCAGAAGCCACATTTCCTTGCCAAGAATTGGCTTTTTGCAAGTCATCAAGAATTATAGACCATATGTTGGCACTGTTAATATCAGAATGAAACTTTCCAGACTACAAATTCTCTATAGAATATTACATGTTTTGTGGTTAAAATTTCAAATGATGAATGTGACTTACCATCATCCTGTTTACCCAAATGATGTATCATTTACCAAATTCTGTTTCAAGGCATAATAGGTCCATAGAGTGCCCCATGTTGGCAAGTAAGTTGGAGCAGAAAAAAAAAATGCCAAGGTAGAACATGGTTGTGGATTCATAGATTAGATTATCCTATTGAACCCGTGACATATCATTGCACATCATTTAGCATCTCTGAAAGTGATCATTTATCCACAAACCTCTTTCCCTATGTGACAACCTTTAATAGCCCTTGAAATCAATATCCACCCCTGAAACAAGGACAGCCTCTTCAACAAATGGTGCTGGGAAAACTGGATGTCCACATGTCAAAGTATGAGGCAAGACCCCTACCTTACACCTTATACAAAAATCCACTCAACATGGATCAAAGATCTAGATATACGCTGTGACACCATGAAACTAATTGAGAGCATAGGGGAAACCCTTCAAGACATTGGAACAGGCAAAGAATTCCTGGAGAAGACCCCAGAGGCACGGGTAGTCAAAGCTAAAATAAACAAATGGGATTACCTCAAATTGAGAAGTTTCTTTACAGCAAAAAAAAAAGTCAGGAAAGTGAAGAAGCAACCAACAGAATGGGAGACATTATTTGCAAACTATACAACTGAAAAAGGATTAACAACTAGAATCTATAAAATGATCAAGAAACTCCACAGCAACAAAACAAACAACCCAGTAAAAAGATGGGCCAAGGACCTTAACAGACATTTTTCAAAAGAGGAAGTCCAAATGGCCAACAGACACATGAAAAAATGCTCAGGATCCCCTAACCATCAGGGAAATGCAAATCAAAACCACAATGAAGTTTCACCTCACCCCAGTTAGAATGGCTCACATACAGAAATCAACTAATAACAGATGTTGGCGAGGATGTGGGGGAAAAGGGACACTAATCCACTGTTGGTGGGAATGCAAACTGGTAAAGCCACTATGGAAGACAGTTTGGAGAGCCCTCAGAAACCTGAATATAGCCCTACCACGTGACCCAGCCATCCCACTCCTTGGAATTTACCCAAAGGAAATTAAACTGAAAAATAAAGAGCTGTCTGCACCTCAAGTTTATTTCAGCTCAATTCACAATAGCTAAGACATGGAATCAGCCTAAATGGTCATCAATAGATGACTGGATAAAGGAATTATGGGATATGTACTCTATAGAATACTATACATTAGAAAAGAAATGAAATCAGATCATTTGCAACAAAATGGAGGAATCTGGAAAATATCATGCTGAGTGAAATAAGCCAGTTCAAAAGGGACAAATGTCATATGTTATCCCTGATCCATGACAACTAACCGAGCACCTAAAAGGAAACCTGATGAAGTGAAATGGACACTATGAGAAACAATGACCAGATCAGCCCTTGTCTTGACTGTTGAGGAACAACTTACTATTTTATTCCTTTTAGTATTTTTTTTGTTCTACTTAATACCATTGGTTGAACTCTGTAATTAATACACAATTATTCTTAGGTGTTTAAAATTAACTGAAAAGTGATCTTTGTTAAATATAAGAGTGGGAATAAGAGAGGGAGGAGATATAAAGTTCAGCACATGCTCACTCGGACTTACCTCCAATGGTAGAGCTAGAAATGTGCCAGGGATTTCAATTCAATCTCATCAAGGAGGCATGTACCAATGCCATCTCACTAGTCAAAGTGATCAGTTTAAGTACATAATTAATCAAAAAGATAGGTTAAGTTTCAAAGAGATTTCACAAATAAGACCAGTGTCTACAAATAATGATGGATAGAATTAAAAGGGAGAGAATGATCCTATGGGGGAAGCAGGATACGCAGCAGACTCATAGAATGGCAAAAGCCCTAAACAGCACTCTGGCCTCAGAATCAACACTTGGGGCATTCGGATCTGGCTAAAAGGCCCATGAGAGTCTCACAGGCAGGCATGGATAGCCAAGACACTGTGGAAAAAGCAACCTAAATGAAAGATCTCGGTGAATGAGATCCCAGCAGAAAGAATGGGCCATCAAAGGAGGATGCACCTTTCTCTGAAGGGAGGAAGGAACCTCCACTGTGATATGGCCTTGACTAAATAAGATCAGAGTTGGTGAACCCAGGAGGCTTCCATAGCCTTGAGAGC
Source organism: Oryctolagus cuniculus (assembly GCF_964237555.1). NCBI lineage: Eukaryota > Metazoa > Chordata > Mammalia > Lagomorpha > Leporidae > Oryctolagus > Oryctolagus cuniculus. The sequence continues at coordinate 161,957,917 of NC_091436.1, read as the reverse complement.
TCATGGCAAGAGCCTTGGGTGATTACTGACGTTATAAATAAGAGTGTCAATTGTTAAATCAACAATGGGAGTCACTGTGCACCTGCTCCCCACATAGGATCTCATGTGTTGTACTATGAGAATTAACAGTGAAACTACTAGTTGAACAGTACCCTATATCTTGTATGGTTGTGTGGGCGCAGTCTGTTGAAATCTTTACTTAGTATATACTAAGTTGATCATCTGTATATAAAGATAATTGATAATGAATCTTGATGAAGAGTGGGATGGGAGAGGGAATGGGAGATGGGATGGTTGCGGGTGGGAGGGAGGTTATGGGGGAAAAAACCACAACTATGCAAAAGTTGCACTTTGTAAATCTCTATGTATTAAATAAACAAGAAATCAATATCCATACAGCACATGTTATAAAGTTATCATTTAGAGAATGTTCATGTGAACCCTGTGCAGGAGATAGTTCTCTGTATCATTGTGGTACACACTGGCTCCAGCGTTAGTTAAAAAAAAAAGATAAAAGTCTAGGTCTTCGATTAGTGTATCCTTGCTCTAGGCCTTGTGGCCTTACAGTTTCTGTCATAATCACTCAGTTCTATCCTTGTGTGTGAAAGTAGCCACAGACACTATGGAAAAGTGGATGAGTGTGACTATGTTACTATAAAACTTTTCTTCTGGATATTGAAAATTGGACTTCATACTTCACAGAACATTTGTGGATCAAGAAGTATTATTCTTCTGATATTTTCCAAACATTTAAAAATGTAAAAACATTCTTAACTCATGATGTATACAAAAACATGCACTGAATGGGACCTGATGCACATACCTCATCTGGCAAATCACTCCTCTAAACTAAATGTGCTAAACATGACGATGTTTCTGGTTCTATTCACACTTGCCAAATTGGTCTCTATTAATGTTTTCTCATTTTTCTTTTGTGTTTTTGTGAAATTTCTGGAGATGAAGCTCTAAATGATCTATTCTATTCATTGATGATCAGTTTAGATGCTACTGACTCCATTAAACTTTTCCTTTATTGTTTACTTCTTATCTAAGCATTTCTACCTTGAGACCTTTGGAGTAATATTTGTATGGATCACACCAAAGGCACTTCTGTGATATTTTGTAATGCAAGTTGAGTATCTCTTATCTGTAATTCTTGAGAATTGTAATAGTTACATAGACATACTTGTGACTAAGCACAATATTTATTTGTTTCATATATACTTCATGGATATATATTGAAGGTGATTTTATAAAATATTGGTAATAATTTTGTGCATGAAACAGTTTCATGGTGTGGTACTTTTCTCTTGCAACATAAAATCAACACTGTTACTCACAAATAAAAACTTCAGATTTTGGAGAATTGGGGGTTTTAGATTTTAGGATTAGGAGTGCTGAGTATTTGCCTTTTGTTTTTAAACATGCATTTGAAGAATATATATTTTGTGATCCCAATATTTTCAGGAGCCCTTTTAGGGCATAGGCCTAATTTATGTGAATTAATACTACTCCTGAACCAAACTAATAATGTTGTATATTTACTGAATCAATATACTATAGGTCAACATGCTATGTTTAAACAAGAAAGGCAGTGGATACTGTACCTGTGTGTTTAGAATCATCATCTTTTCTGCATTTACAGGGAAAATTATAGTGTTTGAGGGGTAGTGGTACAAATGTTATTATTATGTTTCAGTAGTAGAATTTATTCTCTGATGTACATATAATGAAGAGGATGATCGGCTTATTCATTCCCTCATTCAATAAATACTAAGTTCCTATATTGTAGGTACCAATACCAAACCAAATTTGAGTGTAATTCTTTGTGAAACATGATGTCACCTCTAACCCAGCTTCTGCTGAATCCACCTCTGAAATATCTCACACTTTGGGTCGGTCCTCCACTCCTATCTATCTCTGTTATGCTGTCATTATTTCCTGATATAACTATTGTTTTTTCTTTATGTAATTTACCTTTACTTCTAGTTTTCACACTACTTTCAGAGTGATGTTTTTGAAAGTTATTTATTTATTTGTTTGTGTTTGAATTTCCAACTTATGAGTGTTTAAAGATTCCTCTGGCCTTCAGGGCAGGCAAACTTCTGCAACTGACCAAGGCCACCCTTGAGAAGGCTGTAGTCTCCCTCTCCAAGCTCATCTTTTGTTAGCCTGCTATGGCTTTTGTGACAAAGCAGCACATACTGGGCAACTTGAACAGCAAAACTTCTCAGGTTCCGGAGCCGGGGAGTCCAAGGTTAAGGTGCAAATTGTCATGGCTTCTCCTGCTGCCTCTTCACATGCTGTCTCTCTGTGCGCCTGCTCACCAAGGGCTCTATGTGTTCTAACTTCCTCTTCTTCTCAGAACCCTGATTGGATTATACTCCACCCCAATGGCTTAATTGCTTCTTTAAAAATCTCATATCCTTAATAAAGGATTAGTTAAGATTTCGACACATGAATTTGGTTGGATACAATTCAGTCATAAAACACCTCTTTCTTCCTCCTCTATGACAAGCATCACCCCTAACTTCTATTTTCCTGATTGCATCCAAGCCTTCCACACCTCAAGCTTTGTTCAGACTGAAGAGGCCTTTTCTTATCCTATGCCTTCTATGCCTAATGAACAGCAATGGTATTTCAAGACAGTTGTCACATAACCTTTCTTTATTGTCATTCTTGACCTTTTGTTTCTTTAGAAATGTGTAACTATAGCATCTGGGACAGACGTTGTACTAATGTGGGTGTGTCTGTCCCCTTCACCTAAACTATGAACCAGAGTCTGTGTTTCATTGCTGTTCTTTGTAGATTTGTTGAATCAATGACTTACAGAATCTTTGTTGACCCTCTATAATTCAAATTGGCTGAATAATTCATGAGACAAAAAAGCAACAGAAATGCTGCAGTCCCTGGATTAGAGAAGCAAATCCATTACGATGTCTATATTTACTAGGTTCAACTTAAGAAACATGAGTATAAGGTGCAGCCAAAAACATTGTTGAAGGTAGCAGCATAAGTTCTACTTAAAAATGGACACAGTTTAAACTAGGACACTTTGATTTTAAGCAAAATTGCTATTCTTTTAGATATATTTAAAGGAAAAGGATTTGATTAAAAGTTTTGCTGTTTGAAATCACTTTAAATTTTTAATGTTTGGATGTATTTAGTAATATTAGAAAAATATTTAAGACACTACTATTGATACTTTTTTTTCATAGTGTTAGCCAGAAAAATTGTTCTATATCTATTCTGAAAATAATTTCTTTAGGCACTTTACCACATTAGTTATTCTGTAGTTCTCTATTTTATGAAATTTTAAGGTAACCTATTTTGTAGAAACCATAAGTAATAAGTCATTGTAAGCTATAACTTAACAGCAGGATCTCAACAAGGATGAAAAGTTGTTGAGATTCAGAGGAGAGAGACCAGTTGTTAGGGCTGTACCAAGTAAGAGAACTATCTGCATCTTTATGGAAAATTCTCAATGGCAGCACTTTACATAAACCTGACAGCTTTGTCCCTTACTTAGGCTTTTTGCTAATTAGTAAACCTATCAGTTTTCTCAGCTGAGCAACCTGTTTCTTGCGGGTTTACTGTGAACTGGGTACTTTGCTACATTGACAATGAGTGCTTTATTGAATGCAGTTATGTGCTCCATGTATTTTCATGACAAGGTTTCAAAAGAAAACTTAGCACATTTGGTGGGGGCTTTTCCACTAGAAAAAAAATGCCAAATGTTTAACCTGACTGGAAACGTATCACCAAAGTGCTTGGCTCCTAGCATAAAGCAAGGACTAAGTACAAACACATCATAAAAACAGATAAAACAAGAGCAGAGCGCCCAGATGGGCGAAGCTGTCATTTAGACGCAGTCATGGTGACAACCCCGGCAGTGCTGGAGGATAAAGCACACTCGGGCAGACTTGAAGTCAACAGACATTTATTGAACTGCACTTCTGCATCCGGCACTGTGATAGTTGCTTGTGGGGATACAAAGATGAGTGAGACATTGCTTCTGCCCTCAAGGAACTTACAGAGGGAGACAGAGATATACAGAACTGCCACACAAGGCAGGATGCATTAAGCACGTGAAAAGAGATACAACAAAAATGCTCAGAAAGACTGCAGGAAAAAGTGGTTAATTTTTACCATAAATTTCAAGGAAGGCTTCATGCAAAGGATGGGACTGAAGTGTCCCTGTGAGTTCAGATAAGACATTGGGAAGAACTGATATAAGAAAGAACAAAGCCAACAACACACAAGAAAAGTCATGAAGAATCAGTTACTGTTACTGTGGACACAGTGTGTCTCACAGAGCCCGCATGTAGAAGCCCTAATTCCTAGTGTACTTGGAGGTGAGGCCACTGGTAGATTATTGGGTTTGGATGAGGTCACGGGGTGGAGACATCTTGAGAGGATTAATGCCCTAATGAAGGGATGCAGAGGCCAAGTTCTTTCTGCCATGTAAGGATACACAAGAGAGAGAGGGAGAAGACGGAGAGGAGGGAGAGGGAGAGGGAGAGGAGGGAGAGGAAGAGGAGGGAGAAGGAGAGGGAGGGAGAGGGAGAGAGAAGGAGAGGGAGAGAGAGGGAGATGGAGAGGGAGAGAGATGGAGATGGAGAGGGGGAGGGAGAGGGAGAGGGGGAGAGAGAGGGGGAGGGAGAAGGAGAGAGGGAGGGAGAAGGAGAGGGGGAGGGAGAGAGATGGAGAGGGAGAGGGAGAGGGAGAGGAGGGAGAGGGAGAGGGATCTCCCATCTGCTGATTCACAGAGGAGAGCAGGGAGGAGCTGAGGAGCTGCACCAGGCTGCCAATCCTGCCAACTAATTGAGCTGTCACTGCAACTGCGTTCTGAAATGAGACCTGTTGTCCTCCGCAGACCTGCGAAGCATGAAAAGAATGTGGCTGCTGCTTCCCTTTCCCTTCCCCACCCTTCACAGGGTGTCTGCTTTGCTCTGCCCCAACCCAGTTACCTGACGGTCAGGAAGTTCTGGGAAACTCAGTTGGGTTTGCCCACACTGGCATGTTACAAATCCACCACACAGCTCATAACATGGTGCAGGATTACATGCTACCTGTTCCTGTATCTCCGGGTATTTTATCTCGTGAGGAGCCATGGAGTGCTCTTAGAACATCACAGTGAATGAACATCTCCCCAGAGCCAATCAACGGAGCCCAATTATTTAGGAAACAATTTAACCTGCTCTTTTTGATTTGTTTAGGTCTTTGCTGGAAATTAAAACACAAGGCAGAGAATAGAATTAGAGTTCAAGACAGAGTCCTATCGACTTGATTCTCTCTACCTTAATACAGGAATTACTTCTACCAGTAATTACCAGGGGCAGTCATTTTAGTCCAACAGCTAAGACCTTTGTACCCGTTATTAGAGTATCTGGATTCGGTACCAGCCTCTGGCTCCTAATCCAATGTTCCTGTTAATGTAGACTCCAGGAAGCAGTGCTTATGTTTGCCATGATGGAGTTTCTGACATCTCTTGGAAGAACTGGATTGAGTTCCCAGCTTCTGACTTTCGCCCAGTTCAGTCCTAGTAACTGCAGGTATTTGGGGAATGAAAAGCAGATGAGAGCACACACGCACACTCTCCTGTTCTCTCTCTCTGCCTCTCACATAGCTAACTAACTACATAAATAAATAAAATGAAGAGACGATTTCTTCCTGGCAATTACAAATTCTGTATACACCACAACTCTTGCATAGAGATGTGGGATGGCCTTGGGCTGCTGAAAACACTGTGTTGAAATGAGCAGAACAAGTAATGAGTCAAATGATTAATTTTTGTTTGTGACAGATCTCTTAAAACTCCATTTCCCCTTCCTAGCAGTACATATGCATCTAGGCAGCACCATGCCTTGGAAGAAATCCTGAAGAAAGGTGAGAAGATTCTTTGTTTTACACATTAAACACAAAACAAACCAACCGAGTGAGAGTTGCCATGGCAATAATGGAAGTATGGCATTGTTTTTTAAGGCACACAATTTAAGTGTTCAGTTTGTCACAAGTTTTTACCTTCTTTTTGAATAATGCTGTTCTCAAGGAAAATATTGGAAAGGACTCATAAAACACTATCAGTATTTAAACTGAAATTATACTAAATCAAAATACAGTGGAAAATGTTTTGTCTTAATTCACCCTCACTGTTGGGTCACTGGTTTTATGCATTTGAGTAGGCAGCATTTTGTCTCCAGGTAGCTCTGAAAAATGTGATCATTCAAAAGAATGGATTGAACCTGAACTTCCAGGTCAAAGATGAAATTTGAAAGGAGTTGAGAATGCATATAAAAAGCGTGCTGAATTCCAAGTATTTTTGTTATTTTTGATATTGGAACTGAGAATTAAATTGAGTCATTCCAGAGCCTTGATCATAATTTTGTGTTATTGCTTTTCTGTTTTAGAATTAGTGCGCTGTCTATTTCCAGGGGCTTGGCCAGGAGAAAAACAATATGAGAGCTTGACTCTAAATCAAGGCGTCCTGAAGCAGTTGTCCTGAGATAGACTAAAATAACTACTAATCCCTTATGTTCGAACAGCACTTTATGAAGTGATTTCACATAAAAGATCATTCTTGATATACCTCTTAGAGGGCATATCTTCCATTTTATGGACACTGTGAGTTTTCTGATGTGTAAGATGAGTTGAAATAGGAAAAGTGACAGAAAATTTACAGACCTATAGAATAATATTCCACAATGGGGTATTCTTTATAATTATCCTGGCTGAGTAGCACCATCCAAAGTTCTTAAATCATCAGCAATGCCATTTTTACTGTAGAGGATAAGAGTTATGATCCTGTGACTCTTTAAATTTTCTTCCTTGACAAAAGTGATCTACCTTGCTAGCCAACCTGTCTCAATGATCCATAATGTTGCTACCCTGGTGCCAGACAGATGTGATAGAGGGCTCCTAAAAGGCTCTTGGTGTGAAGAAAGTGTTGCTCACATATCACAAGAACCTTGTGGGGTTTAAAACTGGGAAGATGCTAGTTTGAATCATTAATGACCTAACCCAACTAAATTTACCTTTAATAAAATTATTGACATTGCTATTCTTGTTTATGTAGTTTCTAATTAAGATGCTTTTAGAGATTCTGAGTAGGAGAGAATAATTTCTTTAGAGCATGGGTTATCCTTTAATATCGCACTCATGTCCATAGGCCATTGAACTCATCTACAAAAGGACTTCAAAAAGTTTGTGAAAAATGTAGTTTTTGAAAGATACATTTATATTGGTAATTTTTTAAAATTCATACATAGTTTTTCATAATATTTGTAATATGTACTTGTCATATTACAAATATTGAAGTTCCCCAATATGCATGGATTTCCAAACATATGTGCATCAAAATAAACTTATCTTTTAATTCCATTTCCATGAACTTTTTGAATACCTGCATATTTGCAATAAGAATCTGAAGTAGGCACTGAGGTGCACAGCTGCATGACTGAGTTACTTATCCCTCCCACATGATCTAGTTAACCATAGCATTTAGTCATTACTGATTCTTCTAATGATCACTTCTCACCTACCATGGATCTTCCACCAAAACAGTCTATACCCAGATTAGCTACATTAGTTGAAGCAAGCCCCTTATGCTGCCCACTAGATAGCTCATCTTGGATGTACAATGTGCTTATTAAAATTATAATGTCTGGAACAGAAGCCACTTTAGTCTCTCTCAAAGCTGCCCTTTCCTGATAAAATTATTGTTTTTATCTATTAATAACATCATCCATTAAATCTTCTAAGCTAGTTACTTTGAAGTCATCCATTTTGCCATACCTTATTAATCATCCTGCCAAATTGCAAGGGTTTAAAGCACAATTTCTCCAGTTTTTTCCTCCTGATTCTCTGGTAGTCCAAGTTCTCCACCGCCTGCATTTTTGTGCATTTTTATAACTGGTTTCTTCATCAGTGATGTCTCATTTTTCTGGCTTACATGGCTGCCAATTATCTTCCTTTAATGTTGGTGGCAAGGTTTTGGGGGGCAGGGGTTGATGCTGCTGGAATCATTCTCTGCTCCCCAGTTTAAGCTGGAATGTACCCACCAGCTCCTAGCAGATGAGGAAGTCCTTTCACAAACGGGCCCCTATGGCTCCTGAACATCAGCAGGTTCAGTGAAGCGGAGCAGGGCAGTGGAGGTGGTCCACTGAAGGGGCAGGCAGGGGTGGGACAGGGAACTGGGGTGTTGCTACCACTGGGACAGTGCTGGGTAATAACATGTTTGCTCTGAGGCTGAAATCTGGGAGAACCTTCCCTGGGGAGTGGGCCTGGTGTGCAGAGTATCAAGGAAGAGCTAACTGCAGAATGCGGGTATCTACAACAGAACCAATTTGTGTGGTGTTTGTGGTACTTCTTTACAATTAGTGATCTCGAACACACATTTTTATTTATTTTATTCTCATTTAAAAATATTTGTTTATTTTTGAAAATCAGAGAGAGAGAGAGAGAGACGTCCCATCTGCTGGTTCACTCCCCAAATGGCCACAACACCCAAGGCTGGGCCAGGCGGAAGAAGGAACCGGAAGTTTCATCTGGGTCTCCCACATGGGTACAGGGGCACAAACCCTTAGGCCATCTTCTTCTGCTGTCCCAGGCACATTAGGAGGGAACTGGATCTGAGCTGTAGCAGCTGAGATTCAAACCAGTGCACATATGGGATGCCGTTGTTTGAAACATTGGCTAGACCCCAAATTAAGCCACAATGCCAGCCCCACATCTTTCATTTTAATCACATTGTTTTTTTTATATTACTATTACTTATTTTTTAACTGATAAATTAAAAATTGTACCAGGGCACTTCAAAAAGTTTATGGAAGGAGGTTGTGACCAAGCGGGTTAAGGAGCCCCTTGGAATGACTATATCCCATATCAGAGCACCTGTTCAAGTTCCAGCTCCTCTGCTACCCAACTAGCTCCCTGCTAATGTGCCTGGGAAGGCAATGGATGGTGTCTCCACTGCTTTGGAACTTGCCACCATTTGCATTCTAGATGCTATAACAGGAGATGAGAGCAGGCCTATAAGCAATGACCTGTCCTTCCTGAATGGGGCAAATAGAGAATGTAGTCATTATTATAGATGTCTATATTTTTATCCTGGGTTTTGTGTATGTGGGGGGGTGTGGTAGTTGCATTCTAAAGTGTTATTTAGGATATTTTTCTCAGCATTTAAAAATGTTTCTCATAAAAAAGGACATTAGATTGTTATTTTCAGTTAGTTTTGAGAGTCTTTAGCTTGCAAAGTGGGACATTAGACCCTTTACTTCTATTTTTCTATCATGCTTGGTCTTATTAACCAACCTGATTTATCTTTTTAGTGGTTCATTTCCTTTGCTCTTCTTTCAATATCATTGTATTTCAATCTTTTTCAAGAAAATGCTAAAACTGTATGTTATTGTCAAGGTAGAGAATAAAGTTACAGTTTTTTTTTTAAAGTTACAGTTTTTAATCCCCCTTTCAGAAGATGAATGATTAAGTGCACTTATTTTTAATATTTCTCCTTAATTTAAGCCCTGATGAACAAATATACTCAGGAGATTGTGTGTGTGTGTGTGTGTGTGTGTGTGTGTAAAATATGGTCTGACTGTATTGGCTTAAGAGACCAAAGTTGGTATTCCGTCTAGGTTCAGAGTGATCAAGCTAATTGGTAGTAAAAACCTAACCAGAGATTGTGTTTTCTGATACCAGATTCAGATTTATTTCTCTTGCCTCAGTTGTCTTTGATTTTGGTCATAAGTTTGTGATAAAACAGTAAATGCATTTGAGATTTCAGTTAAAATTTAGATCAGTTCAACATCGATTGACTTTCATTTTAATAATAAGCTCATCCGATAGGTTTAGCCTATTCTCCTGATATTAGCTGGTCAAAATCCTTTGGGCTTAGTGAGCCTCCACCTACTCTCCACAGTGATAGCGCATGCTGAGTAAGCCAGGGTACTTAGCAATTTGTTTGTCTATTTAATGAACAGATTCAAGTAGTCATGTCAGTGAGAACTTTTCCCCGTGAAGTGGCCTTGGTTTGAAACATTTGGGTGCATTCTTTTTTTTTTTCTGTAATACATGTAATTTTCCTTCTACAGAGAAATAATATTACACATTAATATTAAACTTCAAAATAGTCACAGGAAGACATTTTATTCTCAATCAGCAGCATCTTTAGAGAGCCGTAAAGCTTTTTCTCTGCCCCTGCAAGATAAAAACTCTCACCCTACAACTGGCTAATGCATTCAGTGCTGCTGAAATCAGTGTGCACATACAATGATCTGATCTTCCTTCTCAGAACATGTGCAGTGCATGTTATCTCAGGAAAAGTCCTCACCCTGGCAAAAAAGTCAGAAAATCTAAAATATGAACCGTAGCATATGAAAATCCTTTTAAAAATCTTAGTTCTTCTTAAAAACGTCTTTGTAGTTGGCACACAGCCAATGAGCACTATCGCGATTTGAAGAGATACATGCATGTCAAGATGAGTTTCTCTGTTTCTGTAGGGATGCCTGGATTATTCAATATTATATATCATGAGAGTAATTACGGATGTCCCTCAGTAGAAGGTGACTCAAGGAATGGAATTGTGTGAAACAACTTGTTTGGTATATAATGGATCCAATTACGTTGGTTAAATTGTTCAGAACAGCACCTGTGGCTCTGTAAATTAACAAGGATGGAGTGAGCCAGCTCTGAGTTGGGGAGCTCCCATTACAAAGTACAGGCCAGCCATCAGGAGAGCAGCCAGTGAGGTGGTTGAATCAGCACTTCCCTGGGGAATCCACGTCTGAGGAGCAGAATTCAGAAGGGAGAGTGGAATCCTTCAAGAGCTACCGGTGGAGAAGTGAAAGCTGCAAGGCCTCTGTTTGGAAATACAATCTTTAATGAACTAAAAGAAAGCAAGTCCCATGAGTCCTGGGGTTTTTGTAAATAAAGAGACCAGTCTCCTCATGGGAGTTCAGCTGGAAGATAGCTTCCCATTTGGATGTGCCACTCCAATCCCATTTCATCAATAAAATTAGCTTCCCTGGACTCCTTGGACTCCTATTTTTTCAAAGTGGTGACCAGATACTACTTGAAAAAGCGTCTTCTTCACATTGGTGGAATGCAGAGATCTGTTTAGGTTCCAAGCAAATATGCTATGGAAGATTAAGGGTATATTATCAGGAGCAGGGCCCGCATTAACAACTTGCATGTAACTAGATGGAACACCCCCAATTGTCTCAGCCTACACAGTCTGCCTCCCCTATGCACATGTGCCCATCCAAAATTCATATGCTCAAGATTAATTCTCCAATACAATGGTATCCAGAGGTGGGGTTTAGCTCTTGAAGATGGATCTCTTGTGAATGGGCTTAGTGTCTTTATAAGAAGAGCAATGGAGGAGGAGATGTCCCTCTTCTTGTCAGGTGAGGATGCAGTAAAGACAGTTCCCTGGGAACCAGGAAGTTGGGTCCTCACCAGAACCCACCTGTGCTGGCCCTTGATCTTAGACTTCCTGTCCTCCAGACCTTTGATAAATACATTTCTGCTGTATAAGCCATGCATCAATGCAGTTCTGTTACAGCAGCCTAGACTGGGTCAGACATCATCCAAGAGTGCTTACAGTTAAACTACTGCCCTGTCTCCACTTGTCCACCCATTCTCTTTTTTGTGTTGGGGACCATGCTCCAGACTGGTGTCAGAGGCTTCTTCAGTTGAACCATGATATATGAAGTATGCTAGGGCAGTGTATTATTTTGTGTCTTATGTTACTGTATACCATACTGATGTTCACAGGAAAACATTTGGCCCCTCCCTTTAGGTACTAGCCATTAGGAGTAGGTATCAAGTCAGTTTTCAGTATTGGAAGCTTTTCTCTCCCCATTTTACCCATAAAGCATAAGTCCGAAGCCTGGCTAAAGGCACCTTTGAAGCAATTACCCTTAGGGGTGGTGCAGTACTGACAGTGTGGCCTGAGGTCTTGTGATGTTTGCTTAGACATTTCTTTCCTTGGCCCTCAGATTTCCCCATTTCAGAAAGAAAGAAGGAACACAGAATTTAGATAATAATAAGAAGAATGCCAGTGTTGAACACCATCTATGTGATATTTGAATCTGCTAAAATAAGTATATGAAGGCTCTAAGCAGTGAAACAACTTGTCCAAAGTTGGATATCTGGTGAGAGTCTGTAGGAGATGCAAACCCATGCCATTGCCATGATTCCAAATTACTCCTTATGGTCCCTTGGACTCCCATTTTCTCACAGTCTGATTTTATGGTGCTCAAAGTAAAGTCATTGTGAAACAAATTTCAAGGTAGAGAATTATAAGGAATTTACATTTAGGTTGCAGGACAAGTGTAAACATGTAACACATTAAAATATTCTAATTGATATTCATTAAAATGTGGGTCTGTCAAAATATATTGCTTCTAAGGAATTAATTTTTATCATTTTTCACAATTTCGTATTTTTTTCATGTACATTCTTACAATGCATTTTAATCAAGGATAAAAGTGAACCACTTTTTCCAAACGGTATTAATCTTAAATTCTTTTGCCTTTTATTTCCATATAGATACAATCTGAGTTCAGTATGATGTTAGGTAAACTCTGATTTCATGTGCTTTCTAGTATTGTGCAAGAAATATGGATGTAAGAACAATATCAAACTGGGCTGTTCTGTTCAGTTTTAAATCTTAAATAGAAAATGTCCAATAACTCATGAGTCATTTTCTTTTTTATGAAATTTTCAGTTATCACTTTAGGGCAAGTCATAATATGTGGGGATTTAGAATTACCATTATTTAAATAACTGAAGAACCATGAATGATTTCTTATAGATTATGTGATATACTTCCACCTTTAAGTTCCACATGAATCAAGTTAATCACAAAGTCAAATACAGAAAATTGTGTGTGTTGCTTAAGCAATTACAAAGAACAGAGCATAAAAGGAAAGAGAGAAAACCGGTTTAAGAAGTCAAATTCTAACAACCTCCCATTTATGAATCCCTTTGTCCTCTTGACACTGACAGTTGGGGCTTCCTGATATGTTATTTGATGTTAACGTTGATGGAGAAACCCCACATTTTACTGCCAATAACTTGTTTTATTTGGAAAGTTTCTTTTTTAATGGTAAGGTAGGACAAGATGTTTTAAATAAGAGTGTGTCTGTCCTTTCCTATTCACAGATTAATTCTTCGAAGAATATTGAATTTATGACCATTGCCCAATGGTTGTATCATGCTAATTTAAACAAAAATGTCTTTATTCTTTTATAACTTGAATAATAGCTAGGCAATGAAATCTAATGAATATTCTCTTTGTTTTTCCTGAAGGTGGGTGGGGAACATTGACTTTTAAGAAATATGTAGCCTTGATGTACTCTGCTGAGGCAGGCAGTTGAATGAGCCATGGTCAAGAAGGCAGGGGTCTTGGGTACCAAATTACTTTATGAGTTTATGGAAAACCTGCCATCATAGTTATCATCTGCTTATCTAATCAATTTCTGTTTATGAGACGAGAAAGCAAGCAGCTAAGACATTATTTCCCGTTCTAAAGATCTGAGTTTTCAGTAGAGAGAGTAAGGAGAGTGTTTTTTTTTTTTTATTTGTTTCCTTTCTACTTTTTAATCCTGTGTTTTTGTTTTTTTTTTTTTTTTTGACAGGCAGAGTGGACAGTGAGAGATAGAGAGAGAGAAAGGTCTTCCTTTTGCCGTTGGTTCACCCTCCAATGGCCACCGCGGCCGGTGCACCACGCTGATCCGATGGCAGGAGCCAGGTGCTTTTCCTGGTCTCCCATGGGGTGCAGGGCCCAAGAACCTGGGCCATCCTCCACTGCACTCCCTGGCCACAGCAGAGAGCTGGCCTGGAAGAGGGGCAACCGGGACAGAATCCGGTGCCCCAACCGGGACTAGAACCCGGTGTGCCGGCGCCGCTAGGTGGAGGATTAGCCTAGTGAGCCGCGGCGCCAGCTCTACTTTTTAATCCTGTTAAACAGAAAAAACAAAGAACAGAAATATGACAGCAAATTATGTTATTCTTTACTATAGAGAGTAACTGCTTTTACATTAGTAATTGCCTGGATTGAAAATTGCATTTCCTCCTTTCTCCAGGAGTGCCAGGAGGGTGGGCGTTTGATGGAAAGGCTCTGTCCTGTGGTTGAGGTGATGTTTGAGTTCCAGCCTCACCTCTCTCTAACAGGTCAACTTCTCACTGCATTCCCGAAAGGACTTCGCACATAAAAGGTTTCTTTGCCCTGTAGGGCATTGGTAGACTGAAGGTGGATAACAGCCAAATTCAAAATGAATAGGAATTCAGTTCATCCCATGTCTAGAGGAAATCTGTTCTACTCAGTTAAGGCGCTCATTGTAACTCAGGGTGTTTAGTAAATTGTTCTGTCTCAAAGAGTAGACATCCTTTTTCTCTCTGATCATCATTTGGGAAATATCATCCCACAATATCCATAATGGAACCACAATATATCACTTATATACCAATACACAGACTCAAAGTAGTTATCAGCCTTGGCCTTCCCGGGTTGGTGTGCTTTTTTTTCTCAGCTCTGTTTTTATGTATTAACACTGCAGAACTCAGTTCACAGCAGCAATGCAATTAGTAAGTTCTCTGAAAAACTACCTCCGTTTGTGGCTGCTAATGTATTTGCTATAGATTTTAGTGACAGAAATAGTGATATTAATGTTGTCAACATCTATGTCACTGCTCGCAGGCATCATGTAAACCAAAAGGTTACATTTTAAATTATGAAAGGCTGGGTTTCAAAAAAAAAAAAAGTCCCTCATTTTTTGACTTGTCACATTAGAGTTTAAGATTATGGTGTAGGTGCTCAGAATTAATCATAACATGCGAGGCTAGGCAGAAATAAAATATAATCGTGAAAGTCTAGATAGCTGATTTAAAATGTTTTAAATGTTATGTTATAGTCTCAAATATAAGATAAAATTCCATTTTGTGATTAGCTTCAAGAGTTAGCCAGATTTTTTTTACGACAGTCACACCTTAATTCTCTGCACATTTCTCTCCTTTGAAATCCCGAAACTATACAAGAATAAGGATTGTAGATTTTAGAAAAAAAACCTACGATTTTTAAGTTACTAAAAACAGCTTACACAAATATACCTATATATACACAGAAAGTGCGTAAGTTTCCTATCTATTGTCTAGTCGGCTTATGGAATTGATATTAATATGCCCACTTTCAAAATGATGAAATTGAATCTTAGAAATTAAATAACTTATCCAAGGTCACACAATTATGAAGTAGTATCAACAGGATAAAATGAAGGATTCTCAGTCTCCAAAATCAGTACACCTGTCTGTGAGTCGTATCTAGATTCATGACTGTAATTTGTAATTCTGCTATGTACATGGTTAGGTTCCTTCTTGAGAGATTTCTTTTACATATGTACTACTTCAGTTAAATAAGTTTCCCATTCCTATATTATATTTGGGAATTATACTCCTGGCATTTGTAGGGCCTTTCTACAATTATGAACTTTGAAGAATCTCTCCATCACTTAATAAATAACAGGATTAATTAACATACTTGTTCTTTTACTCACTTTATATGCATATTCATTTACCAGATACTATAGGAGCCATTGCAAGGTAGGCATTCTCCCAGATATTAAGGGTACATGCTATTAAAAATAAAACCAGCATACTGTAGTCAACTGGAAACAATACAAACAGAAAAAATTGTATAGTAACTGAATATTTATATTCGGTATCTTCAAAAAAGCAACTAATGAGAGAAAGCTGGATTGACACATTTTGTTCCTTATAAATACATGAATCTCTGAAACCTAGGAAAGAGATTTCTTTTCAGCTTTGCACTAACACCATTTAAGGAATTGTTCTAATCTTAGTTAATACCATAACTCATTGCTGTCTCCAGTGAGAAAACCCATTTGCACATTATGGCTTCTGGAAAGATCTGTCTTATTAGGGAATGGGATCTCCTTATATATGTCTTAAAAATCAATGCTCAGTTTTATTTTTTAGACTCAAACCACAAAGGTGTCCATGAGAAAGCAGGAACACCTTTGATATCTGTGAGAAAGCAGGAATACCTTTGATATTTTAGACAATTACTTTTAACTCATGTTTCAGATCAAACTTGAGTGACAAATGAAGGAAAACAGTATCCTATTTTGGTTCTTACAGTAGATGCTATTTATTTTTAATGGGATTATGGTTTCCAGTGCAGTGATCATGGACTTCAGAGAATCAGATCCTTTTGCTCTACTGTTTTATTGAAGAACAAAGCTATTATAAGAATGCATGAAGCTTCAGAATCTAACCAGCACATATTGGGATAAAAACATTTGTGGAACAGTTCAAATGCCATTGACTTTAGATTTTTCCAGCGCTAAAACATAAGCAACTAGAATTGAATGCTATTGAGTCACTAGCTGGAATTATTCTGAACTTTCCAGAGACTGAAGATCAAAAATATTTTGTGAGTTACTTTTTTTTTTTTTTCTTTTTTTGACAGGCAGAGTGGACAGTGAGAGAGAGAGACAGAGAGAAAGGTCTTCCTTTTGCCGTTGGTTCACCCTCCAATGGCTGCTGCGGCCGGCGCACAGTGCTGATCCGATGGCAGGAGCCAGGTGCTTCTCCTGGTCTCCCATGGGGTGCAGGGCCCAAGCACTTGGGCCATCCTCCACTGCACTCCCTGGCCACAGCAGAGAGCTGGCCTGGAAGAGGGGCAACCGGGACAGAATCCAGCGCCCCGACCGGGACTAGAACCCGGTGTGCCGGCGCCACAAGGCGGAGGATTAGCCTAGTGAGCCGCGGCGCCGGCCGTGAGTTACTTTTGAAGCCAGTTAAAAACAATAACTGTGATGATAGCATTTGGTACCTGACTGGTATTGTTGCATCAACTTCATTAAATTAATGAGATTTTTGGTTTATGGCACTTGTGGAGGAAATTTGCATCCCAGAAGAAAAGGAGTCATGAAATGCTCTCACGAGCTGGTTTTCCTCACTGAAGGTCTGCAAACGCGACGGTTTCATTCTGGATGCAGTCCCTGTGGGTCTGTCACTACAGAGGGTATCTTTGGCTGCCTCAACTTGGAAGAATTCAACCTCAGTGATTTTCTTTGAACTTTGCAGATTTACAGTGGGATGTGGTAGACTGCAAGGTCAGATTTGCAAAGAATTTTACCATTTAAAAGTCAGTTTACAATTGCCAATCAATATAATCCTTGGAAAGGTTACCAGGAAAATATCGTTTTCTATGTTTTTTTTTTCTTTTAGCATTCACAAGTATTTTATGCATGTCTTCTTGATCATTGCATTTCACTCATAATTAAATCCATCACTTCACTACTGATGTTAAAAACGAAGAGAGGTATGACTTTAGTCTTTAGCTTTTCTTGGTTGATTTTAAAAATGACTATGATTTTGTTATACTATCTAGTATGCTTAAATTACTACTTAAAAAATACTTGTCCTCAGTCTGATGATTTCAAAATTGTCCTAAAAAATGAAATCAAAAGAATACTTGATGCCCATGATTAAGTATTAGTTGACTCCTGTCCATCAATCCTTATCTTGCAAATTTAATTTAGAGTTTTGTTTTTTTTCATCTGTTGAATTAAGATCAGTCCAGTAATGCCATACTTTTTTCACAATAATAATATGTAGTGTTTTTTAAAAAATTTATCATCATTAGATTTGTCATTATTCCTCAAGTCTTCTGAAAGTGAGGGGGAGAACTTATTGATAATTAGAGCTCATTTTATTTAGAAAGGAGCAGCAGGCCAAGTCAGGTGCAGCCTAGCTTTAGGGTTCACAGATCAGATGGAGGGA
Organism: Oryctolagus cuniculus; assembly: GCF_964237555.1. Classification (NCBI taxonomy): domain Eukaryota; kingdom Metazoa; phylum Chordata; class Mammalia; order Lagomorpha; family Leporidae; genus Oryctolagus; species Oryctolagus cuniculus. The sequence goes on along the minus strand of NC_091436.1, from coordinate 161,940,106 downwards.
ATGAACTCCAGGAGGCTGAGCTCATTGGTGTCTGTAGGCTGAGATTCCATTAAGGGTTCCTGCAGGTACAAAGAGGTGAGAGCATGCAGGTGGAGAAACTAGGCAGGCTTTAGAACGAAGCCAAAGTCAAATGACAGAATGAGGAAATAGAGCAGGAGATTTAACCAAACTTGAGGCTTTACAGTAGAACCCCACATCTGGGATGATGTATTTCCTGATCCTAGCACACCCACTTGCCAGAAATTGGAGAAGAAAAAAGACAAAGAAAAGTAAGCAGGGTCTGAAACTCCATAAAGTAGGTAAACCAGTTGAGTTTAGAAAATTCTAGTTTTGAAGCAGGTTATGCATTATTTTTCTATTTGTTTCTGTAACTGAACAACCCTGTTCGTTTGAGCCAAAGTCTGAGTGTGATGACTTCCACGAGCCCGTATATTCTTGGGTATGTTGGTATTTAGCAGGTTTTGGAGTGATGCTGAAGTTAAGTGCACTGTTCTCAACTCCCTAGTCTTCAATTTGTCTCCCTATAATAAATAATGCAAATAATGCTAAAATTAAATGGAAGCCCATTTCACAAGAAAACAAACAAATGCCTGAACATTAAAATGACAGAAGAGTCCCCAAACAGAATGGAAAGCCCTGGAGTGGTGGCCTCACCATGGTGAAGCTAAATCATCAGTACAAGCAGCTTCTAATAAACCATTCAATGTGATAAAGGGCCACTATTATGTTACAAAGCCCAGGAGGCTTTGCTGCTGCTACCACCATGAAGTGAATAGGTTAAAAGACTTTAAATGGGATTGCCATGGCTTTCTATAGCAAAAATGCCAGGCTACCAGCAGATAATATGCCTTTATTAATGTAGACAATAGGACACTAATACAAATTAGAAGTATCTACGATGTTACTCAGTCTGGTTTGTCTCATTTGAAAGGTTAGGAAACAATGGCCAAAGGAAGCAAGTTTTATAGAAAGAACTCCAATAAAAGTCTTTTTGGATAATGAATTAAATTTTCCTATAGAGTAGAAACTTCTGAAAGAAAAGTAATTGATCAATAAATATTGGTTGAATAACAGTTTTCAGTACTTGAGATGTGCTAGGCATTGCATTGAATACACGTGCCCTTCAAAGAGCCATGGTGTTGGCTTACAATGAAGTGTACTAGGCATCCCATCTAGAACTGGGTAGATAGTTATTTTATCTCTTATGCTGTTTGTGTAAAACCTATTGAAAACCTCAAAATAAAAAAGCTACTCTCTTTTTAAAAATTTGCATCTCTTTTGATATTTCTTTCATTTTTGTCTATATGATTCCAACCACTCTCTGACCTTTAACCCTGGAATTTGAATAACAAATAAATGAAATTGAAACATCAGTAGCATTTGTAAATCTGAGATGTCAGCATTACATGAGAGACTGGCGTCCCTTAACTGATCACTAAAATGAGTTATATTATACACATTACTTGATGACATGGGATTTAGTAATAACATTTGAAAATGAAAAAAAAAACCTTTTGAAATGAAATACTCTGGATTATTTTGATACACTCTCCTGCCAATAAACTCTGGCACCATGCTACTATCATGCTTTCAATTACATTAATTTTAGTCTAATGGAAAATGATCTTTTATTCCCATGGTGGCCTGTTGTATTGTTTTCTAAATGAGATTCAAGAATAAAGATGCAAACTTGCATGGAAAAAAAGTTATTTATGGTGTTATATTTTTATTTTTGTGCTTTCTCACAAAATTTGAAGATAAATGTTCTTGTTAAATTTATTTTAATGTGGGCATGTTTTATTTTAATATTCTAAAAGTACTTAATCATAATGGCACACTTTCCTGATGTGACTCATAATGTTGTCAAGCTTCTCTGTGGCAAAACTTATGATTTTCCCCAACTTATGATGCAGGGTCTGATGCAACTTATGATTTTCCCCGAAGGTATTCTTTCATTTATTTTCTTGGGGCATCCTAATGGGATTGGATTTTGCAATGGATTGAATGTATTAATAACCTTGCCCTTGTTTGATGAGTCTGTGATTAACTCTAGCACTTGTTCTCCCAACTAACAGTGTTTATGTGTGCATAAGTGTGCTCATATGTAGTTGTGTGTGTTGTATGAGCGTGTATGATTGGGTAGGGTTTACCAGATTATCTTTGATTCTTACGCTTCCTTCAGAGCTAGCATAATGTTAACATGGTTACTAACATGATGAAAAGTGATGGAAAAAAGATCTCTCCCAAAGCATAAAAGGATAACAATGTAGGGGAGAATAGTTCTATTACTTTAATAAAAAACCACTAGCTTTGTGGTTTTGAATGATCTTAACTATGAGCTGCCTTCCAGTGTTGGATGACCTGTCTCTTTCATGATCTTTGCTCACACAACTTATAACTAGTGTAATATGATAACTTAAAATTAACAGGGCAATTTCCAATCAGAAGGAGTAAGAAGTAACTCTGTTTGTGTAAATAAATTTACAATTATATATTTAAAAAATTTTCATATTTAAAACAAGCATATAGTTAGTAGCCCTTGGTATAAACCTTTATAACATCCATGATATTATTGAAAGATCAAAATTAACTACAGGAAAAAATAAAGCAAAAACTTGAATGAATAAACAAACAATGCTAGTATTAATTCATTTCCAAAATATTGAGAGATATTCTAATAATCACAAGAAATTTGGAACTAGACTTAGTAAGAATTACTTCCTTCAAGCTTGGGAGATCTGCTTAGCTGCAGTGTCTGCTCTTTCGGTATGATTTTGGCTAGCTGTCTTGTGTCTTCTCTAGTCAGAATTTCTGAGCCCTACAAAATAACCAAGCAGAAATACCCTGGGGCTTGGGGAATCAGGAGCAGTGTATTGTCTCCTGGACGGAATAATTCCCACAAGAGCATATGGGGTAGAATGCATGGGTGACACTCTGGACAGATAATTGGAGTTTTCCACGCCCTAGATTCATCTGTACAGCCAAGAATCAGGCAATGAATGAGAACTCTAGAAAGACCACACTGGAAAAAACATGCACTGGAAACTGGATCTGATTGACCCAAGAAGGGGATACAACCAGTCCCTGGGCATGTGGACATTGCCGCGATATGCGAAATTTTCTTGTTTCTTGGTAAACATTGAATGTGTCTACAGAGGTGTCTCCTGATTCCTGGGTAAGTCAACAAAAAGACAACAAAACTTGCAAAGGGAGCATGAAGAGTTATCCCATACCATAAATAAAGCGTTATTCTGAAAAATGAGAGGGAAAATGATGCATGTGAAGAACCCCCCCCCCCCCCCAAAAAAAAAAGAAAACTATTGAGGCCTCACTAAGAAGATGCATGAAGATCGAGTTACTCTGGAATGGTCAGAGAAAATCAGAAGCAGAGAATGGCTACATAAAAGTCACACAGTACAGGTGGGAGATGGGTGAGGCAGAGATGAAATTCTGTACTGTGACTGATATGGTAGAAACATTAAAATTCATGCTGGTACAGTGACAAGCAGAGCTGTCCATGGGAAAATAGCACCATTGAGCTGAACAAAGATCAGAGAGGAACTTCCGTAAGGCAAGTGAACAACCAAAATAAATATTTCTAAAGAAGGTGACACATATGAAGGCTAGGGAATGAATGTTTGAGAAAAATAGGTATTCTTAATATTAAAAGCAAGCAAACATCCAAATCATTGTTTTCAATTTCATTAGCAGAAAAAATCCAAACATGCAGATCAAAAAGCCCTGTGTGTTTAATTTAAAATTGATAAAGGAGATTGCAGATAAAAACAGAAACATCAAAAACTTTTCCTCTGGCTTTATTAAGGTATAATTGATCATTGATAAATAAAAAATGTGTTTATTCAAGGTGGCCAATATGATGACTGAATATGCATGAAGGAATTAGAAATAAATATTTCAAGCATGTGGGCAGAACAGAATCAAAAGAGATACTGTTAAAAGGGGACAAAATCAAGCTAAATTCAGACATGCCTGTAAATTGAAATACTGAAGATAATGGCAAACCATCCATGGATACTCAACAAAAAAATCTTCTCTCCACAACTGTATGTCTGGTCACACTATCATTTTTTGCTTTCACAAATTAAAAATATTGTTCATTCTACAACTGCTTAAAATATATTATCTAACATTGATTAAAATTTGTGACCATTTGCTTTGGATTAGTCTATATTAAAACTGAAAAACAGGGCCCTAGATGCCATCCCAAGAAAATAATAGAACATATGGACATTGTTATAAAAATTATAAATTTCAACATTTAAAACAGGTTATTATTTTGAGCAATGAAGACATAAAATATCCTAAAAAGGTTTTCCATACAGAGATCCAAGATGGCTGAATAGGGTGTAGCCACACTATCTTCAGCTACTCTGGGGTGTGGAAAGAACAAAGGAAGGAAGGACCGCATTCCCAGGGCCCTGACTGAAGGAAGTGTTTGGCGAAGAACTGAAAAAACAAACAAAAAAAAAAGAAGACTGCATGGGAAAAGAGAAGAGAAGACAGAGACTCTCGGCAGCCAGCAGCCAGCAGTGAGCTGCCATCTTACCGGGACAAGGTGGGAAGAAATAGCAACATGTCCACCCATCCCAGTTCTGGCTAAGAGGGAATTCCAGTCACGCACTGACCCTTACTTCAGCCTGGGGAGCTGCCCGTGTTCTAAGCAACTGCCATGCATGGAGCAGCAAAGCCGACCTGCTTCCTTCTCCTTCCCCACTACTGCAGAGCCTCATACTTGGCAGTGTAAAGTTGGGCAATGTTCCTCTATTCTCTTACTAGTACTAGGATCAGTATCAGGAGGCACTGCCATCTTCTTAAAGAGAAATGAGAGGAGACTGCGACAACCCCTGTCACTGGTGATATTGCCTGAAGGAGAAACCTGTGGACCACATGGGTTTGGAGGCTGGTCTAGAGCACTAGCAGAGGGCAGGATACCCATTTAAACCTGTGAAGCAACAGCACATTGCCTCCTTCTTATCCCTCCAACAAGGGCTCCCAGCAAATAGCAGGGAAGAAGTACCATCTTAAAGGTGAGTACAGGCTGCCATGGCTTGCATTCATGAAACTAAGGGATCTTCTCTCAGGGATGAATTCACAGCCTTGAGTCTGGTCTGAAGTGCTGGCAGGAGGCAGGGCACCCACTTAGTCTGTGAAGTGCTCCCCTCCCCTCTATATCACTGGCACGTGTACTCAAACTGCCAAAGCAGAACACCGACAGGCAGCTGGATTTGGGAATGCCTTGGCTGTCTCCATGGATGGGGCAGCCTCGTGGGGTTGAGAATGAACCTCCTGCTCACTGTGACATGTGGGAGCCCTGTTGCTGTGACTGTGGGAATTCTTTGACTGCAAAATAGGGCTTGGAGTATAGCTGGGTCCCTGGGCCATCACTGACTCTGGCTCAGAATTCCCAGAGTGCCTAGGGTGGATCATTGCCAAAGGTCCAGTGCTCACACTGAGGACCACACAGATCCTTTGTGTCGTCCTAGTGAATGTGCGGGCGGGGTGAATAGACACTCTGGGTTCGCCCTGGGCATTGATCACCTTGGCAGCAAGGAGATGGATCAGAGAGCACACCAGCCAATATGAATATACCCTCCCCTCTGCTGACAATAGAGGAGGTCTACCATGCCCAAAGTCACCATAGCCTCTCGCACTACTCCTGAGCACTGATCAGAGGTCCCTGGCCGCAGCCAGCACATGCCTCTGAATATCCACTGAAGGAAAAGACACTCCATAAAAACCATCAGAAGAGAAAACAAGTGGTACCACAAATACCAAAAATAAACATAGAAATAGAAGAAACATGGACAAGAAAGGGTATGACTCTCTCAAAGGAACACAACACTTCAATATTAGAATATGAAGACAAAGAGATTGATGGAATGCCTGACAAGGAATTCAAAAAAATGATCAATTATTCAAAAGCATGTGGGTGCAAACTGTTGAAATCTTTACTTAGTATGGAGTTGATCTTCTGTATATAAAGATAATTAAAATGAATCTTAATGAAGAATGGGATGGGAGAGGGAGTAGAAAGTGGGATGGTTTGGGGGTGGGAGGACGAATATGGGGGGGGGGGAAGAACCACTATAATCCAAAAGTTGTACTTATGAAATTTATATTTATCAAATAAAAGCTTTCTATAAAAATATTATTCAAAAGCAATGAGAAGCAAATTTGTGACTTAAAGAAATCCATACACAGCATGGATGAAAAATTTCTCATGAGATAATGCTATTTAAGAGAAATCAAACTAAATCTTAGAAATGAAAAATTCAGTATGCCTAATATAAATACAGTGAAAAGCCATAACAACAGACTTGATGAGGCAGAATAAAAAATATCTGAGCTAGAAGACAAATCTTTGGTAACATCTCGGCAAGACCAAAAAAAAAAAAAAAAAAAAAAAGGAGAAGGAGGAGGATGGGAAGGGGGAGGATGGGAAGGAGAAGAAAGAATGAGAAAAACTGAATACATATTCTTTTCATTGGTGCATGGAACTTTCTGTATGATAGATCATATGCTAGGCCACAAAGCAATTCTCAACAAATTAAAAAAAAATTGAAATCGTACCATGTATCTTTGTGACAACAATGTAATGAAGCTGGAAATTAACAAATTTAGAAACTCCAGAAAATATGCAAACTCATGGAGACTGAATAACATGATCCTGAGTGAATAGTGGGTCATAAAGAAATCAGAGGGGAAATAAAAAATTCTAGGAAATGAATGAAGATGACAACACAACATCTCAAAATCTATGGGATACAGCAAAAGCACTGTTAATAGGGCGTTTATAACAATGAGTACTTACATTAAGAAATAAGAAAGGCAATAAATAAGAGATCTAATAATACATCTCAAGGATCCAGAATAACAGCAACAAACTAAATCCAAAATTATTAGGAGGAAAGAAATAATTAAAATTAGAGAAGAAATAAACAAAATTGAGACTGAAAAAGGTACTAAAGATCAGCAAAATGAAGAGCTGGTTTTTTGAAAAAGAAACAAAATTGATACATGATTGGCCCAACTAACCAAATAAAAAGGTAGAAGCCCCAAAATGCTAAAATCAGAGATGAAAAAGGAAATGTTATAACAGACACCACAGAAAATCACTGTGTTACTAAAGTTGTGCTTATGAAATGCATGAAGTTTGTATTCCTTAAATAAAAGGTATCTCAGGAAAAAATAAAGAAAAAGAATAATCTTGAATTAGTACAAACAGCTATATGTAAACAAATTTGAAAATCTAGAAAAAGTGGATAGATTTCTGGACAATACAATCTACTAAAATTGAGTCATGAAGGCATAGAAAACCTAAGTAGACCAATGACCTAGACAGAGATTGGATCACTAATAAAGACCCTCCCAACAAGTAAGGGCCCAGAACTAGATGGATTCACTGCTGAATTCTACAAAACTTTTAAAGAAGAGCTAATTCCAATTCTTCTCAAATTATTCAAGACAAACAAAAGGGAGGAATTCCTCCCAAACTCCTTTTATGAGGCCAGCATCACCTTAATTCCAAAACTAGTAAAAGACATAAAAAAATAAGAACTATAGACCAGTTTTCCTAATGAACATAGATGTAAAAATTCTCAACAAAGTGCTAGCTAATAGAATCCAACAACACATCAGAAAGATCATTCAGCTGTAGTAAGTGGAATTTATCCCTGCTTTTCAGGGATGGTTCAACATCACATGAACAAATTGAAGAGTAAAAAACATGATTAAATCAATAGATGCCTAGAAAGTTTTTGATAAAATACAATATCCTTTCATGATAAAAACCTTAAGCAAAATGGATATAGGAGGAACATTCCTTAACACAGTTAAGGCAATTATATGACAAGCCCACAGCCAGCATCATACTGAATGGGGAAAAGTTGGAAGCATTTCCACTAAGATATGGAACCAGACAAGGATGTCCACTTTCATCATTGCTATTCAATATAGTTCTGGAAGTTTTAACCGAGTCTTTAGGCAAGAGAAATAAATCAAAGGAATACAAATTGGAAAGGAGGAAGTGAAATTATCCCTGTTTGCAGCTGATGTGATCCTATATATAGGGAAACCAAAAGGCTCTACTAAGAGATTATTGGAACTCATAAGAGTTTTGTAAAGTTGCAGGATATAAAATCAATAAACAAAAATCAATAACTTTCGTATGCACAGACCACACCATGACTGAGAAAGAACTTGTAAGATCTGTACAATTCATAATAGCTACAAAAAAAATCCACCAAAATATGAAGCTTCTGCATTGTAAAGCAAGCACTCAGTGAAGAGGCAACCAACAGAATCAGAGAAAATATTTGGAGACTATGCAGCTGATAAAGGATTAATATCCAGATTCTATAAAGAGCTCAAGAAGCTCAGCAACACCAAAATAAGCAATCCAGTTAAGAAAGGGCAAAAGACATGAACAGTTCACTTGCTTGTGAGGATCCTGGGGAAAAGGTGTTGATAGGCATGGAAACTAGTACAACCATTATGGAAGACAGTATGGAGATTTTTCAGAGTTCTGAAAGCAGATCCACCAACATACCCAGCCATCCCATTCCTGGGAATTTACCTAAAGGAAATGAAATCAGCATATGAAAGAGTTACCTGTACCCCTGTTTATTGCAGTTAAATTCACAGTGGCTTAGATATGGAATCAAACCAAATGTCCATCAACTGATGACTTAATAAAGAAATTGTATATGTGCAGTATGGAATACTACTCAGCTATAAAAAAACATTGAAATCATGTGTTTTGAAACAAAATGGATGCAACTAGAGACCATTATGCTTTGTGAAATAAGCCAGGTCCAAAAAGACAAATAAAATGTTTTCACTGATCTCTGGTAACTAGTAGAGTACAAACAAGGTAATGTAGATCAGTGAAATTGACATTTTGAGATTTAATAGTTGTTTATAGCCGTTGTTGATACTGTTGATGAATAGTGGAGTTTTTTTTCTTCTTCCTCTTTGTTGATTTTTTTTTTCTGATGGGGAGTTCAGCTTATGATTATAAAATCAACTGAAATTATGTCATTGTAAGAATTAAAAGGAAAAATGAGAAAGGAAGGAGGAGGGAGGGTGGGAGCCTGGGTGTCAGGGAGGGTATGCCTCTAATCTGTATATATGAAATACATGAAGAGTGTTCACGTTGTATACATTAAAAAAATGTAAGAGGTGACACCAAAATCAAAAAAAGAGAAAAGTTTTTCCATGGCATAGGAAACTGCTTGTAATATAATAAATAGACTGAGCTTTGTGGGAGCAGTGCCATACTTTTTTTTCCTCTTCAGTTTTGTATCCCCATCACCTGTCTTAATTTCTGGCAGAAGAAATATTTGCAAATTATCCTAAGTGGATAATGGTTAAGTGTGGCAGAATATGTGATGTGTCATCTTAAGTATGCTTAGCAATGAAAAAAAAAAAAGCCTGGGAACGTTAGTGTCCTCCAATCCCCTTGTTAGGGCTGGATGCGTCAGCAGCTGAGACACACTCAAGGTGAGTGGGAAGCCATGCAGAAGTCTGGACTGAAGTCTTGCCCATGGCATCAACAGAAGAGACGAACTTTCAGGGAATGTCAGGTGTGCCCTTCTTCCCACTTAATACAGTTTTGCAATTATATCTATATCAATCTAGAATGTAAAGCTTTTAAAGTGCTTCTGGCCAGAAAAGACAGTCATGTTGAATTGAACAGAGCTGAACAGTTCAGTGTTTAATGAACTGTGATGAGACCCTGCAAAAGGGAGATGGTGGCAAATCAGCTGCAGATCCCTTGAAAGACAGTAGTTGGTCTCAGCCATGTGCATCTGGCCACATTGTTTTTCTGTTATTAAACAACAACAACAAAATAAGATACCATGACAAGGTGAAAGCAAAAGAAAAACATTGTTCATTACCCACGTGTTTAAGATATATTACAGCTATTAAAATTATTTCTATACATTCCAGCTTGAATAGTTTTTGAAACAACTTATTGAGCATTACTCTTGCAAGAGAAATTTGTCTTATATCTGGATTAATGTTATGAATTTAATGTTGCTGTGTCCTCAGAATTCATTTGTTGAAGCCTAACTCACAAAGTGATTATATCCAGAGATGGGGCCTAAGAGGAGGTGACAAAGTTTTAATGAGGTCACAAAGACGGTGATCCCTGTAAGTCTGCTGCCATTATAGAACAAGGAAGAGAATATTTCAAAGCGAAATGTTGTATGCAATAAATTGATACATGTTTACATGACAATAAATACAATTTGTAAAGAAAAAAGAGAAAAAGTTCCACCAGAGCTCCACTCTCTTTTCCTTTGGAAAAAAGAAAGAAAAGGCCACTTGAGATCATGGAGACAAGGTGGCTGTCAGTAAGCGGGAAGAGACCTCAGCTGAAACTGAATTAGGTGGCTAGCGACTCGATCTTGGACTTTTGCCCTCCAGAATTGTGCCAACATAAGCTTCTGTTATTTAAAACACTCATTCTATGGTTTTTGTTATTGCAGACTGAGCAGAATCAGGCAGTTTGTAAGTAATTTGTACTAGGGGATGTGCAATCTTGAATTTATGCACTTTAAATACAACAATAATATATATTAATATATAATATATTATATAATATATAAAATAATATATATTAATGAGGCTTCAAACTTGGTCCCACCATTCTGGTTTTGCTATGGGTGATGTCTTTCATACAATGAAAATTGGCTTAATGAGCAGCTCTAGAATAGCAGAAATGGAAACGGGATGGGGGTAGATAGTATGAAACTCGAGCTCCATTTCTTTCTCTTTTTTTAAGATTTTATTTATGTATTTGAAAGTTGGATTTACTAAGAGACAGGGAGAGATAGGGAGGGAGAGATCTTCCATCTGCTGGTTCATCCCCTAGATGACTCCATGGTCAGGGCTTGACCAGTCTGAAGCCAGAGTCTAGGAGCTTCATCTGGGTCTCCTACATGGGTGACAGGAGCCTGAGTGCTTGGACCATCTTTTGCTGCTTTCCCAGGCCAGGATTGGAACCATCTCCCACATGAAATGCCAGCTTTAGCCACTGCACCACTGTTTCTTCTTTCTAACTTTAAGACATTCAGTACCTTACCTTGAATCCTGCTTCCTCAGTGACACCTGTAATTTCTACCCTGGGGAGGATCAAATGAGATCATTGTATGAGGTTGCTTTGTTGAACACAAATGTTGTGTGAACGTAAAGGAAGTAGACAGTGCTATTCTTAAACCTGAGAATGTTCCAACTAAGTGAACATGCTTCAGAGGACCTGGAATGGCTAATTTTGGCCATGCTCCTCACCATGACAGGGGTCAAGGGAAAGTGCCCACCAGAGCTCAAGCTCCAGCTTTTGAATCATGATCCAGGTAACCAAGCACCTAATTCCCTTCCAGATCCTACCTTGTCCACTTCCACAGGCCCACACTCCCCGCTGCACCACTGAGTTCCTCACGACTGGGTCTGCTGGCTACACGAGAGCTGGTTTTGGAGAGAGGGGGCTTGGGCAGGTCTTGGACTTGCAAGTTGAGGCATTCATGTGTGTGTGCACTGTGTGTATGTGTGTCCATTCATGCTGCATGAAGGAGCCAGAAACAGGAGGAAGACCAAGACTAGGTGCTGCGGTATGTGGCATAAAATACTTGTGCTTTTAGGTCCCCTTCGTTAAGCACGGAGACTGTTGACGTGAACCAGCACAGGAATTCTGGCTTCAGCCTGTGTGACTTTGAGCTAATCAATTATCTAGACTTCAATTTCCTCCGATTAAAAAAAAAAAGGCTGCATGGTTTGAAATACTGTCTGCAAATTTGTATGCATAAACTTATATTATCAAAGTTTTGCCTCAATTCTGTTTCTGCTGATATTGTGCCTTAGATATTATTTTCTCAACTCTCATCTACAAACCAATTTTGGTGGGTTTCCAACATCTACCTCATTACTTGTGTATAAGTGAGAGAGAGAGAGAGAGAGAGAGAGAGAGAGAGAAAAGGAGGAGGAGACAGCATGATCTATTGCTGGTTCATTCTCCAAACACCCACACATCCAGGACTGGATCAGACCAAAGCCAGGAGCCCAGAACCTCATCCCAGTCCTCCACATGGGTGGCAGGGACTCAGGGACTTGAGCCGTCATCTGCTACCTCCCAGGATATGCATCAGCAAGAAGCTAGATTGGAAGCAGAGTAGCTGGGACTCAAACCAGCACTCAAGTATGGATTTAGGTGCCCCAAGATGGAAGTTAAACTGCTGTGCCAAATATCTACCTCTCTTTCTGGAGTTTAAAGGTCTTCAGTGAGCTTTATTAATAGTATTCATTTCATGTTACCATATATAGGTCTTTCTTTCCTATTTTCATTGTCCAGATTCTGTAATTATTAAAAAAATTATTGTGTATCTTTTCATTTCTATTAGTTGTTATTTCCTCTGGTTCTTTTATTACTTTAAAATAAAGCAACACTTTTCCTTCACTTGCTACTAGTTTATATTTCACCATTGATTTCAAAATTAATAAGATTTATGCTCATACTTTAAAATACTCTATGATATAGCTTGTCTGTGGCACAGATGTAAATCATTCAAAATTTGAGGTTTCAAGGGGTGAGTTGGGATTGCATTTTTTACTTAATTTGGCTATTATAATTGGGGATTTTTAAAATAAATTATCACATAATCAAAAAATGTTTTAAGTGAGTAACTTTGTTTTAACTTAAACTGACATAAGGGAGTCCATGGGCTAGCCCACGATTCATAGCATTTTTTCTCTAGCACAATCCCAAGAGGTCAGCTCATAAACAAGTAATTATTGAACACACCCAAGAGGATCTGCATCCTATTCCCAGATCTGCCATTAGGCAAATTGCTTAATACCCTTGTCTTCATTTCTGCAAGGTTGCATTGAATGATAAAGTTAGAGACAATAGATGAAACATTACCTTCAAAGCCAGAATATTCTGCAATTTTAATTTGTCTTTATTATTATCATAAATTATTATATAATGCTCACCATACCTAATTTGCACAAGATAAAACTAAATTATATTTTCCTTGTAAAAACTCTTTACATAGCTAAAAACTGTATTACATAGATAATTTTTTTATGATATCTTGATTGCTGTAATGTGTCACCAGCTTATTTCAGGGAGATTTTGCCTTAAAAGGCACCACTCTGTTTCCTCTTGACATGACAGATAAAGACTACACTGTTAAAGTATTACATTATTTTTTTAAATTATGCTTTTGTATGGTACACTTGCAAATCGGTGCATAAAAGTATAGATGAAATAATACTATGTTCGTGACCTTAGGTAACTGTGTTATGACTCAGATTAGGAAGGGTATATAAAAACACCCTCCCCATAGGGGCCGGCACCATGGCGCAGTAGGTTAATCCTCTGCCTGCAGTGCCGGCATTCCATATGGGTGCCTGTTCTAATCCCGGCTGCTCCTCTTCCAATCCAGCTCTCTGCTATGGCCTGGGAAAGCAGTACTTGGGCCCCTGCACCTGTATGGGAGACCAGGAAGAAGCAACTGGCTCCTGGCTTCAGATCAGCACAGCTCTGGCCGTTGCATTCACTGGGGAGTGAACCAACAGATGGAAGACCTCTCTCTCTGTCTCCCCCTCTCACTGTAACTCTACCTCTCAAATAAAAATAAAAAAAAATAACACTGGCCATCTTACAGTCCCTTTGAACTTAAAGGAGTTGTGTTTCTGCTCACCGTAGTCTAGGCCTGCCATAGTCTTACCTCTACTGCCTTGTTATAGTTTCGATATTTGTTTGGGTGTCACCCCAAAGGTTCATGTATTGAAGAATTGCTCATCGGGGTCTCATGTAAATAATGGATTAAAGGTGGAAACTTATTCCAGTTGGGTCACGGGAGGCATGCTCTCAGAAGGTAGTTCTCACAGCAGGTTGCTTGTATAAGTCTTGGTTGGGTGTCTTCAAGAAGCTAATGATCTAGTGTGGAGGTGGGAGGATCGATACAAAGAAGGTGAATAAGGGAATAATTATAGTAAAACATAGTGAGAAGGATCCAGGAATATGAAAATCATGACAGTAAACATGATAAACACCTCTTTGTATTCTAGCTTGGCCCAATGACACGTTGTAATCCAGGAAATCCCATCCTTTTTGTAGCAGTGATGTCTTTAGAGATTAACTTGAGTAGCAAAACAGAAGTTGGAGTCGTGGATATAAGCATTTTATATGAGCTAGGATTTAGTAAATGGATTTAAGATAATGCCATGATAGGGGCCAAAATTGGAATAAGATCAAAGTTAACATGAATAGTGGCCTCACTCTGGAAATCAGCCAGGGTTGGAACTAGGAACTGCAGACTTACCAGATTAAGGAAGAAAATTTAAATAACCTAACTTTCCAAGTAAGAAGTGGAGATAAGCTCGAAAAAGATAAATCTCACTCAAGGAGTTCCTCTTTGCTAGGACCTGTTACTCTGTACACTGGTCACAAGATCACTATTCTGAATGACATCTTTTTATCCAGTGAGGATTGGCCTGAGCCAATGTATCTTCCAAAAGTGTTATCTATCACATATTTATAAGAGATGGTGAATTTTAATACATTTTCTCTTAGGAATTGCTTTAGAAATTCTTAATAATTTTGTACTTCTTAAAGTACTGGAGGTGGTCTCAAAACCAGAAGAATGATGTCAGGCCATTGTAAAATACTTTCCCAGACTCTTTTCTGATAGAAATTCTAATCTAACTTTTTATATATTATCACTGATAATTTTTAATCTTTAAAGTGCTATGTGCTCTCCATATATTACTATATTTCATTCTTGATCTTGAGCTATACCTAGCAAATCAGTCAGCTCAGAATAATTTTGTGTTAGTAGTGAAAATGTCCACCAAATAGAACCTTGATTCTAGTATGGGTACCCAGTAGCCAATAGCTGAAGAGCCTTTTTTTTCCCCAAGATTTTATGGCTGGAGGCAATATGAGATTTGCTGTGTTAAGTTTCGTATTCAGGGAAAACTGTTCTCTGCCTTCTAGAATATATATTTTTCCTAGGAATAAACTTTAATAGTTACAATGTAATAAATGAATTTATTGTATTTGTTTATGTGCACACACACACAAACACACACACACACATACTTCTCCCAATGAATATATGTAATCGAAAATTCTCTCAGCAGCCACTTCCGGTATTGTTCCCATCAAGTCACACATAGTTGCAATAGCACCAATACTTTCAAAATGTTTTGAGACATGATTTATAAATGCATTTCCCAAGGGCTTGCCAATTGTCGTAACCCTCAGTGGGCAATTCTTTACTTAGTTGAGGGTTAATTTTATGATTATAAAATGAACTGAAAGTATGTCATTGTAAAAATTAAAATAAAGAATAAGAAAAGAAGGCAGAGGGAAGGTGGGAGGATGTGTGGGTAGGAAGTGTAGAATGGGAAGTATCACTATGCATCTAAATCTGTATATATGAAAAACATGAAATTTTTCACCTTATTTAAATAAATAACTAAACAAAACAACACAGATATTTATGATAATTAACCCAAGTCTTTAAATCTTTGGTCTAATTGTTTAAAATTTGTTCAGCATTTTACATTTATCAGTCAACTGGAAACTGAGATGAAGATATTTACATGGAACACTTTGGGGTCCAAATCTTTCGTTTCTTCCTTTCTTTTCTTTTCTTTTCTTTCTTTCTTTTTTTTTTTTTTTGACAGGCAGAGTGGACAGTGAGAGAGAGAGACAGAGAAAGGTCTTCCTTTGCCGTTGGTTCACCCTCCAATGGCCACTGCGGCTGGCACACGGCGGCCAGCGCAACGCGCTGATCCAAAGCCAGAAGCCAGGTGCTTCTCCTGGTCTCCCATGGGGTGCAGGGCCCAAGCACTTGGGCCATCCTCCACTGCCCTCCTGGGCCACAGCAGAGAACTGGCCTGGAAGAGGAGCAACTGGGACAGAATCCGGCGCCCCAACTGGGACTAGAACCCAGAGTGCTGGCGCCGCAGGCGGAGGATTTTTGATTTTTTGATATTGAGCCATGGGGCCGGCTCCTTCTCTCACTTCTGCCTCTGTCATTTCATCCTTTGGACTCACACCCTAATCCACTATCGGTGGGAATGTAAACTGGTAAAACTACTATGGAAGACAGTTTAGAGATACCTCAGACATCTGAATATAGTCCTACCATATGACCCAGCCATCCCACTCCTGGGAATTTATCCAAGGGAAAAGAAATCAGCGAACGAAAGAGCTATCTGCATCCTCATCTTTAGTGCAGCTCAATTCACAATAGCTAAGACATGGAATCAGCCTAAATGCTCATCAACTGAAGACTAGCATCCCCACATCCTTAATTCTTACTCCCTTGTCACGTTTTAAAGTTGGATGTTATTATCCTGACTATAATTTAGATGCAGACTCAGTGACTAGCCCAAGGTGACAGTTACTAAGTTATGGAGCAATGATTCAACCCAGGCACTTCGATCCTAAGATTGAGTTGTAACTTGTCCGCTAAGCCCTCACCCCAAACACACGCATATAAAGTTTCTATGATAATTGAGATCAAAGAACTCATCTCTGGTCAGAGAAGAATTCTGAGTAACATTCAACTGAAGTGTAAGGATAAGAATAAGTGGCATGGAAACAAGCAATGCAGGTAGAGTGAACATTAAGGAATGAGAAATCCTAATTCTGTCTCTAGTCCCTCTTTCCCATGGAGTCCTCCAAATACCTGACGGTGATGTTATCTGGTGTCCCTTTTCTTTCCCAGTGTAACATCTGTCACTATCCAGCTCCTATAAGGATTTTTTTTTGTCTCATTCTATTCAATCATTAGTGAAGAAGGATCTTCTTGCCTTAGTATTATAAGAAGAGCAAACACATACACTCGCAGTCCAGCGGATGCAGAAATTGTATGCCGTGCCGAGCTAAGGAGCAGAGTGAATCAGGAAAAGTGGTGGAGTTTAGACAGCATAGTAGCAAGAGGGTGACTTAAACCCTGGTTCCTGTAGGAGGATGTGATTGCCCTGTTTGGATAATTTCCTCTAGTGGAAGAGAAATGAAACCTCTGCTTGAGTAGAGGTCAGCTGGTCCAACGATAGGGGAACTAGAAAGGAAGACGCGGTTTGCCAAGAGGAATGGGCATGTCAGATCTATTAAGAACAGGGAAACTCTTGGTAAGGCCAAATATATTGAGGTAGTACATGGCATTTTAGAACTTACAATTTAAGGAGCCACTACAGATTTTAGCTATAAGGGCCCATGTTGAGAGACAGCACATTAAACTGCTATCTGTGGTTCAAGTCCCAGCTGCTCCACTTCTGATACTGCTCCCTGCTAAGACATGTGAGAAAGCAGTGGGAGACAGCCCAAGTGCTTGGGTCCCTGCACCCAAATGGGAGACTTGGATGCATTTCAAGGTTTCTGGCTTTGGCCTGGCACAGCCATGGTGATAGTGGCTATTTGGGGAGTGAACCAGTGGATGGAAGATTGCCCCCTCCTCTGTGCAACTCTTTATTTTAAATAAAGAAATATTTAAAAAAAACTGTCGCACTGTAAACTGCATCCATTGGAATAATAGATGAAATGTTGTGAAGTTTGATTTTAAAAATTTCAGATGGCATATTTAAATTTTTCTATATATACTCCATGCCTTTATAGCAAGTCACTGTAGAGAAGGTGGTACATCATACACTTTGATATAAAGTGCTTTTTTATATAACGAAAATGGGTTTTACTTATAGTTGTAAATATTTCATATTGTAGTAATCATGATATTCTATGTTTTCTAATTTTAGAGTTACTATCTGTAAAGATTAGAGTCTTTGACATTGAGAAATTGTAAGGGCCTCCAGGGATGTTTCACATATAAGAAAGTGCAGTGAGCTTGTCTGTATAACTGATCACACTTCAACTTGGCTGCTTATTTAGAAATCAATGCCATGCAGAGATAGTGGCAAGACTTCTGATAAAGGCATGGAAGTCAAGGTAGGTTGCAGGCATTTGGGGACACTTAATTTCCAGATCTACGTATGACAATTAAAGTTGATATTCTTATATTCTATGTTTAGATAGAGGAAGGAAGCCCATGTCTTTGCCCTGTCACATTAAATGGTTTATTTGCATGGAGAAATAAGTCAGGAAAGTGAAACATTTTAATAAAAAGTAACAACTGCTTTCAAAGACTTCGCTCTGCTAATTCAATCAGATAAAGTTGAGCAATCTGAATTTTGTAAAAAGGCATCTGGATCATATGCCTCTGGTTTCAAGTAAGTCTACTGATTCCTAATATGTGACAACTAACATATTAGCTAATGTATTTTAGCACCCAGCTTAGTAAACTCTCAAATAAACATGAGTCTGCTTTTCACTCCCTCTTAATTCTGATAGATGGTAACTCCAGTGCGTTATTTTTGCAGGAATCATAGCACAATTTCAGAATAATTTTGTGGATTTTATTTTATATAAATTCCATTTAACATATAATGAACTTCACTTTGCCTAACAAATTTGCTTCTGGGTAATTATGAATTGAATGATATTTTAAGTGCAGTTAGGAAACTAATTATTTAAATGCCCACTGTGTTGAATTCTTTTGCAATCTGAGTGTATGTAAGCTCTCAGTGTCCTGGATTGGGTTTTGTTAAAACAAGGAGCTTCTTAATGCTAGCACTGATGAAAGAAATAATTCACAGTAGACAATAAGTGTTCAACGGAAGTAATTACAGTGTAACGTGTTTAAATAGGAAAAGAAAACTTCCACACACCTGTATCATAAAGGAAACTCTAAGTGAAGTTCAGGACTCAGTTCACTCTTTTCAATTTTGGAAATGTGAAGCTTTTCAGTTGGGCTTATATATGTAATACTCCTAAGGCTAAGGCTTTCCCAAGTGACTTTATTTTAAGACTTTTTATAATTCTTTTACCATAGTTCATACAAAGGAACTTTTTGAAAAGCCTGCTTTTTGCACAAAATGAGCAACCATGTATCAACCTCTAAAATGTCATCTAAAATAGAAACTAGAAAAAAGAATCCTTTGAAGACCATTGTTCTTATAATTACTATTTCATCCCCACTTTACTGGCTAAATTTATGTTTTGTTGCAACTCGATTGCAAAATCCTTAAAAAATAACAAGCTCTTCTCAGAACTTTGCTTACCAAGAGACTGAAAAATATTAAGTAATTTGTTCAACACCACCACGAAGGACAGCTGATTTAGGGAAAATGACTTTAAAACTTCCTGTTATAGATCCTTCTATGATATCCATAAAATGTAAAAAATATGAACATTCATAGCAACATTCATAGCATATCATTTTACTTGCAAGTTTATAAATTTAAGATTTCTTTCTAAAGGAGAATGTCAATTCTCCCAACAACTATTTACATGGATAAGTGTTTATAGGAATAAAATCCTACTGTTAGATATAGTGGATCACACAATAATAGGTAGGTACATATAGCATGGTACCTGCCTTCAGAAAGTATGTAGTTTAATTAGAGAAAGAAATCAAATAACAAATAATGTACACATGACAAAGTATTACTGCTGTTAAGTGATGAAGACACAAGTCCAGAAAAAGAGAAATTATCTACAGCAGTAGGATTGCAGTAAAGAACCAACAAATCCTTGGGGTGAAACAGTCACAGTGAGGAGCATCCTGTCTGGGCTGGGGAACATTTTTCTGCCAATGGTTATTTGAATATTTCTAACATCACTTGCGGTCATACAAAATTATCAATTTAAAAATTAGCCTGCCAAAGAATTATTGAATTTCTAGTCCCACCTGTGGTTGCCTTGGCAGGGCCAGACCAAATGATTTTGCAGAGCTTATATGGTCCATGGGCCAGATGTTCCCCAGCCCAGCAAGTAAAGGCCCAAGGGTAGACAGACAGCGGTCTCCTGAACAGTATAAATCGTTCTACTTCCTTGCAGTATAGACAAGCATGAAAAAGTTAAGTGAGAGATAATTCAGATCACTTGCCCCCCGACCCGTCTCTGCAATTCAACATGATTTTCTAAATGGTAGGGAGTTATAGAAGGTTTTTGAACAGGAGAGGATTATGACAAAATATACGAGTATCCAGAAGATTAATCTTGTATTGGTGTATAGGATGGACCGAAAGGAGGAAAAGAGAATCTCAGAGGTGAGAGGGTTGTGCAGGGACCAGCAGCCATCAAGGGTGAGGAAATACGTACGTGAGCAAGAGAAAACAGAGAGCCCTGAACATCAGAAGAATCAGGAGTGTCGGGGAACGCCTGGGGAATGAAATGATAAATTAAAAACTTGTAATCTTGGGCTACACATCCTGCCCTGTGTCTGATGTGGGTGTGTCATACTTGCTGCAAGAATCAGTTGTGATTTATTATTTGCGCATTCGTAAATTTAGGAGATTTTTAATTTTCTTTCTAAAAATTCCATAAGGGTTTATTGAATTGCTAAATCACTGCTAGAATATAGCAATCTCCAAATATGGGGAATCAGAATTTTGCCTTCATAGGTACTTGTCATGGCAACAGGACTCTGTAATTAGAGAAAATGATAAATTGAGTGGAAATAATTATACTTTTGATACTTTGTAATCCATGAGCCACAGTTCCTCATTTTAGAGTCATTTGAAAAAGATGATTTAGTATACAAAATAAGTAGTAAGTATACAAAATAAGTACATGATGTGTGAATGTATGAAATATTTGGTTATATTTCATTAGAACGAGGTCTCCAACCTTTTTCTGTAAAGGGTCTAATTTTTATTTTTCTATTATTTTGTGATAAGTGGAGAAAGGCATATGAGATCATATTTGGTTGAAAATACACTTATCTGGGCCGGCGCCGCGGCTCAATAGGCTAATCCTCCGCCTAGCGGCGCCGGCACACCGGGTTCTAGTCCCGGTCGGGGCGCCGGATTCTGTCCCGGTTGCCCCTCTTCCAGGCCAGCCCTCTGCTGTGGCCAGGGAGTGCAGTGGAGGATGGCCCAGGTGCTTGGGCCCTGCACCCCATGGGAGACCAGGAAAAGCACCTGGCTCCTGGCTCCTGCCATCGGATCAGCGCGGTGCGCCGGCCGCAGCGCGCCGGCCGCGGCGGCCATTGGAGGGTGAAGCAACGGCAAAGGAAGACCTTTCTCTCTGTCTCTCTCTCTCACTGTCCACTCTGCCTGTCAAAAAAAAAAAAAAAAAAAAAAAAAAAAAAAAAGAAAATACACTTATCTGTAAGTTTGTTGACCATAAATGTTTCTGCTGTGAATCTAAGCGCTGGACAAGTGTTCACAGGTTACTTTGTACAAAATAATGAGGAAAATAACAAAGAACCAATTATGTACCAAAAGCCCAAGGAAGTATTTAAAGGATTAAGTAATTGTACTTATAAAGACAAATTAACATTTTTAAGTAACCTCGTGAATAATTACTAATAAATATTATTAAACAAATAAGGGGTTTGGGCACTATGTTTATTCATTCCAATTGGCTAAAGCATAGATCAATCATTATTCTAACACTGGCTCCTTAGCAGGAAATAGATGAAAGTTGTAGGACTTTTTAACCTCGTCCATGATCTGTCTGCCATGAACTACTGCACATAGGGTCTGCTTTGAACCATGGGGCAATCAGCTCCACGGCTGAAATTTACAGGATTCTCTAAGTAATCTTTCAGTGTTGAGGCTGCCCAACTGAGCAGTGGTATTTTGTGATAATTGATTCAAATCTCCTATAAAGTACAGTTGGTCCTGAAAGAAAGTTGTCTGAAGATCCTTAGAAGTTACAGCTCTTTCACAATTAACTTCATACGGAGAATATGTAAGCATGAAAATATATTTTACAAGTATTCTTTAGGTAACCCACTTAGTCATTTTGGAAATTTTATATTAATGTTTTATTATTAAGAAAAAAACACCATTCATAAATGTTTAACTACCGACAAATAAAAACAGTAACAATAAACCCACCTCAAACTGAAAAGCTGACAACTACTCTTGTATTGAGTAAAACCCGAATTGTTCTATAGACAACGTATTTCATTACTAAATACCAAGCGTAATTCAATGAATGTAATGCCATATTATTCTGTTTCAATTGTATTTTAATCTTGAAAGAAAAGTGTGAGGCTTAGTCAATTTTGCCACCAGGGAAACTTCATTCCATGTGTTAGGAGACATTGCATTCCATTAAATCTGTGGAGGCCAGCGCCACGGCTCACTAGGCTAATCCTCTGCCTTCGGTGCCAGCACCCCAGGTTCTAGTCCCAGTCAGGGTGCTGGATTCTGTCCCGGTTGCCCCTCTTCCAGGCCAGCTCTCTGCTGTGGCCCGGGAGTGCAGTGGAGGATGGCCCAAGTGCTTGGGCCCTGCACCCACATGGGAGACCAGGATAAGTACCTGGCTCCTGGCTTCCGATCAGTGTGGCGCGCCGGCCGCAGCGGCCAATGGGGGGGTGAACCAACAGCAAAAGGAGGACCTTTCTCTCTGTCTCTCTCTCTCTCACTGTCCACTCTGCCTATCAAAAAAAAAAAAATATATATATATATATAAATCTGTGGAAAAAATGTATAGTGCCATTTATTTCCATTCTTAATCATTAGAATGGGATGGAACATATCAGGGTATTTCTTAAAATACCCTTAGATTGTTAATTAAAAAGAAATTTAAAACTATATAATGATAGTACAGTAGGATGTTTTAAATTAGTTTACTATAATACCAACCAAAAAAAAAAAAAGGTAATGAAGCATGATACTCTGGGGTCTGATCTTTTCTCCTCATTTTTCTTTCTCTTTCTTGTGGAACTGTTCTAGTAGAATAATTCCATCCACTTTGTTATATGTTCAAACTTGTGTTTTCATTTTTTTGCTTCCATATAGGTTTGAAAATTATCTTGTCTGTGTCCAACAAAAGTCTTGCTGGAGTTTTGGTAGGTTTGCATATTGACTTAGGAAGAGTTGACACTTTGCTATGTGTTGTCCATCAATTTCCTTAAGATATCAATCCATTTATGTCAGTTTTTGTTTTCATCAATTTCCTCTAGTTTTCAACATACCTGTATACTAATTCTCTTTAAGCAATTATGAATTGTAAAATAAGTTTTACTTTACATGATTATGTTCACTCCTAATGTATAAAAATACAATTGATTTTGCATATTTATTATATATATAAATGAACCTCAAGACATTGCTGAACTGACTTATCAGTTCTAGTATGTTTCTGTGTGTATTTTTGATTATTTGTGGGATTTTTTGATGTATATGATAATGCCATCTACAAATAGATACTGTTTTGATTTTTCCTGTCCAATCCGTATTTCTTTTATTTCCTTGCCTTGGCTTATTGAACTGGATAAACTGCTATTATTATGTTGAAGCAAAATTGGGTGGACATCATTTTTAGAATTGCTGGGAAGGCATTTAGTCTTTTATCATCAAGAATAATGCTATCTGTGTGTTTCTTTTTAGAGATACTCTCTGATAAAATTTCCTTTCATTCCTGTTTTCCTGAGAGTATTTTTTTCTTTTAATAGGCATGGCATTTAAAAAAAAAATTGTGATTTTTCTTCTTTACAACCAGTTGCAATGATTTTTTTTTATTATTGTATCAGTCTTGCATATAT